>NW_026623324.1:1296386-1442535 GCF_030028575.1 Malurus melanocephalus | reverse complement strand
AATGAGTGTAAATTGTTCTTTGGAAAGTTGTGCCCTATTCTCCAGGGGCATTTGTGGCCATGGCTCTGGCACTGGGGGGAGAATAGAGAAAACCAAAACGTTTGAAGAACAAAGAACATCTTTGTGCGTACTTCAGCCTTAGTTCTTCATGAGTTCTCTGAAGTTACATGTTACTCATTAAATTTACTCTTCTAACTGTCTTCTCAAGACCCTTCCCTGTCTGCTCCCTGCTCTAGTCTTGAACACCACCAGTGCTGTCCACGGACTTGGAGCTTCAACACGTTCCTGGTTTGGGACTCTTTAATCCTTTTCAGTGTGAGGCGTTGTAGAGTGACCAAGTCACAGCATTCAGGTGTGGGAGGTGTTGCTTCAGGTACAGCCCCAGGCTAAAATAAGCCCTTCTAAAAACTACCCTCCCTTCAGTGTTTTGAGTTGTGAGCTCCCCTAGAGCAAGTGACTGTGTGTGCCTCTTTGGCCACTTGCCATAGCACAGAGCTGTGCAGCCTCCTCTCCAGCCCAGCCCTCACCTCATCGCTTGACTCCACATTTGGAGTCACACTGAACTGGGAAAAAGTAAGAAAGGATCGGCAAGGAAAACCAGGCACCTTTAATCAAGTAGGTCTGGTATTAAAGTAAGTGTTTTCGGAGTTGCCTAGAGTTTCACACTCAAGGGAGGCTCTACAAAATTCCCGGATGTTGTTTTTAACTGTTTGGTGGTATCTCTTTAACTGGTAACATCTCTTCTTCTCAAATTTTTGCCCCTGGCAGTCAATAAAACAAATTGAGGCTAATTGAATAGGAGCCATATGTGTGATAATTAATTGGGAGTGGATTCTGATCCAGTGCTCTGTAGTTCCCTGCCGAGTTAAAGATGCATTCACAACTGCAATTCACGGAATCATTCTAAGAGGACAGAGCAAAGACAGAAGGGAGACATCAGAAAGGGAATGCATGCTGAGATCAGGAGGAACACAAGTAGAGATCAAAACYGTAAGTGGGATAAAGGGAAAGGGATGGGTGGGCAAAAAGGAAAAGGCATGCAGTGAAATATCTGAGGGGGTGACCCAACACCCCCAATTGGTAAGCAGGAACTCAGACCTATAGAGGAGAAGAAAACATAAGCACGTTAGAGGAGGGCTTTTAAACATGTTTGGAAAGGAAGGCAGCAACAGGACATAATAGAAAGATGAGAATGGACTCCCATCAGAAATAGGGCACATGTCTTATTTTAAGGGCTTATATGAATATACAGTGGCACTAAAGATTTATAACGCTGTTCATCTGATCATTAGCTTCCAAATTATGTAAATCTAATGAGACCAAGTTAACTCATGAAATTCCTGTCATGTCGAATGTTGGAAACCCCTTGAAATGGGTTGACTGCATTTATAAGAATAAGTGTTCTCAGCAAGTGTTAATCCCGTTCACTTGGATAATGTGCATCATGTCCTGTTTTAGATTTAACTGAATCAAACATTTAGGGGCAAGCTGAGGTTCAGAGTACTAAGCTCAAACCTTCCATTTAAGGAGATTCTTATTCAAGTCACTTTTGTCAAAATGTGGAAGCTGGTAAAGCTGCAATCACAGAGGAGATGTTCAGTGAGTGTAATCATTCTGACTGAGGTGATAATCACATTGTGTACAGATAACTGCAGGGAATAGTTCATGCTACAGCATGCTCAGGTCTYGGTTATCTCCTGGTGTACAAGGGTATGCACTGGACCCAGGTTGCCTTGCAAAATGTAAACTATCTCTTCTTTCTGAGGTAATACAAAATGCAGGATTGTGTCACCATTGCCACTGAGAATTGCCTCTGAAACTTTGTGCAAGTTGGGACTAGGTAAATACTGGATGAAAGTTAAAGGGTTTTTTTTTTCGTTTAAAGTCCTCTGACTAGCAGTGTTTGCTTTCAAAATACCACAGATGTTTTCAGATGTTTCAGAGGAGTACTGTAGAGGATACCAAAATGAATGCTGTAAATTATTAACATTCTCAGCAGTCCTTAAAGTAAAAAAAACAGTGGTATATAGAAAGTTATCCCTCTTTTAGATTGGATTTTGTACAACTGCACAATGGCAGTTGCAATTTTTGTTATTCTTCAGTGTAGTGTCAYTGATGCTGCACTTGCAGCTTTGCAGCATTGGAACAGCTTGGTTAGCTTCTGTTTTGCATCTTTTCATCTTTTGGTGAGAAATATGGATATGGAAAATCCTGAAGTGAACTAAACTAGTATTTCTGATTAAGGCTTTCTTTGGAAGACCAGTCTTTGACTTAATCTGGTATTTCCTTATACTTTCATGCCATCTTTACCTTCTGATTTTATTAAGCAGTCACCTTGAGTCTGAAAGTGAGAATTAAAATATCTTATATATTTGCTATTTTAATATTGCCCACTAAAAAAATCATGGAAGCACTTTGTTATCAGCAGTAAAGAATAACAAGAATGAATTCTGAAATGCCTTGTTGTCCTTTCCTCCTTTTATGATGTTTAAACAATGTGTCTCTCTTTGTGTGGARTAAAGGAGAAAAACATCTTGGCCTCATTTGCTGAAGCAGCTCCCCACATTTGTTTTGGTTTTGTTTTTTCTCCCACCCCCATCTGTTCTTGCTCTCTCTGATGAAAACTTCATCAGGATATTTCTCATCACCTCCTTTCTACTCTCCAGCTCCTCGCAGTTTCTCAGGCTTTTGCTACTTCACTCACAGGTCCATCAGTGCAGAGCTCAAGTGAGTCTGTCCTGTGGAGCTCTTTGCCCAGGGCTGGGCACAATGTAGGACCTTTCCTGTAATCTTTGTGTTGGCTCATGATGGGAAAAACAGAAGAACCACACTCATCTGTGCTATCTCAGACACATGTTTTTGTGTAATGTAAGTAACACATTTGCTTTTAAATGGAAAGCACTTCTTTCAACTTCAGACATCGAGGTCCAGCTGTGAAGCAGAGTCCTGTGCTAAGCCCCATCCTTACAGGAATCTTTACAGCATCCCAGAGCTTTTTCACTTAGGCAAGAGTGASCACTAACATCTCTGTGCTGCTGGCTTAATATTTCCACTTCCAATGCTTCTTGTATTGCTTAGCATRAAATATCTGAAGGCAGTCTTTAAATGCCTTTTAAAAGAAAAAGCGTATTTAGACAAGGGGAAGAAATTTAGTAGCACAGTAGCTAAATAAGACAAAAGCGAGAATACTGAAGACATTTTAGTAAAGCATTACTGAATATTTTAAAGTACACAGATGCTTAAATCACCTGAGTTGCAAATAAGAGGTGAATTCCCCAGCTAAACTTTGAATGTCAGTGCACTAAGGTGGCCTCTTTAACCCGTGTTTGGGCACTCAGCTTTTGATCTTAAGTTCACATCTTGCACTTTCATCCCCATTGYTGCTAAAGCACAGAAACTTCCAGACAGGTGTTGGGAAATGCCAAATAAACATGCTGAATAGTATCTCAGTAGATGACTGCAACTCTGGTTTTAACACCTCCTCAAAATAAACAAACAGCAACAGAAAAAAACAAACCAAAACCTCCAAAACATTAAAAAACCCAAACAAACAACAAAAAAGCCAAATGAACCCAAGAAGTTCTCAAAATCAATTATAAAAACATTTTTAAGAAGTAAAGAAACTCTAAGAAYAGGAAGCATTATTGATAATAAGACCTTTCTATGTTTTGAAAGGATGCTTCAACAGCTCTCCCTTTAACAACTGGGACTTTTATACCTTAGCCCTCCCCCACTTTCCTAGTGTGCAATCAAAGCCACTTTTTATTSTTGACAGAAGAAACAATGGCCCAGTCAGGAAAGAAGAGGAATAAGAGAGCATGAAAAATAAAAATCAGAGCAAGTGACCAGAAAGGAGAAATTGCTTGCATTTTGAAGAGGTGTSTCTGTTAATATGAGTTAAACCCAAGACGTATCTTTCATGCAGCTGCCCAGAAAACCTGGGCAGGGTTGCACACAAARGGGCTGTTAGCCCTTGTTGTAAAAACCACACTGAAATAATTCTGTGGTTTTGGTGAAATTGATTTAAAACTACTTTGGCATCCTTCCTCTTCCAATTAATACCATTGCTTTTGCCTCTGGTGTCCTTCAAATATTGATGGGTGCTTGCTTATTCTGCCATGTCATTCTCCTCCTTCCTCACATGGTAGACAACTGCTACTGTGTTTTTAATGCTAAGCCTTTGTTTATAGAGCCAGTAGCATTAGGCATTCACATGAAAATACTGATTTTTTTTTTTTTCCAGATTCCCATGAATAATCATAGGGCTGCAGCACAGTMAAGTTTCTCACTGTTAAATTTGCCTGTTAGATGTCATGGAAAAGTGGATTAAAATTCATTGGACACAGACAAAGAAAAACTTTGGATCAATCCTAGAAAGGCATCTCTGCATCTCCCAGAGGGGAACTGCTTTTTTTTTTGTTTTGTTCTCTTTCAAAGTAGAAATCCTCTTCTACACAGTTGGAGTCCTGGAAATCTTGAATTTGTGTTTTGGGGTAAAACTCAGCGGCAGCAGCAGCAGGGCAGATAGAACAGCTGGAATTTTATTTTGATCTTCTTGAAATAATGGTTTATTTAGCATCATTAAATCAGCGATKATTTATTTATTTATTTTCCTCAAGTTACCCAATTCTCAGCATACTCTCTGTATTCCCTAGACTGCCAGAATCCCCCTCATCCTTCTTTTCTGTCTTTCTGAGGAAATTGGCAAAGTGGAGTGGAASAAGGAAATCTTTCCAGGCAGTATGTTTGGAAAAGAGAATATAGGAAGTGACTTAATCTTTTTGCAAAGGGAAGCAATGRTTTTAATGACATGAACAGCACTATACAAAACTGTGGGTTATCTCAGTGTCCATGTAAATGGGGGATTAAAAAAGTATGAAATAGATATTTCAGGAACTAAGCAGGATGTTGATTTAAAAGTTGCTGAAAACAGTCCAACCCAATCACTTTCTCTCTCTAGGGCAATTGCTGAAGGACCTGTACTTGGTTTGCATAGAATAATGCAATTCAGGAAGAAATTCAATTACTGGGCTAATTATCACCTTGGATGAGTGGTAGCAACCAAATATCAAGCAGGAGGCCACCAGAGAAAAGCCCAAATCACCTGCTATTCCCAGACGTTTGCTSTGAGAGGTCCTAGTTGAGAAGTAAGGTTGTTGCTAGTTTGATTGTTAGGAGCAGTGGATTATAGTTTAATCCAATGCAAATTCCCATTGCCTTCAAGAAGATATAAACACAGCTTTAATACCTAATAATTGTAGAAGACTTTTAAAATCCAAAATCAATTACCTGACTGCATTTATTCATCTAAGCTGAATTTGCGCACAGAGGTTTGCTTTATAAGCTGTCTMTATTATTCATGGTCTTTTAAAAATAAAGTAAAATTACATTTCATGATACCTGTATAAAGATTCGAGTTTTTCTAGTAGTGTCTGAAAAGGCAAATCCTTGTCTCATGTCCAGGACCCATGTTTTAGCTGCTTAAACAAAGCCTTAACAGAGCTTGGTTTTGTTTTGGTGTTTTTTTGGTTTTTTTTTTGTTGCTTGTGAGAGCTGTTTTATTTCCTTCCCTTCATCCCAGTCAGGCTGCATCATCTGTCTTGGAGTGTCCCAAAACCCTTGTGATTTCCCCTGATTGTTTCATGCATCTTTCTGTCAAAGGAAAAAAGAAGGGAGGAGGGGAAAGAAATAGAGCCAGAGCTGCATGCTAGGCAAAAGGATTCCTGTTTATTATAGAGTAGAATTTTCTGAAGTACTGGCTGATTTGTATGGGTCTCAATATGCCTCCAGAACAGAAATGCTTTATAGGTTGGTAGGAGACTGGGGTAAAGAATGGTATTAACTTGTACCTTACACCGTCACACTGATTTCAGAGGAACTAAAAGGTAATAAAGCGTCTCATAGTCTTATAACATGTGTGTTTGGAAATCAGCAGTGCTTCTCTGCAGAGAATAGAAAATTGATTGAATTCCATAAGCTAATATTTATGCTTACTCTTGCATGTGCAGGTGGATATATATCAGGGTGGAAGAATTCTGACAACATTTTTGAAGTAAAATAATTTTTTATATTCTGGTCTGCTTAGAAAGCCCTTCCCCCTCCATTGCCATTTTCTGTTGAATAGGAAATGAAAATTACAGTTACAATGAGCTGAGACAACTAGAAGCAGGAAGATAAATAATAGCTCGAATAAAATGTTAATCTATGTAGATAATATACTAATATTAATTACAAATCATTTTAATTAAGACTTATTTTCTCAATCATACTTTTTGCAAAGTAAAGAACATTGCTTTTTAAAGAAAAAAARATCAGTTGTTTTTGGTGGGGAGTAAAACTAAAACAATTCTGTTCCTCTTCTGGCTGTTACATGGAAACCTGTGTGCAATTTTTCTGTTGGATGGTATTCCACGACTTTTTTTGGGAGGTTGTAGGGAGTGGATGGAAAGACTTTCTAATGCATCAGTGGCACCCTTCTCCCAGCTGGATTCAGCATGAACTTACAGCTTCAGCTCAGAAGCTTCCAACTTTTTTAATAACCCGTGTATTGACACACAAAATCCTGGAACCAGTACTGAGATGAGTCTCTGCTGTGATTCAAAGACAACATTATCTTTATTTACAGCATCCATTTTCAGTGTTATTTGGGCTATTTGAAAACCTCTCCTGTAACTGATACCCTCTTTGGTGCCATCTTCTTTGGGGCACATCTTCATCTCTCACAGCGAGAAGTTAAATTCAGGCTGTGTAGGTTGACTGGTGACCCACCACCCTGCCCAGAATCTCCACAGTGTCCTGTGCTCCCCACCCCAGCCAGTCCCACCCAGCCATGCCACCCTCACTGCATTTTGATCAAGGACACGATGAGGGCCACACTTGGGTGTCTCCCTTGGATCCTATGCCAAGGAAAATGATGTTGTGGCATGGAGGACAAAACTTTTGAGGCAATATTCTTAATTAAATCCTTATATACCTTTGCCAGAACAGTATTTCAGGGAAATTGATATTTACTATAGCATTTTTATTGGCCAGAGTTTCACTTTTACCCCAAGTACCTGTGAGTGCTTGGGAGATGCTTTGGACCTGGTGTTGAACATTTCTGCTCACAACAATTATTCCCTTCTGTTTAACACATACTGGCCCACAGCAATTTACTCATTCCTTATTTTCAGACTTTATTAGTGTCTTTTGTTGCAGGTAGTAATAAAAAGCTCAATCCAATCTACCTTTTTAGTTGCTTTCTCTTTTGTAACCATTTTTCCTGTGATATTTATATTCCCCTCCTGCAATGAAAATSCTGAATAGGGAATGTGCCATTCATAAGGGTGACACGGTTAGTACTTGCATGAATTAAGGCCTTGTAATTTACTCTTTTTCAAGCAGTAAGAATGACCAGAGACTCTCTTGTTGCTGCCTAGTTAAATATGAAACTAAGTAAAGGATTTTTTTGTTGTTGTTTTTCCATAGATGTTACACCCCCACAGAAATGTTTTTACTCAAACAAAACTTCTTGAGTCCAGCTGTTTCCCTTAAGGCTTAGAAGGAAAGAAAGACTGATTAAATATTCTTTCTTTTCACTGTTTTGTTGGCACCTGACTGATCTCTTTCTGGAGCCAGTTTAATTATTTAAGTGTATAGTGTTGTATATTATCACAGATGCCAAATTCTRAATGGATTGTGCCCTACAAGAAGGAAAATGGGGAGACAGCGTGTGCTGATAAGCTACAATATCAACAGAAATACTGACCTGAAATAACTGTATATACCTGATGAACAGATTAGTGTGAACTGTTTAATAATAAAAACACAAAGTGAAGAGATACATTTTTWAAAAAATGCTTATTGTGAGAACTGTTCTTTTTTTTAAAAAAGAGTTGGCTGTAAACATGTCTTTRTTTCTAGCACCAAGAGATCGGACCATTCGAACACCAGACTGGCAATTCAGATCGAAAAGGACGGAGGTATGGCCCGGGAGTTTGGATATCTCTCTTGAATTGCAAAATGTGATGTATTTGCACTGGTGAGGCTTGGCTGAAAGAGATGCAAAGGGTTGAAATGTGGTGGGTACAAACCAAAGCATTTCCAATGTAGCAGAGCACGAGTTTAAGTTGTGAGACCTGATAAGCACATTTCTTCCTTAGTTATGTGTAGCTGATCAGACAGAGCTGCTGGGCTGCCAATTACTGGGTTCATCGTAACATTGCTGTTGCTGTGGAATATGCAACGGGCTCTCCTGCTCGACTCAGGTCAGCTGTGGGCAGGGAAAGGTTTTGGAAAAAAGTAGCAAGTTAGTGGTGTCCCCACCATTGAACATTTTGGGCTGACAGATATCTCCTCTACCTTTTTGAGAGGGGGRAGAAGGGAAATGAGAAAACTTGCAAAAAGAAGAGGTAGGAAAGGTATGGSCTGCTCTGCTGGGTAGCAGTGCATTAAATGAGCACCAATCCAGGACTACAAAGCAACTTCCCATGCTGCATCAAGTGGTTCCTGTGAGACTGGGAAGTGAGAGCAATTTTTGGCACATTAGTGGACACAGGGAACATGTGGTACATCAGCTGACACCCTTCAGTGCCTGGTGGGACAGAGCCCTTTTTGGGGGAAATYGATACCAGTGTTTTATGCCAAAATCCCATCCCAGTAAGAGAAGCCAAGATTTCATTTATGGGGTTCTTCCACTTTAGTGTTCTGTGGCTGATTTCATCTTGCCGCTGAGGTGTCAGGGGTTGTATTGTGGAGTTAGAAGTTTACATTTTAATTGTTACCAGTTTACATCCCAAATCCTTTTTAACCTCATCCATTACATCAGTAACATGAACCAAATATGCATCTTCAAGAAGAAATGGATGTAACCCAGGGTGTCCAAGAAGGCAAGAGAGGTATTAGTAGTTTGAAGCATGAATGGTGCTTTTTAATTATTTATCATTTAAGACAGGGAGCTAAGGTTTTTCACAAGGCCATTCTGTCATCTGATAGCAATAACCTTTAGCATTGTTATATRTGCTGTAGCTCAAGAAAAGCATTCCTTTTGTTATGTGCTTAAAAGACTCATTTCATGACTTGCTTAAATTTTGCCCAAATGCACTCCAGCAGGGGCATAGGTGAGTGTGTCCACATGGACATGGGCGCACACATGGAGAAACTGCCAGGGCTGGGTGCTTAGTGGCCATGGGCATGAAAAGCAGTGTAGTTACTGACCCACTCCTCCTCTGGTATCAAGGAGAAATTTGTAGGGGAAGCCATAGCCTCTGGAAACCTCATCTTCTGGGGATTTTGTCCTCCATGTTGATCTGCTTCTAAATATGCACMAACATAAAAATGCATTACTTCCTGTACATCTGTATCCACACACACTCTCATGCATGCAAATACACCTGCAAGATGTTGGTTTGCACATATATTTGTGCATCAGCATTTTAAAAGTATTGAAGGCAAGACACTGATGCATTACAGAAGAGAAAAGCAGTTCTCATATCAAGCATATATATGTAAAAGAGTAAAAGCACAGGACAGCACCATGTAGGATTATGCAGCACCATGATAGCATTTGCGAAAGGTTCAGTCCCTTTCACAAATCACCATCTTAAAGTGCTCCTTTTAATCCAGTTAAATGCCATAGAGCTTGAAGAGGTGACACTTCTAGACTGTGATGGGGTGTTTTTCACCTGGGCATTTGGTCTGAGCAAAATGTAATTGAACAGTTCCTATTTTACAAGTGGTAGCAATTCTAATGGTGAATTTTTCATTCTTACTCAGTATACTAAATAAAGTCTTAAAATAAATATCCTCATCCTAAGTACCAGCAGATTCTTCATGGAAAAATCCTTGAAAAATTCCTGGAGGACTAAAAGMGAAAAAAATCCCAACAAAATCATTGGAACCTGTGTGACCAAAGTATTTAAATATCTCAGAAAAAGCATTCAAAATTAAGCATAGATAGTACTGAAGTAATGCTGATTTTTTATTTCTTTAGATTAAGAATAGTATATAGTCATTAACTTAGCATTGCAAAGACTTTTAGTGGAGCCAAGAAATTCTTACTGTTGTAAAGCATGGAGGTTATTTGATTGAGTCTGAAATACATTATCACTAATGTGATTTTTTATTTACAATAGTTTTCATATTAACCTGATGCTTTGAAGGGCTACCTAGGAAATGTAGATTATATAAAGTATCAGGAAGATATCATCCAGCTAGGGAAAGAAGATTTAAGAAGGAATAAAAAAGAGCATGAAATTTTATGCAGAGTGGCTTTGCATATTATCATTTATTTTCTTGACAAAAGTGTGCTGCTCTGGTTGTAGGAAATGATGACAATAATCTCAACTCCATTTTTTATGAGCATTTGACAAGATCTCTGCAGGAGTCTCTTTGTGGAGATTTGATTCTGGGCCGCTGGGGAAACTACAACACAGGAGACTGTTTTATTCTGGCATCGGATTATTTAAATGCCTTTGTGCACTTGATCGAAATTGGAAATGGCCTTGTCACCTTCCAGCTCAGAGGGCTCGAATTTCGAGGTAAGGATCCCTGAYGCTTTACATAACAACAAAACCAGCAACAAATCCTGTCTGTCTTTTTAATCTATCACAACTCCTTAGTAGGATGTAGATTTTGAGGACCTTTCTCTTTCTGTCTGTCTAAAAGCTCGGTACTTCTTTGTGTCGTTATTTGAATGTTTTGAAACCTAGATGCTAAGAAATGTAGAGCCATGTTCTGCAGTATCATAACACTTTCAGAAAGAAGGCATATTGAGTGGTTTGCTTGGTTCACAGATCTTTTGAGTAATGCTTTGTTACATTTTCAGATTATTTATTTTCCTCCATAACTATGAAAATTGAAGTTGTTCTTAAAATTATTCAACCTAAAAAACCTTGTCTTTGGGGAAAAAAAAAACCAAAAACAAACAACCAAAACCAAAATAAAACTCTTTCCATGGAAAATATCCTGTCTCAAACCTGCAAGAAGMTAGTGCTGAGATGGTCTCTGTCACACTAGAACAGCAAAGTATAATCAAGGTGACTTTTTAACAAGGCTGAGTGTGAGAAAACAGGCGTCAGACTGGCTCTTGAATGCACAGAAGTGTGGGAGGATTAGAGGAGGAAATAACATGTGTGGGCTCAAGTCTTGACTCTGTGACAGACTCCATGTAGGATGTTGAACAGGTTGTGGTGAGTGCTTCGTGTTCACTTTCCTTCCTGTGTGGTGCAGATGAAGAGAATGCTCTTGTGTCCTAAGCAAAGTTTTGTGGAAAGAAAACAATAAATGGCTGAAAGAGCTTGGTATTGTGTACCTGATCAGATGCCTGTTGGGAACAAATACAAATTGTAAGGAAAAACAACTGGAAAGGAAGAGGCTTTGTTTATCAGCCTTATAATTTCTTGTGTTCATGATGATTGTTGAGGAATACATGGTCATGCATGTGTGGTTCTGAGGCTTGCTTCAACTTCTAAGACATCTGTGCAAGTATTTATGTGTCCCATTTTCTCCTGGTGTGCCCCCAAGGTGAGCAGTGGTGCTGATGTGTCAGGGATAAGGCCTTGCATTCTAACTTCTGAAATTTATCTTTGCTGATCATCCTTTTGTTTTAAAATAGTCCATTGTGGGATTTGAAGCAAACAGAAGAAAGAAACCTCCTTCACACTGAAATTACATGAGTTTTGTGAGGTGGTTTTTTTCTTTCTTTATGTGGCTGCCCCCCTGTTGCTGGGTCCCTCTCTATCATCACCATCCCCAGGCAGTAGAAGTAAAATAAATCTTGGAAACAGATGAAACCATGAGAGGATGCTCAAGCCACSTGCTGGCTGGATAAAAAGACCGGGGCCTGGCAGACAGGCATAATGAACTGGAAGCTGAGTGGGGAACAACTGGATGGTTTTGTTGCAAAGTGGTTTGGGAAGACTTTCTTTGACGTTGAGCCAGGATCATTCACTGCCAGCAAGTGCCATTTGGCATTTGGATCTGAGAGCAAAGCTCAAAAATTGCAGTGTGCCACCTGTCGAGGCATCTCTGTATTCCCTAAAATCACAGTTTAAGTAACTAAATGTGTCTGAAAATTGACTTTTCCATGCAGATTGCCTAATGCTGTTTAGTGWTAATTAACTGTAGTTAATACTGTTTTACTTTATTAATAGATCCAGCATGTCTGCCAGCTGCCACAGGTCTTTAAATTTGGCTGGGGCAGAGCCCCAYAGCTCCTCATGTCTTTCATGAGCTGATTTCTCGTGAGGAATATCCTCTTTCCCAGTCTTCCTTGCACTCCTCAGGAGAGGCTGGCAGCCTGCAAAGCAGCTCCTCTTTCTTACCTGAGTGTTCGCTGGGCCTGGACCAAGGGAGCAGAAGCAAACTGAACTGGAAAGCAAAGCCAGTTACTGGAGGAGAAGAACAGTAGGGAAATGGTGGTTTCACCTAGATTATCTCATCTTGAGTACACATCTAGTCCCCTATTCCTCTTTACCCTCAGAGTATCACTGGGGGAAGAGGTTGCTCAATGCTAGGAGACAAAATAGTTGGAAGTAGGAGAAAAACAGACTCCCTATCTTCTCTGGAAACCCAGTGGATAATGCTGTTCCAAGGATAAGAGAAGATTTGTGGTTGTTTTGTGTCCGCACAGACGTGATATGTAAGGAAGGCTTCTCTGGTTTTTGGAGTGTCTGGTAGAGGAGTTGTTATGGGAAGGGGAGCTAGGAGTGTGTGTATTGCTGTTCTGTTGTTTGGCCTAGAACAGAGAAGCCATAAAGGGCTGAATAAAGGAATTTACCTGAGACAAAACCAGCTCAAACACGCAGCATTTGCCATGAGAGCTGAACCCCACTGGACTGTGCAGAATGAGTGCCAGAGAAATCACACAAATTGCAAGCCTGCTTAAGGATGGAGTAGAAGAAGCAAAGGAGCCCAGGGGAGCCAAGCAGAAGCCAGATATGGATGCCTGGATCTGCCTGATGCAGGCTGTAACAAAACCCTCGGGTACTCCAAAATGTGAGCGGATAATCTGCTGTGTGCCCAGTGCTGGGATGATGTGCTGACTCCAGAGGGTTTTTTGGTGTCTGTAGGGAACCCATGAGGGCTGGTGTGCTTTAGATAAACTGTTCTGCAGAAACGTGCTCGTCCTGTACGTGGTTCGGTCCTTCTGCCAGCAAAGGGAGCTCTGCTGGGGCTGCAGGCACAGGGGTGCCCAGGCACTCCTGAGTATGAGGAGATAGCAGGGCTGAGCTGAAGGCACAAGTTCATAAGGGGATAAACCAAGGCTATTCAAAGGAAGTTGTGTRAAAGCGTGAAAGCTGAGGCTGAAAGTCTTCCTTAGAAGGCATTCCTCACTCCTTCCTTTGAACAGGATTGCTGCCTGTGGGGCAGGAAAGTAGAGCCAAGCAGCACCAAGAGCCATCTCTGGTGTGGACGGGGCACATTATTCCCYATTTCAAATCTTGCAAATGGCTGATGAATACAGGCTGAATACTGTAGGATTTCTCTTCTGCAGAAGCGAGAGAGTATATGGAGCTGCCTGGAAGCACCTGATGGTTTACAAAGTCAAGTGTCAAAGTTATTAAGCACCAGGATTGCTTTGGGCATCCTGCACTCCTATTTTTAATTGTTTGGTCATGCACTATATTTTACAGGGAACCCTGTTCCTTTCATTGTACCCTTTCAGGTTTCCCACAAGGGGGAAGAAAGGGCTAGAGGAGGAACTTGTAATCTGTAATTTCTGARCTTTGGCTGCTTAACTTCAAACAAGTAGTTGCAATTGAGGGCCCCAAAAATCTGCTGTTCCTTAAATAGGAAATATGTGTTTGCTTTGGAACCGAGTGAATCACAACAGTGTTCTCTGTGACTGTTTTCTGTTTATGACTAAAMCAAAAGCAATATTTGCATTGTGGAGTTCTGGGTTTTCCTATGGATGTCTCTCTTTGTGGCAGCTGAAGAGCTGTGCTGGCAATACTGGTAGTGCCCGAAGAAGGGGTCACAGACCCTTCTGAATTTGAGAGTACTGTTGAGGCACTTGCTGTCTCCCCAGTTTGCAGTCCACCCTGATTGAGAGCTGGCATTATAAGTGACTKATCCAGATGCCTTGCTAACTGTTTGTAACAGAAGCATTTGTCTCAGCTTTTAAATGAATAAACAAACCAAACCAAACGCCTGCAGGCAGCATAAGAAGGTACAGACTGAGCAGATTGAAAGAAGTGAGTCTGCAAATCTGGGATTCCCTTCATCTCTCTTTAGTCCTGTTCACAGTCAGCACCTTGGATGAATTCGTTCTTCACTCTCCTGTTCTGTGGACAGAGAGGGGTTGTGCCTCCATTGTGTCATTCATCCTGTGTGGTGTAAAGCTGGGGGGAGGCTCAAGAGCTCCAGGCTTTGACAGGAAATGCCCAGCTCCTCCTTTATGGAAAGCAAAGAGAAGGTAGTAATGAGCTGAAAGGAGGGGAACACTTCCAAGGAGCTGCACAGTGGTGTGGGGGAATTGAGCCCTTCAGCAACTTAACTGCTGCCTGTGTTAGGCCACAGCAGAATGCTAAAAGCAGCCTGCCAGAAGAAATACATAACATATCATTTAATTTGAAAGGAAGAGATGGGAAAACCCACAATCAGGGAACAAGCAGAAGCAATGTCAAAATATCTCCCTCTCACRAGTTCCCTGTAGAACAAGGGAGATTTAAAATGTTTTCCTGTTTAGTCTGTGTGTCTACAAAGTGTCTTTTGGAGAATATTTATTTAAGGCATTACATGTGTAGAAACTACTTACTGATGGTGTTGCTGAAGTCTTCAGGAACTGTTTTCTAACTCCTGCATGGTATTCTTCAGTCATTTAGTGGATTTCTGAATCTCTGCACGTGCAATATTCATGCTTCACTTGGAACTTCATTAGATGGATCAAGRCAAGAAGTGCAGAGCAGACACAGATGCAGCTGTACACAGTGGAAGGCAGCTGTGGCAGCAGGATGRGATTGCCTGTGGGGCTCTCTCTGTGTTAGCTAGCTGATTTCCCAAGCAAAATGGTGTATAAAAGCAGCCAGCTCAGGCTATGTGCTCTAGGCACAGAAATTATGTCTAATAAGGACAGTTACTCATTTCTGCACCATATGTGTATGCTGCATCATTTTATTACAGTAGCAAGTACATTACTAGTGTAAGGAATATTTATTTGTGTTTGATTTTTTGTGTCTGAAGGCTCTGTAGCACTAGGAAGCATCACTCTTTATTTAAGGAGTGGTTGCAACTTTTATTTTTTTTACAAATCACTTCTTGATGTTGGGAAATAAAAGTGCCCATGTTCATGTCTTTCCTGAGACCACACTTGATGTTCAATATAACATTAAAAAGTATTGATAAATTACAACGAGTTCAGAGAAAAACAGCAATTTTTGATATCCATTGGGAGAGAAGGTTAAAAACCAAAAGTGCAGTGTTTGTGGGAAGGAACACACCCTGAAAGACACGATCCTTGTGAACACTAGAAACATGGACAGAAAGGATGCAGAGGGGTTTCTTTAATCTTGATCATTTAATTGTGAAGAATAGCATGAAACAGAAAGAGGACACTTCATGTTGAATGCAGTAAAYGTTCAAGCCTTTCTAGGTGTACAATGATGCCCCAAAGGTGGAAGCCATCTATGAATTCCAAACAGGCTTAGAATAGTTTCTGTACACATACTAGAATAAATATTTGATGTCTTTTTTCCTTTTTCTTCCTTTCACAATTTTGTATGTATTTATGGGTGCGCTGGAAAAGATTTTGGGAAGGAAAGAAAATGTTAAATGCAGTGCAACCTATTGAGAAAATATCTTTGCCAAAAACAAAATATTGCATCTTGCATTGCATTCCAAAAGATGGGACGTRAGAAGTTTTTGTGGTATTTTGTAGCTGCAAGTTTAATGACAGTCTTTGGAGAATGCTGCTTCCACATGGGCTTTCTTAATGTRTCTCTGTGGGCCAAGAAAAGGAAAGGTTTCTGAGGAGAAGGGATGCCTGTTATTTTACCAACTGATCTGGTTTAAAAACCAGATTGTTTTTCAGACATACAAGCACCTGAAGCAACTGAAAGCCAAACCACGGTTTTATAACTAACAGCTTTGATCTTTGAGAATTGATACTGTTTTCTAAATCCTGACATTTTTCTTTGAAAAAGCTGAGACTATCAGAGCCTATAAATTACTGTTCTTCATCCCAGTTCCACAAGGAAAAGTGCGGGAAGGAGCCAAAAAAATTGCTGGTTTCCAGAATGTGTCTAATTCTGAGGTTTATGAGTTTCCATTTGTAAGTGCTCAGTTCACTCCTCTTTGAGGTATTTGGYTTTTTGTGTTTCTAAAACCATATCTGATGCATATTTCAGTAGAGGATGGCTTTTCAATTATGCCTGCTGTGTTTATTTTGTGTGATAACTTGCTGCTCATTAAGCTGCTATCCTGAGCAGAAATGTTGGTTGAGAAGGAGCCTTATTGATCAGAATTAGGGAAAACTTGGATTTGCAGCATAATCTTGAAGCAGAGCCATACAGTTCTACTGTAATGCATTTATTTGTTAGACGTTCATGTGCTTAATTTTGCCAAAACAATGGTGGGTSTTTTTGTGGAGTCWTCTGTGAGGAGACCTCTGCATAGCTCAGGAAAGGAGTTACCCTAGGCCTATGTACCCTATGTAGTTACCCTATGTAGATTTGCACCCCAGTTGTTTACATGTCAGCAATCCTCAGTGCTAAAGCTGTTGCTACCTTCAGCCATAATAATTAGTCCCCRTCCTGGATGTGTTGTTAAACTGAAGTGCTTTATGGAAATTAAAACTGTTCCTAGAAGTGTGTGGTTGTGCAAAGGATTTTTCTTTCTGGCACCTCAGAACTTGAAAAGTGCTTTTCACTCACTGAGTTTTCAAAATTGAATTCAAAAGCACACTATGGTTGGAATCTTAAATTCTTAAAGGCTGGGTGATCATTTATTTAGGTGAATTTTATTCTCTTGAAGCAAGATTACAGTCTTCAGTTTTCTCATTTCCATTTAGGTCAGATCATTTTGGCAGAGCACAAGTCTGTCCTCAAATCCTGATGTGTCAGGAAAATACAAAGAGCTCCAAGTTCTCACCCTGACTTTCTCCTGAGCTCACACAGGCTGCCCTTGCTTTGTTCAGCTGGCACATGTTTTTCACATTGATGGATTTTTGGCARCCCTCCAGTGTTAGATATCTTACAAATGAATTGGTCTCATCTATACTGGTAAGGGTCAGAGCGAATGACTAAACTTGAGTGAAGTGCATGAGATAATTTTCCTTCTACTGCAGAAAGTATTGTAAAAAAATGTTTCCCCTCTGATTTTGAAATAACTGATTACTAGTGAAAACATTTTCCTGTATTTTAATATTTAATGGTACTAGACTTAATTATATTGCAGGAGTGAWGTGCATGTTCTGTTCCCTGCTCTTTGGTTTTATGAATAATTCTCTCACAGCTGCTTGAATTTGCTATTTTTTTGAGAAGCGATAGAAAAGTTGCCATTTAAATCATCAGCTTGTAGCACATGCAAAAAAGACTAGGGCCAGCCTTCTGTAAAAGATGTACACAAATGCTTGACTTCATTTACTGTGTCCTGTCCCTTCTGGCTCAATGGGTAAAGCTGAGCACATGCTCTTAGTCTCTGCAGTACCAATGTAATGAACCAAAAAGGATTGATGTATGCACTGGTAAATGAAATTTTACAGTAAAATGCCAATCTGGCATTGAAGTCCAGCCAGTGCATTAAGGACCAAAGCAAGCCTCCATTAAGGATGAGACGAAATTACTGGCAGTCATTCTAGAACTGACTGCAAGAACTGGAAGGCAACCAATTGATGTACTTGAGCAGCAAGTCTTCATGTTATCTTTGTGGACTTGAGTCCTTTTAGTAGAAGGTGCAATCAGCAGGAAGAATTTGGTGTTTTGTCAGAGCACTGGCCATGGCTCAGGTTACACCTTTAAACTGAACAGGGATACCCCAGAGGCTCCACAAGCAGTAAAGACACCAAATCCCCAAGGTGGTAGTACCCAAGTCCATCAAACAGCTTTTGTTAATCAAGTGCATGTTTGCCAGATGTTGAAGAGCACAACCCTGATTTCACTCTTTGGAATAAATCTGTAAAACGACCACATGAGCTCCTTTGGTTGTTTCCCAGAGCTTTGTAATAACACAGGCCCTGTTAGAATGACTCTTGCTCCTCAAGTTCAACATTGATTGCACCCTCTGTAGTATAATTTTAACCCTAGCTGATTAAAATTACCTAKCAAAAACAACTGGGAGGTATTTTAACCTGTTGAGTTAGCTAAGAATGCAAATAATGTTCTGGCATCATCATCTGTTTGTTATGCATGTGATGGCAGGTTCCTTTAAACACTGAGGGTCTCTTGAATTCATCTTTTGTTTGCCTTACCAGCCTCCTTAGGTATTTTATAAAATATGTCCCCTGAGAAAACTACTRATTACAGAAACTGCAGTAATAATATTTGTTATTCGTTGAAGGAGGTGGTACAGAGAGTACAGCCTTCCATAGAAATAAAATTTGGTATTTCCATACCAAAAGAAAAGAAAATAGAAATATGTGAATAATTACATAGACCAAGCAAAGGCATCTTTAAATCCTGTTGTTGTACAGGGATCTGTGACAGTTCTTCATTGTGTTTTTTCAGTTTTCACCACTTGCAAACATTTGGCAATACTTAATTTAGCACCTGGGGTGAAGATGTATGCTCTCCTAAATTCAGTGTAATGCTGAGAGACCTTTAAACTTTCAAAAATAAACAAAACAGCAATAGTAACAGCACCAGCATGGAGTCTTTGTTTTACTCTTTTCAAGCAATGTACAAAGGAATATTTTCCATGTTTCAATTTGAGTACGATGTCTTCTGACTTGACTTCACAGAAGCATCTGCTGACCCAGAGCAGTTATTGGTTTTTTTTGCTGTTGAACAATAAGTGTTAATTCATGTAGAAACCTCTGAAATATGAAGCAGAAGCAGTCCAGTTCATGTCCTGGAAATGTCAGCCTAGTAGTCCAGTTCATAGCTGGAAATGTCAGCCTAGTAGGTCATGTTTTGTACTTGAGAGTATTGGAAATTACGATGTTTATATTTGGATGACCTGAAGACATTTAATAATTGTTCATACTGGATATCCCTGAAGTGCAAGGAGGAATGCATATGAGTGTGTGAGCAACACGGGGTTCACAATGTGAATTTTCATTCATAGCAAACTGAACAGAGAACAGTGGAATACACTGGATCTTTTTCCTCTGTCTCTGAGGGCTATAATCTTGCTTTTTTCTCACACATTTCCTTCTGATTTTTCTATTCCTTTTTACTTGTATATTTTGCTTGCTGCATTTTGGCTGGTGCAGAGACAAAAAAAGAGGTAATCAATACTTTAGTACATTTTGGTGTGTTTTGAAAGGTTTTTCTYAATGAGGAGAAAGGAATATTCTAGATGCTATTTCTGTTCATACAAACTGAATTTCACAGGTTGTTGACCAGAGAGTTGTGATGGGACTGGAACAGACAGTCAGGGCAGAGCAATTGTCATCATGCTCCACAGAAAGGCCTTTGGGATGCTGCCTTGCTCCAGGCTCTCTTTTGGGGTGCTGGCAGACTGCAGRAGTTGAAGCTGGCACTGTGTTCTTCCCTGGTCGAATGTTCAGATGATGAACACAGCCAAATTCTGCTCCCATTTCCATTGAGTGACATTACAGGTCTGTTGGCCCTGGTGTGGAGGGAACTGTCGAGCTGCAGTGCAGTGTCTCACATCTTCCTCTCCCATCAAGTCTGTCTGGAGTCASCAGTCCATGGGGTGATACTGAACCTCTGGCAGAGGGCCTGTGTGAGATGTGTGACTTGCATCTCAGGACATGCCCTTGAAAGATGGTTTATGTACAAACTCAGCAGGSAGTAAGTTCTGCAACAGCCTACAGAGAGTAAATTTCAAAATGAAGCCTACATCAAAACATAAAACAAAATAAATGTGTTTTGAGAATGGTGGGGGGGAGCATATAGGTGTCTGCCTCGATTTTTATTGGTAGTGCCCTACATGGTATAGAAACCACATTAATAGATTTCAAATCCACAAGGGCTCAGCTTGACTATCTAGTGTGCACAGCACAGGCTGGAAATGCAGAGTCTGCATTATTGTTTCTGCATCTGCCTCACGACTTCTTTTTGAGGTAACATATCCTTTTTAGAAAAATTGACTCTACTTTGATCTAAAGCATGTGTAATAGACTAATTAGGAAGCTGTTCTGTTCCTGTGATGTACTGCCACTAGTGCTGTTCATTAGAGATATTTGATCCAGAGTAGGTTTTACTCCAGTGGGAGAGAGAACAACCTGGTAGATGTTATTTTTGGAACCTGCTTTCCAAGATACTTCGCTAAAACCCAGATTTTACAAGTGGATAGCTTGCTAAAACCCAGATTTTACAAGTGCTCTGACACACTAAAATCTTTCTCTGGGTCCAGTATGCTAGTTAAAGAAGCAGACTGAGACTTGGATCAGTTTGCTTAATGTGCATTGTGGAGCAAGRCTCTTTAGTGTTGCTTCCTGGCAGATTTTATCAAGGCAGAAGCTGTGGTCTGTATTTTAGCTCAGCTCAGAACCCATTAGAACTAGAACATGAGATCAGGCCCTATTGGTGTTTATAGGTGATAGTTAATGTTCAGCCCTTTATTTGCAGCTGCACACGGATCAATTAGCACATCGAGTTTGTTGCCGTACTCGCTCTTTTAGGTTTCTGCTAAGTGCGTACAACTTTCAAACATACCTTGAATGTGAGCTTGCAAGGCRTCCTTTGTTTCCTCCTCCCCCAATAACTGGCAGCACACTCTCTTTTTCTCGCTGCCAAGGGACATATTGCCAGCAGAGAGAAGTGGAAGCTATCACAGAAGGAGATGAAGACAACGAAGGCTGCTGCTGCTGCAAGCCTGGGCACTTGCCCCACCTGTTGTCGTGTAACGCAGCCTTTAACCTGCGCTGGCTGACGTGGGAGATAACACGGAGCCAGTACATCCTGGAAGGATACAGCATCATTGACAACAACGCTGCCACAATGCTGCAAGTGTTCGACCTGCGCAGAATCCTTATCAGATACTATATCAAGGTAAACGCTTTGCTAAAGTGTGCTTTGTTYCTTGGCAGGTTTGTCAAATAGAACGGATGCTGTTCCTCTATAGAAGAAAGAGCATTTGAAGGTTTTTGCTTTATGTTTATCCATCTGCACCACAGTCTGGCAGACAGACTGACTTGATGTTAGATCACAGAACCACAGAGTCATTTGGTTTGATCTTTAGGATATCTAGTTCTAACCCTCCTCCTATGGGCAGGCATACCTTCCACTCGAATAGGCATAATTAATTTATTCATGTCTCCCTTTGCTAAATTTAATTCTGATCACTTATACTTACAGTTAGTACAGAAAATGGCAGGTATGCTTCAGTGGAGATCAAGAAGGTGAGTTACCATCCTCTAGTGCTAAAGTCAGACAGAGCGTTCTTGCTTATGTTCTTACGTTCATACAAAACTTCACTAACAGTCTGGTATTTCTTCGTGCCTTGGTCTTTCCACTGTTTTTTTTTTTTTTTTTTTTTTTTTTTCTGGGAGAAAAAAGAAGATATTAACAAGCATAAAGTTCTTGTGAAACCTCTGAAGAGCTGTTTCTCAAATGTATTTTTTTAGAAGTGCAAACCCCTATTTTACCTTGCGTTTTACATATATACCACAGTGCATTTGAAGTTGGTTTATTCCACTGATTACACAGCAGTTACGTCACTTCTATATTTGCATTGTTATTAAGATCAAAATAACCACACAGATACTAATTTGTCAAAATTATTGAACCTTATAGTCTAGCAAGACATCTTCATCTTCTGCCAAAACAATTCCCAGTCCAGCAAATGAAGAATTTGTTGAGCTCTATAGTCTTTTACTGAAACAGCAAGAGCCAAGTGCTGCTTCCTATGCCACTGGTACTGCCATGAAGCCAGTTACTAAAGCTCCAAAGCATCCCTGACATCTTTCTACTTAATCTCTGCAACTGTAAAAATATGTCAGCATCAGAGAGAGACCTGTTGCAAATAAGTTAATCACCATTTTTTGCAAATGAACCAATGTAGTAAAAACAAGCTCATTGCCTTAAAAAGCTGCTTTGATCATGCAGTTGATTACTTCTGGGATTTCATAAATAATTTTGCACGCAATATGGCCTGGTAACCAACCTGCTTTGTTTAATACACTAATTACAAATAAAACTGCATGTGAGCATGATTTTTTTCATTTTAGAAGTGGGTTTTGTGGCTATAAATTGTTTTGAAGCAACATAACTAAACTAAAAAATAACCAAACCAACAAAAAAACACCCTTCTTTAACCTGTAATGAGTATGTTGCTACAATTGCTTTGCTTTACTTTAAAAGGTAACCTGAATAACTGGAACGTAAACTGATGCAAACTGGCATATGACTCAGCTTTTGATGGGGAATCAGATTGAAAAAATCCCAGTCTAAGCTGCAATCAAATCAGCATCTTACTAGTTTAAAGCAGCGAAGAATTGTGCTTTGTAAACTGGAACTGTGTGCTTTTAAATGGGTTGACATATGGAGGACTTGTGGAAAGTGTGAGGTTCATCACYTGGGACATAAAACTTAACTGGAAGGTAGTTTAGAGCTTCTGGTTCTGGACACACCTGAGAAGCAGCTGACATAGGTAAGATGGCTTAGACAAACTTTCATCCCATGTGACACAGGTGTGGTTAGTTGCTCCTGTTTTGAGTAAAAGGGAGGTGAGTAAAATACTCTCCACATCCCTGAGGTGGCTCCATCTCYGCTGTGTGCAGAGCTCGTGCTCACCACTGATGGCTCTGACATGTGAAAATCAAGTCTCCTCTGGTTGGATTTATTTGAGCCAGTTCTATTATACTGCACTGACAGACCTTCATTCTCAGGAAGGCCACTCTTCATTCTCAGGCTGTCAGTCCCGCACAGTCGGTCTTTTTAATCTGCTTCTGTTTTTGGGGAAGGATGAACAGGAGATAATAATAATCTGTTGGCACCCTCAATATTAGCCTGGGCTGGGGCTCCCTTCAGTGAAGGGAGAGTGCACTAAGGAGATCYCTTCTTTAGGATGACACTTCCCAAAAGAAAGTTATATGGTATTTTTTTTTGTATTTTTAAAGTAATTAGTTTTTTCATAAGCAGGAGCTTTAAAAGGATTTGGTGAAATCCTTAGTTCAGCCTTGGAAAGTGAGAAGATTATAATATGTATTAGATCAGCTTTTCTCCTGTTTATTTAATTCTTGCCTCCAAATAAACAGTATCAGACACAGAGGTGAGAATTCATTCCTTCCCCAGCTCTTTGTTCTGGGGGAATTTAGATGAAGACCCTGTGCRGTTTCACTGAGAACATTTTAAAAGTCCTTGACACTTTCTTTTTAACGRTGTGAAAGTAATTGTAAGAAGAACTATAGATAAAGCAGTATTCAGGTCACATAAGTCGCAAACTTGAAGAGCACTTAGGCTGGAGTTTCTGCAGGATCTGCACTTCCATTGCATTGAGCATTTGGAGTGTTTCTGGTTTATTCTCTGTAGCTTACAATATTGTAAATATTTACCATATTGTTTCAGAATTATCATATAGCTGAGGATGCACTTGTGCACAAAACATATCTTGGAAGAGTTACCAAGAGCAGAATTTAATTAGGTGACTGAAGTTTTTGTTGTTTCTGTATCTGATTGCAAATCTGATTTTTTYCCCAGCTGAATCGGCTTCTTTGTAAACACAGATGAGGATAATAAAAAAAAGCAAACTCTATCTTGAAAATCAACAAAGAGAATGTGTGCTTTGTTTTAGTTCCTCTATCCTTCAAGAATAATTATTGTATTGGTCTTTTATTGGTCTTTGAGTTGCACTGAGCATCTTATTTATTTATATTTATTATAAATAAATAGTCATATTTATTTCATTTGCAGTTTTATGGACAGCCTAGAAATGCATATATTTCTTCTTATAAAAGGATTTTTATTCCCCACAAATAAAGTGGGTCAGCTCCTGTAGCCCTTCTGTATATATTTTGAAATAATTTCCTGCCCAACTACTGTGATATTTTTCCCTTGTGCCTCTTCCATCTCTTCTCAAYATATTCTTATTTAAACATCTTTTAGTATTCAAGAAGTCAGTGTATTCGCTGAGTGCTGTGTTTGTGKTTTTGGCTCCTATTGTTTCTGCATGAATCTTTTTTAAAGAGTGTATTGTTTTCCACATGCCAAGTAATTAAGAGTCCATCCTGTCCATATCTGTCTGACTTGTCTTTTTCCTCTGAAGCTTGATTCTCCTTTTACTTGTGTATTTTTTTACAATTTGAAAGATAAGCTATGGAGAGCATCTGGGGTTTTTAAAAGTGCTGGTAGTACYTCTGTCCTCTGCAATCCATCAATTTTCATTTTATAAATTTATTTACTTAGTACTGTTTTCATTGGCTGGGTAAAGTAGAACTAAATAATCTTCAGTCATGTACACTTGCTCCTCGTTTCCTTTGGAATCCCACTCTAAATTAATGTTATAAAATACTATAATTGGAATTTGTGACTGATGGAAAGCACTGGAACTTCTTTAGTTTCYTATTCTTTTGAAAAGATGCTCTAATTTGTRYTTGGATTGARTGTTTTTAATTACTATTTTACTYATTATTATTTTAATGTGTCCAGATATAGAGGTTAGAAGAACTTAAACTTAGAAACTCAGGCACAAAGATGAGATATGTGTCTTCTTTCTAACATTTATGCATTTGGTAAAAGAGCCACTGCTGAATGCTGCTGCCCCTTCAGTGCTTTGAAAGTTAATTTAATTATGTCAGTTATCAGCTTCTTAACCCGACATATAAATCTATTATTGTTTACCTGCTGCATTGACAAATAACAGATTTGTGTCACACACATCAGTCACATCTCATCTTTGTGGCTAATAAAGAATTAAGAAAGCATCATACCCAGAAAACAGTAAGTCCTTTGAGGAAAAAGAGCYGTATTTTGAGGATGCTGCCATCTACCACTGTGTTTTCAAAATATGCCTAAGCTGTTATCAGTATCACCCTCTTGGTGATAAACTCTAGAACCCCACTAGTATTCACATTTGAATGCTGGAACTCTATTCCTGTCATTGTATTGATTTTCCTGTAAGGCAGAAGGATATTAAAAATATCACTTCTTTTTCTGTTGTCTGCTAACAATATCAATTATTATCATCTTTCTAATTTGAATACTTTTGCTATCAATATCAATTACTATCATATTTCTAACATGAATACTTTTGTGAAGCAATGATGATGCTAAACAGTAAAATGTAAGAAACTATTACAGTTMTTGATAGTTTGTTCTTATTATAGTTCTTATTTGGTTTATTCTCTTCTGTGAAAAATATATCTGCTGTCATCAGAGATAAGAGTGACTAACATTAGCACATTTTGTCAACAGAGTATAATATACTTCACAGCAAGTTCTCCCAAAATCCTTGACTGGATAAAAGACGAATCCATCCAAAAGATACTGCAGCCTTATGCAAAGTGGCATTATATTGAACGTGACCTTGCAATGTTCAATGTTAACATAGATGAAGATTATGTTCCGTGTCTCCAAGGAATAACAAGAGCTAGCTTCTGCAGTGTTTATCTGGACTGGATTCAGTTCTGTGCTAGAAAAAGRGTGGAGGTATGTGTCAATTTTATAATTTCTTTTAGTAGTATTAGTTTTAATTTTTGGGATATGAGTCAAATGATGCATGGCTACTTTTTCACTCAGGATTAGTAAAATGAAATTTATTTCATACAAGCTTTTAGATTTMATGTAAAAGGAAAACATGTGTTTTGTGGAATGGAACAAACATATTTTGGAAACTACCTGYGTGCAAAAAATGGACTCTTAGGGAGCATTAGTCTTTGAATACAGAACCAGTTATTTACTRTGCACATTTCCAACAGCATTAATTTTGTCAGCTCCAGAAAACATGGACATATTTAGTGCTCACRGAAGTACTGCTAGAGCAGGCTTCATTCAGAAAATGTCATCAGAGCATTACAGCTCCTTCAGCGTTGCCAGGGATTGGTACCTTTGCCAAATATCTGTGATGTCTTTGTAGGCTTTTCTGAGGTTTGCCTATATTTGGGTACAGAATGGCAGGGGAGTGCATGGCACACTCACTGTGGGCACAGTCACCTCTGGCAGCTCATGACTCAAATGTGATCCATGCCACAAAGCCACATGAAACCACCTCACAGCTCCAGAAGGTCATGGGCAGCTGTGCCTTTGCATGCTCTGAGCCACTAAGATTGCTGATGGGCAGCAGTCAYTTGCCAGAGGTGCACTACTGTATTTCCAGGAATACTCAGAATAGCCCAGAGGGAGAGTACAGTTTCAAACAAGCACATTGCCTCAATCTGATTTTCTGATTATTACTGATAATGGCAAAAATGGAGAAGTGCATCTTTCCTGGCCACGATACGCTGCATTTGTGCATTTTTCCACTCAGGATGGCAGACTGCACATCYCATTACTGACCTTAGTTGGTGTGGCATCACTGAATCTTTCTTGGAACATCACCCAATATTTCTGCTCCWCTTTGATTCCTTCTCATGTCTCTGATGCTGAGTACCATTCCACCAGTTCCCCTGCATATCAAWATATTTATATTATTTTCATTGAATTGTCTTCAGAGCCCTTTCCCACCATCTYCTCCTACTGGGAATACTTCACCTCTTTTCCTTCTCATCTCCATGTCTCAGCTCCCAAR
The DNA here is from genome assembly GCF_030028575.1 of Malurus melanocephalus. Classification (NCBI taxonomy): domain Eukaryota; kingdom Metazoa; phylum Chordata; class Aves; order Passeriformes; family Maluridae; genus Malurus; species Malurus melanocephalus. Next base: position 1,415,766 of record NW_026623324.1, on the reverse strand, counting down.
TTCTGACACACAAAGAATTGCATAGTGCAGGGAAAGCCCCTGTTAAATGATGCCTTTTCACTTGTTCCGTGGTTTCAATTTTCAAATTCAGTAATAGATTTTGGGGTGCCAATAGACTTGAAACATGTAAGTTAGACTTCAAAAGACAAATGAATGCCTGCACTAGTGCCACACACACACACTTATCTTTTTTTACATATTTTACCTCTGTTTTATTAATTGACTATAGAGAGGCAAASATCATGTAGGAGATGGGATAAAAAGAACCCCACCTTTGCTGTGCACATAACCCAGGAAATCAATATATTTTATAGAAAGAGCTACGTTGTCCATTGTAACTGGCTTCTGATTTAGTCAAAGAAAGCTCTAAGAAATCAATCATTGCATGGACTGAGTAATCTGTATCCTCTTGAAGATTAACATGCATGAGGGGTTGTTTCAGTTCTTTACTTCTGCTTGATAGCAAGGTTTTTTTAGTGAAAATTTCAGTAAAGTTCAGTAAAAAAAAAACCTCTTCTGAACTAGTAAATATAAATGAAATGTTCCCACTGCTTGTTAAAAAGGGCAGTCAGTGTCATCAACCATTTAGATACTGTTATTCACTGAAAGTGTGTGCCTCCGAACTTTTCGAAATAGATTGTACTTCTGGAATCTGTGGTAGGGTTTCATAGGAACTGTGTCCCATGAAAAGGGTTTTGGCTGTCTCCAGCTGCASTATCACTTGACAATAAGAAACTCCTCTGGTTTAGAATGTCAGATCAGAGAGGAGGGGAAACAAAATCCTCACAATAAAACCCCACCACCATCACCAAAGCTTACTTCCCTTGGCATCTCACTACCTGAAAATGAAATGTTCCGCTTCTAGCCAGTGGCAAAATAAGCTTGCATTTGGCAAAAATCCTCTGATGGTGATGGTCATCCTTCTTGTTTTTTTAATTGCAAAGAATGTTTTGGTGTGTAGGTTCAGTGACATGCAAATTTTGTGAATGTCACCATTTGTAGTATTGTGGTGCTTTTAAATATGATGTTTGCATTTAGAGTAACATTCTAATCTTAAAACTTTGTAGCACCTGGACAGCGATGAGGATTCTCCTCTAGTGACGCTTTCCTTTGCCTTGTGTATATTGGGTCGGAGAGCTTTGGGAGCTGCATCTCACAATATGGCCATCAGGTAATTTTTAGGCATCCTTTTACCTCATKTTAAAACAAAGACCTGTTTGTCTTTTTTCATATGATGTGGAATCTCAAGACAAAATTAGATCAAGGTGAAGTCTTGTTCCTCCATAAAATGGTTTATTTGCTGTCATTCCTGGTCATCTTTTTCTTTGTGGTTGGATAAATAAGTAATACCAGTCTTTATTTCATATGGCWGAGCASAATTTTTCATTGAAAGAAGGGGTAYCAATGGTTATTTCTTGTGTTCACWCATGCCTGGCTGCTGGAATGCCATCCTTCCTCCGGCATTCCAGTAGGAAGAAGAAATCTCCAGAAGAGGAAGAAACTGCTGTCATCAGACTTGTAGTTCGATAAATAATAATAAATGTATAAGGGTTACCCTCTGTATTCCTCAGGGGTGTATTCCTGTTCATTGTGCCACCTCTCATCTCCTGAGGCTGCAGCTTTGTCTGCTCTCAGTCTACTTTGCTCATTCATTCAAAACTTCTTCCTTCAGACTTCTTCCTAGGAAGTCTGGTTAATTAAAATATACTTTGTTGAGATTGTTTCTGAATATGCTTTTTATCTTACATTTTTATTAGGGATTCTTCCATTTTTCACTAGGAGTTCTGAGTTGTTTGGGTTTTATAGAGTATAATTTACACTGTGCTATGCATGGGGCATTTTATTAATGAAATCATCTTTATTTTAATGAAGTAGTTTAACTTCCCACATAATTTTAGGTTTTTATTAGATTTATTTGAACTCTCTATGTTCACAGGAGTTTAGTAACAATGGAGTTGAATAAATGCAGTTTCTAAGTGACCTTGCTGTGTTGGCACAGAACGGTGAGCAACGCTAGCTCTATCAACATGCTCCTTAGAGAGGATTTGTCTTACTAACAAGCAAACAAAGACAGCGTGTGTGATTTGGAATGCATTTTGTTATAAGATAAAACAGTCCTTTTAAATATTCATTCTAGCTTTGTTATCTGTTGAGACATTTATAACATTTTGTTTTATGTCTTCCTTGCAAAATGTTTGTGACCCACGTGGCTTATTTCTTGGTGTGCTGCTGATTTCTGCTTTCTAAAGGGGCTTTTGCCATCCTTTAGATCCTCTAGATCCTTTTGCCATTTTTGCTTTCTACTAGTCCTTGCACATTCCCTTCCTGTAGTAGTTTTCTTCAGGGTTGCATTTCTTCTCCCTTCATTGCTGTTCACTYAAATTAGTGTGATGTTTGGTAAATCATTGATATTTTTTAAATTGCCCTATTTTTTTTGTGATTCAAATTTTAAAGTTCAGGGGCATGATGGAAAAGTTTACGTGCATTTATGATACTCGTTTGAGAAAAGATTAAAGTGATTTTTGATCTGGGCCTGCAGTAGATAGGTCACAGCGATATTAGGAATGCATCTAAAAATATCACAAAAGCTTCCTAAAACTGTCATCGCATTGCATGTACTTTCCACTGGATCTTAATCTTCATTACAATGCTTTGGCACTAGTACAGATACAATAACAATGTCACCTATTTGTACTGGCTTACATGGTTAGTTGCTAATGCAAAGGGATAATATTATCAGAGATTTTCCAAAGCTTAACATGGAAAGTATGAATGTTGAGGATTATTATTTGTGTAGTGTTTTTTAAAGATTTTAATAATAATTTCAGGAGTCAGTCTTATCATGTATTTTCAAAATCTGGCAAATTACCAATGAGCTGAATTATTTCCTCTCTTTCAGTAAGGGGACACTTCATATTTGAAAATACTTTTCTTAGGGAGAAAAGATCTGCAGAAAGGCAAAAACTGGTATTCATATGAGGTGCACAGCTCTGTCACTTTTTCTTTTAATCTGYTCTATATAATCTTCAATTAAGTTCCGGTTTTCTTTTTTATTAAGCAAGTGCTCCAGGGCAGTATCAAATCATTGTATTTTTAAAATGTATTTTGTGACATAAAAGGGATTAACTGGAAGCCTCAGTCGGTATCTTTTCCAATGCTATTTCACAAAAGCATTGCCTAGAAAAGTTTCACTGTGGAAAAACTGTGTCACTTCCCCACCTGGTTAAATTACCTTTAATACATTTCCACTGTCAGAAAGGTTTGGAGAAATAGAAAAGGAATCTGAGTAGCATGACTGAAGTTATAAATTACTGCAGCTATATAAAACATGACTTTGGCTTGGTGAAATACATTTCTTGTTGTTTTTCAGTCTATACCTTAACTGACAAAACCAGTTTGGTAGAAATTACTAACTAAGGAGCAAAGTGGGTACCCTACCTCCTCACATCACGACCTTTATCAACAGAAATCCCACATTCACGTGAGCACGGAGGGCAGGTCTAACTTATTTATGGTGTTTATGGCTGCTGACAGACCTGCAGAACTTGTTTGAACATAAATAAGCAGTAAGTCAGTGAGACTCCCATAGGAATACAGTTATCCATGCCAGGGGAAGGAAACTTTGTCCCATGTGTGCAACTCTGGGGAGGCCCAAAGGAGATGCTCCCAAGAATTAACTCCAGGCACCCTCCCCTCTGTGTTTGGAGGAGCACAGCAGCTGTCGCCAAGGGCTATTTTGAGTATTACTGCTGCTCCTCGCCCCCAGCTCTCAGACTGGTGCAGGTCTGCATTCAGTCAAATAAGGGAGAAGTACTTAAGGTTCTCAGAAGCTGGAGAAACCTCTCCTTGGGTGATGCTTTACAGTCCTTTTCTTCAAAAAGGTGCCATGATATTTTGGGACCTTTTGGAGACTCCTGGTGCTTGAGCGGATTTTAGTTTTCTGCAGGAATGGTCAGAGCAGGCAGTCCCACAGCCAGATGAGTTCCTGAGAGGGGGATGTATCTGAGGTTGAAACTAGATTTTCTTCAATGTCCCTTCCAACCCAGACCATTCTATGACTCTGGTTGYTGGGGGCTGGGTCATTTTTTCAGAGGTCAGGGTTCCCAACACATGCTTTGTCACAATCAAAGTCTGGATCACAAAACCACAGATTTGTATTACTCTGGAAGCACTGAGAAATTACCTTGAACATCAKCTCAGGACTTGCTATTAATTCTGTCTGTGGAGAGTCTTATGTGTTCCACATTGCGGGAGCTTTTATGATGAGCTTGAGATGTAAGGGCCAGGTAGGCATTGTACTCTTCTCCGCACTGTACGGAGTGTTTTGACAATCAGTGGGAGCAAACCAGTTCCCACTGACTGTCCTCTGTGCTCTGCAGATCAAGTTTCATTCTCAGAGGTGACTGTGCAGGTAGCAGGAAACTTTCTTTGGACAAAGTRTAGTCCTTGCTGTGTCTTGGAGGAGTGAGAGTCATCCAGCTGCTGTGCAGCAGAGCAAGGGTAATGTTACCATGGGCTTTGCCCTACAGAGTTGAGAGTCAAGTTTACATTGTGTATGCAAACTCTCAATTTGCACTCATTTACACATGATTTTGTCTAATCTATTAATCARCAAATGTCACTGTGTAAACCAAGATTTTAAATGCTCTTATATAATGTATGTAAATAATTATTCCGTGTACCTGTTCATGTAAATGTCAGTAGAAACCTAATATTAACACTAGATTACACAATAAATGCATTAATTAAGGAGGCAGAACATTGCCTTGCAAATCACTTGCTCTTTTAAACTGTCATTAGGAGGCATCCTGCACAAAATGCAATTTGAAGAATGACATGCCATTACCATTCATTTATTCAAGTGTGAGTRATATGTTTAGTATATTTGTTAAAAATTACAGACTATATCTATTCAGTCACTGAAGCTACTAGTATAGAAATGTCTAGTAAAAATTGCAAATTTAGGAAAATACAAAAATCTCTCAATAAAACATCCCTCACCAGATACTTCCAACACTACCAAGCCTGGCTGCTCAGGTTCCCCAAGTTTAGTGCAGACAAAGTGTCATKCCAAGGAATGTCTCTGCCTGGAGAAACAGCTTCTCATTCTGAAGCCCAGGGAGGCAGCTGGCTCCATTTGTCCTTTCGTTCCTGGTCACACCACTGCACTGCCTGGCATCTGAGGGGAGGAGAGGACATGGAGGGCACAGGCCATGGCACCACAACGCTGCTGCTGGTGCTGCACTGGGGTGGGARTTCAAGCAGAAAGTGCAGCTTGATGTCTGCCAGAGCTGAGCAGGGCAGAAAAGTTTGACTCAGCTCACAACCACCATCGTCTAAAATATCCAATTAGAAGGGCTACCACTGAAAATATTTTAGGTGAACTATGACATTCAGGTCATTACTAGCTCACAGACATGCACGTTCCTTTATTCCTTAAATAAACCTACAGTTAACACTGGAGAAGAYCTGCAGATTGCAGACAGAGGATGGGTTTTGGTGTGCAAAGTACACATAGAGATATTCACCAGCTCATTAATCTGCATCCATACTGTTTTCAGGCTGGCACTAACTGCTTTTAGTCTGAGCTGCTGGAGCAGCRTAAGGAGTGCAGTAGGAGGGAGTATTTGCTTTGGCACTGTTGCCYTCCCTCTGGTGTTTGTGGTGCTACTTAATCCTCTCTTTTCTGCACGCTCAAGGGGCTGACRGTTCCCACGCACCTACCAGTCTTGCTCTAAAATAGCTTGCAGTTGTGACAGCAGCTTTTCAGGTTGTTAGCTCAGAGGGTTAGAAATGTTGCCAGATATAGTAATGTCTCTTACAGATTAATGTTGTTCCTTTGACATGTAATTTTACCTTAAGTACTTTTTAAAATATTTTGAACCAGCCTGTAACTACAGCAGATTACTAATTGAGGTGTGTTAAAAGTGGGCCAAGAAAGCAGCAACAACCTTGAGTGAGGCCTGAGATCAAAGTGGTTGAGAGTGAGGCCTGAGATCAAAGTGGTTGACTTTTACAGCTTCGTAATAATCTCATTAGTGTCTTCAGGAGAGAGCATAACAATGGGAAGAATAACGAGAGCTGTATTTTAGAAGGATTAAGGAGGCTGCATGTTACAGAAGTAATGGCTGGAGAGAGTGTCACATTACAGGCAGAATGTACCTAAAAGCCTCATTACAACTGGCAGGAGCATAAAAGATGCCCATGATTTTATGAATGCGGCAATCTCTTCCAGACCGCTCTGGTGGAAAATACAATACGTAAAATAATTGACTTTCAGCCTCTCACAACTACTGCTTTGCTCCTTGTAGCAGTGATGTTTGTTCTTAAAAATCCTCTAAGTTCGAGAACTTATTATGCAGAGGGATAACAAATGGATGAGCCTCCTGTAAGCTCAGGGAGAGCTGTACATGCTTACCCCACTCTCTATGCTGATGCTTGGCTGCAGTTTGCATGGCTGTCCTAGCCCTGGCCATGCCTTCAGCACATTTGCTGTTCACAGCAGCCTGTTTAGCTGGTGCTGATGCCTGTGAGACACTCTGATGTGAATGCAAACCCTCTGTCTGCTCTGGTGTTCAGATTTGGCTCTGAGAGCCTCCCAAGATGTAAAAACCAGTTCTCTCTCCTCCTCCTCCTTCTCCTCCCTTCATCCCAGCCAACTTTTCAGAGCAAATACAGGGGTGTTATGTGGGGAAAAACTATACCACAGATGATCATTAGATGCAGAGTTCGAGGCAGCTTTTACAATTTCATCCTGGGAAGAATATTTAGGTCCAGAAGGCTTTTTTTCAGACAAGGACTCAGCTGTGTAGCTGACGTTGTCTGGTGGGTGGGCAAGTGAAAGGAGCCTTCCTGGTGTCTAGCCTTTTCAAAGGAGACGATAGTCACATATTTCACCACACTGGCTGCACTCACCATTTTCCCCCCACCCTCCCAGCTGGCTTATTCTAGGGCTTTCTTAGCTATTAAGCAGGTTTTGAGTATATTATCATTTTCTGARCTGTGGAGATGGTGGATTGAAAGTCAGTGGGGACCAGGACCCACTCCTTGGAGATACATAATAACTCCCACTGAAATCAGTGCTTGAATGTTTTGAAGATCTGAGTGTGCATCTTTTAATATGTAACTTAGTACTAATAAATGCAAATCAGTTAAAGATTCATAAGAGCTTCCCTGTACTCCTTATGTTCCCATCAGCGAGAGCAGCTCTGCCTTCCTGGCTAGCTTTGGTCCACTGATTAGCTGATTTGTATTATATGGAGAAAATCAGTATCCAGCTGTTTTTCTGGTAACAACATATGTATTTCCATTTTAATTTCTGAAACATGCTACTCACCAAGAGCAAAATTAGAATGCCTTTGAGCTGAATTTGGCTAGAAATTCTCACAATCTCCCCCTCTCTCAGAGAAGAGAAAATATTGAAAAGATTTTTTTCCATTTCTAAAATAATTAAGAAACCTTAATTATGTGGAAAGATTATGTRTTCTCTAGAGAATGGCTGAGCAGTAATGAAAACCACTAACATCTTTATACAGCTTCTCCTCAGAGCCTTTGCGATCTAAAAGATCAGCTGTTCTAAGAGTGGGTAAAACCTTAGCAGGTAGATGAAACCATGTCCTGTGGGCTTGCAAGAGATGCCTGTTTTTAACAGATGGGTCTGTTTTCCTCTATTTTGAGATCACTTCTTCAGAGCAGCATTRGGACAGCAGTCAGATGCAAGCATTTTACTAGTGACAGTGGCATGGGAAGCTCGTAATTCAAGGTACAGATTGGAGCTGAAGGCTGGTTGTTTCCCTTCACAAAGCCCTCATGCAGCCATCATCTAACAACTCCCTGGTTTTGTAGCTTTTACCTTATGTTTAAATCTCGGGTCCAGGGAAACCATCATGCACAGTCAGGCAGAACTGTTTACATTGAGTTTCTTACATTAGGAAAAGAAACCCAGTGTGTATTTGCTTTAGGGCTCATGGTTTTGGTAGGAAACACTTGTTTGATTCCTGCTCTCACCTGGTTTGCTGAACAGTTCTGAAATTTAGTATTCTCAGTATATCTGCTTTAATGTTCACATTTAGGGCTGAATGCCATGACARAATTCTGAATTTGTTGAAAGCATTTTTWAAAAATAATTATTTTTCACATACAAGGAGAAATGCTATCAGGACTGATCAATAAATTTTCAACTAAGGTTGCAGCTTCTGCTGCCTACGGCAGGACTGCAGCTGGCACTCTCTGCCCTGGTCTCTTTGGCACAGCTGCAGAGAAGCTGCTCCCTGAGGCACCCTGTGACTCAGTCACCCATCCTGAGGACATCCTTCATTCTGGGTGCTGCATTCATTTTGTGGCCAGTCATTTACAGGGCATGACAAGGAAAACTGCCTACCCCAAGGAATGTTTTTTCTTAAAAAATTTGTGATGTGACCCCTGCTTTATACCCACCACAGGTACTCACCCTGCGCCAGGGGGTCACCAGCCAGTGCACAGGTCAGCATGAGGCTGGTGACTGACAGATCTGGCTTGAGGAGACTGGAAGCAGTTCTGGCAGTGACTGGTGCCTTTCTCTTACAGCTTGGACTCTTTTCTTTATGGGCTCCATGCCCTGTTTAAAGGAGACTTCCGGATAGCAGCAAAAGATGAGTGGGTTTTTGCAGACATGGATCTATTGCATAAGGTTGTTGCCCCAGCAATCCGAATGTCTCTGAAGCTACATCAGGTAGGTATTTTATTTATTTTAAACATTGACTATTGTATCTTGGTAAACACAAGAAACCTTAGCATCTGTCCAAAGGAGAGGGAAAAAAAATTAAAAAGAGGGAAATTAAATACTTGTTGCCTTATTCTGAGAAATATCTCTCACCAAGATGGAAAAGTTTGGTATTTATTTATTTTGCATTCACTTGATTTTCTTTTCTGTATCCACTAGCTGTCCATTTGAAACTATTTTGCAGAGCTTGACCCTGCATTTTTTATCAAAAGAAAACAGACAATCTTGTCATATTTTACTTGTGTGCATACTACCTTGATTATGCTGATTTCACTGCTAATTTCAGGTCAGACTTGTATGGCCTGGAGTTGATTTTGCTCATGTTCTGGCACATTATGATTTAATATCATATGCTTTTATAATGAATTATATTTATAATTGTTCTGGATATTACTGAACTGCTATGAATTCATATCTGATTCTTTGACACAAAAATTTTATGATGTTATCGCTGGCCATGGTGCTGCAGGACAGCTGAAGTCGCAATATTGTGGTATCTGCTGATGGATTCCCAGTCTGTGCTATTTTTGGTGGAGTTTTGTGAATAAAAATAAGGCTTTCCACAAGAACTGTGGAATGCCCTATGTGATTTCCAATCTCTCTCCAATTTACCCAAAAGCTCTGCCTTCCATAGTTTCACACTTCATTAAAAAAAGTAGATAAGCTGGTATTCTCCAAGTGTCTTTGTCCAATGGAGTCATGAGATTAGAGGAGATTACAATAAAACCAAAATTGTACCTCTCTATATTACTGTAAAATGAATTGTTTCACCTCCCAAAACACACTATCAAGTGGCAAGTCACTTGGGGGTGTCAGCAGGCAACTGTTCGAAAACTGGTATTTTGTTTACTTTTGTCAATAGTTTATGTATTTTCACAAATATACCTGACCTCTTCAACACTTTCCCCTTTTGACCAGGACCAGTTCACCTGCCCAGATGAGTAYGAGGACCCAGCAGTTTTGTATGAAGCCATCCAATCCTTTGAAGAAAAGGTTGTGATTTGTCACGAAGGGGACCCGGCCTGGCGCAGCGCCGTCCTCTCCAACCGGGAGGAGCTGCTGACTCTGAGACACGTGGTAGATGAAGGAGCAGATGAATATAAAGTTATCATGCTCCACAAAAGCTAYCTGAGCTTCAAGGTGATCAAGGTACATATGGTCACTTTCTAATATGGCAGTAATTTAAGGCTGTGGTATCTAACACTATTTCTGAGTTATGCGGCCAAAAGGAGAAGTTGATTGCAGTTATTAAAATAGGGACTGGAGGCCAAAAGAGCTTTCTTCAGTCGACTTCCACTTTGCCACCCACATGTTTGTGGATCTGAAATAACATTCCAGACTTTACCAGAGAGCAGCTGCAGAAGTTCATAAAAAGCTGTTGGTGCAAAGACATGAGGTGTTTGCACACACAGCGACTGCCATTCTACTTAGATCCTGTAGTTCTGCTTCTTGAGTAGCAAATGTTTTTGCATGATGTTTGTTTTTAATCCACCTGTAGGTCAACAAGGAGTGCGTCAGAGGGCTTTGGGCTGGGCAGCAGCAGGAACTGATTTTTTTACGCAATCGTAACCCGGAGAGAGGAAGCATCCAGAACAATAAACAGGTCTTGCGGAACTTAATTAATTCTTCATGCGATCAGCCACTGGGATATCCAATGTACGTTTCCCCCTTAACCACCTCGTACCTTGGGACACACAGCCAACTGAGGAACATTTGGGGGGGACCTGTCAGTTTGGACAACATTAAAAAGTGGTTCAAATCCAAGTGGTTAAGGTAGGTGCTAAATTTTGCTTGTGCTGGTAAAAGACCCTGCAGTTTCGGTTTCACTGTATTTTCTGTTAAAAGAGAGTATTTCTGTATTGTTATCTATGAGTAAAAAAATTAAGTGCAAATAAATCAGAATATAACAAAATAGACCTGCAGACAGAGAAGAAATAAAATTCATTAACTCRTTCATGACAGAACGTTCTACATGTTAAACAAGATTCATTCAAAGCACAGAGCACTAAAGACACTTCCCTCATTCCATTGAATATTACTGCTTATTCCATGCAAATAAGGGTATGTTTTCTCTAACTCTGACATGTCAGAACAGGAGTAAATGTGCTAGTGAGTTATGGTGAGTTAGGCTCTAAAGCTTTGGCAGTTATATATTCATCCCCAAGTTACTGCTCTTGACCAAAACACATCTAAAAATGTGCTTGCTAGTCACCAAAACTGCCTGACTTCCCCTGGGGATATGTGTGATCAGTACCTGACATTGCATCTCTTGTTCCTGCATACACCTTTCATGCAGCAAGTCCCTTGCCTCCTTGCCTTGGTTAYCTCATGCAGAAGTTAATCTTGAGATCACTTTAACATTTGATAAAGCTCCCTAAGGTATTGCAGGGTGCCAAAGCCACTAAGCGCAGAGAAGGAAAGATTTGGTTTATGTTGTAAATGATTTTGTYCCAAGTAAGCTTATCACACCATCACCTTTGCCATCTCATAAAATGTCAGAAGACCTGCAGTGGTGTGAGGGAGAACACTCTGTGAGGGCACCCAATGCTGGTGACACAAACTTCCATGCACAAGAAGTGGCTGACGCTGTGTGTGTTCCTGCAAACAGAATGCGGAAGGACTGCCATGCAGCAGCTCACCACGAGAGGGGCGAAGAGGTGGACAGTGGAGGGGGCTCTGCGTCCAGCAACAGTTCCACAGGGAATTCAAGCCAGAGCAGCAGCTCACAGCCCACCAGGGATGGAACACCTCAGCTGCAAGCTTCGTCTCAAGAGGTCCACCAGCGGACAGGTATGTGCACAATTTGCTTGGCCAACTCTGGAGTCTTCTCCTGGGGGATGTCACATAGGTAGATGGTTTTGGGGAGCCCTCAAATCCAGTGGAAAACTGATTTTAGACAGAAGGGTACATTTTGTCTCTTGTAATGGCCAAGAACGTGTGAGGGCTTCCTGATACTGTTCCAGGTATTTACTGGGAGGGTATGACACAAAAGTGATTCCCCARAGGTTCCACTGTCAAAATCCATTATGGGAAATTTTTGGCCTAGGAGGTGCCACTTAGAATGCCAGAATGAGAAAAGCAGGTGGGAGGAAGTATACATGTGCAATGCAGGGAGCCTGTACCACAGTGAATCTCTGCTTATTGTTGGCTGGGAACAGCAGAATGAAAGTATGCAAAARTCTTAATTATCTTGGAAAGACCATGACAGTTTATTTGAGGATTTGGTTTGGCTGCTTATCAGCACATGTGGAAAACAAACAAATGAAAAATAGCTTCTGATGTCTATACAGCAGTTACCAAAAGAAAATTAAATGTTGCCAGTCATTCTGTCAACTAACAGCTGAGCCCWTCTCAAATTATGGATTCAAAAGTGYTTCAGATGTATTCACAGKGTAGAACTAGTGGCCTTTACATTRRAARGGTATGTTAAATAATAAGGATAAGGTAAAGAATTGKTTGGACAGTCACATCCAGAGGGCAGCGGTCAATGGCTCAGGATCCTGATGGCCATCAGTGACAAGTGGTGTCCCTCAGGGGCCCATACTGGGACCAGTGTTATTTAWTATCTTCATTAATGACAYAGACTAAGTGATCAAGTGCACCCTCAGCAAATTTGCAGATGACACCAAGCTGAGGGGTGCAGTTGACACACCTGGAGGATGGGATGCCATCCAGAGGCACCTGGACAAGCTTGAGAAGTGGGCCCATAGGAATCTCATTCAGTTTAACAAGACCAAGWACAAAGTGCTGCACATTAATTCTACTTTTCAACAAGTTTGTGGTATTACTACATAAATTAAAGCAGAGAACTTGAGGGGTATGACACTTGTTTGCTTCCTGTTAGATCATTTTGACCTATCATTAAAGATAATGGGCAGGATTGGAAGAAACCTTGCCCTGAATACAAATCATATTGSAAGAATAAAATAATTGCTGCTTTTAATTGAGTCTAGTGTTAGAGGRATCCCCATGTGCATACTCATAACTTGACACAACAGCAATCAAGTAGCAAACTTAATTGTGAAATAATGATCCTAAGCATACCATACAATAAGTTAATTGTGAGTTGTTTAAAAGAACATATTGAGTGGTTGCCCAGAAAATGATAATCAAGAAAGAAAGTCACACTTAGATAAGAAAAGCAACCTGGCTTTTGGTAAAATGAAGACATGCACAACAAATGCAAGGAAATGGAAAATAGCAAATGGAAATCCATATTCACTGCTGTGAATAAAAATACTGTTAGTAGAGAATGAAACAAGTTTTTGGCTAGGGCCGTTAGAGACAAAAAGATGAAAGTGGGCTTGTGGCTGTTTATATTTAAAGATATTAAGAAGAAAAAGAAATCCTAGCAGTGGTCTTGATCTGTATAGAAAGGCAGAGTTGCCAATATGCAATATCTACAAATGACCTATAAATATCTGGTTTATATTGGGAAAAAATGCAGATAATCTATTTCTGTGATCTGATCATGAAACAGCTCCTTCCATCCTAACAGCTACAAAGAACATGAAAGAGTGSCTATCAAAGCTATATGCTTAATTGAGCAAAGCCAAATGACTCATTCAAGAAGGTTTTTAAGAGAGCTGGTTAAAAAGCAAGCTCTGTTGGATCTCCAGTAAGCATCAGGACACTAAGGCARTATCAGAGCACTGAAAAAGAATTCATGCAATGCCTGTTGTTAAAAATCAGAATATTGTTGCCCTGCACAGTCCCAGTGCCCTAATTTAAGAAGGACATTTTTGGTTTGGACGCACTTCAAAGAAGAGCCAAAAAATTATCAAAGTTCTGGGAAATATGGCCTGTAGTGAAAGATAAACTGCTTTCAAACAATTGAAATTGTAATACATGCTTTGATGACAGTCTTAATTTACCTGGGCAATGAAAGGTGACCAAAGACTATTGATTTGAGCAGACTTGGATGTAAAACAAAGCTAAAGAAGTTCAGATTTGAAATCAAGAGCACATTTTTAATATTGAGAAAGTAAATAAATAGTGAAACAGGAGACTAAGGGTTAAGGTGGATTTTCCATGACTGGACATTCTGTATGCATTTTTTAAAATCACAGTAGCAATTAATAAAACCACACAGGAATTAATTACGGGAAGTTCTGTGGCCCATGCTATATAGGGCAGCAGACTAGAGAATCACATAAATGCCTTCTAGACTCATAATATGTGCATCAGATGCATTTAATTTTTTCGTATTTCATATTTGGTTTTGCAGCCTGGTACCACTAAATCTGCAAAATGCAATGAAAGCCCTATATAAATGTGCAACCAAAATCAGGAGCATTGGAAACTTGGGGGGTTCTCCCCCAAAGTGTCCTTATTTCATGATGCAGTTTATAGAAAGCCTTTGTTTTTCTAAATGTTTTCAGGGACAGAGTTATTTTTGTGTATATGTGGGTGGTCTCCTGCCCAGTGCTCTAACCACTGCATTTGGGATGAATATAGAATATTTCTGGACAGGGGTCAGCTTCGCAATTTAAATCACAAACAGATGTTTGGCCACGTTAGCCCCTGCACAAACTAACGCACCACAGCCCCTCTGTTCTTAATTCCAGTCCGTTCTTTTTATTTAAAAAAGGTAACATTTTGAAATAACCATCAGATGTAGAAACCAAAGCACTTAAGCAAAACGAACCCCAGGGTTTGAAAACCTTAATCCCTGTGGAGGCCAGACGTGCACACAGCCACAGCCGTCGCAGCCAGGCCTGATCCCATCACAGCACGTGCCCTCCTTACTGATCACCACTGAAGGACAGGGGACACTGGCCCCTGGCACACAGGGGCCATGGAATCATAGAATATCCTGAGTCCAACTCCTGGCTCTGCAAGGATCACCCCAAGAAACACATACTGTGCCTGAGAGCATTGTCCAGGCATTTCCAAGAGCCATATGTGTCTGTCCCATCATTCTCAAGCAGAGATCTTGGGGCTCTTATTACTTAGGAAAATTATTTTTTTATTGTTTGGCGTATAAAAGTAGAGCTAAAGATACATTGTAAATGAGGTGTGAAAGTATCCAATACTTGCCAAACAAAGTAGGTTTTAGTGAGCTCCAGTTAGGTTGCAGCCCAGCTTTGCTCATCTGACTCTGTGCCAAGTTACCTAAATTCTTTTTGCTTCAGCATTTGAAAAATGGGGATAATGACACCRGCCTCTGAAAAGCAGGTCTATAGATGCAAAACAGCATGTTTCAGCTATGTAACGTAAATGGCTTCGATGTAAAATTCTGCATTGCTGGAACCTGCATGAATTCAGCAGTCATGTTTTTAGAAGATAGAGTGAGATTTGTATTTCCTTATGCCAGAAAATTTCCGTATTTGGAGGAGTTCGGGTATTGGGGAAAACCAAAGCAAAAAAAAAAAAAAAATTACCAACAGCCTGGAAATGCCTGCCAGAAAAACTTGTCTCTGTGTTGATGGCTCTCGACAGATTTTCTGGCATCAACTCCCCACCCCATAGCTATAGCTAGGAAACCAAAATGCCAGCTTGTGTTCATGTTTGGAGTTTCCTGGAGAGCAAAAAAAAAGCCAGGCAGGCACTCGTGTGACTGGGTATTTGCTGGGTAAGGCTGGGTTAGAGGCTGTCTATGAARCAGTGAACTCTGCTGGCACCTGTGGCCCATACCAGCCCATGGCCAGCCATTTGCAGAATGCCTGGGTACAAGCAGGTCTCTGGTTGCCTCACTGACCAGTATTTTATGATTTATTTTTCATTCCATGGCTACTTAAACATGCAAGAACAAGAAATACAGAAATTGTTTGCTTGAATGACAGAAGGTGTTCATATAAAAGTTGTATCAGGGRTGCATATGTACAGCATTTGTCTAGGCATGTCAGAATAGCTTATCTGATACTCTCTGTATCCAGTAGTGGCTGTGTTGAGATGCTTCACAGAATGGGACAAGAGCCTTAAGTGGGTCTCATTCAGACCTCCAGTAGTGWACCCTACCTAAAAGCATTCACATCTTTTAAAGTCTGTGATGTACTGTAAATACCTCTCTTGGAACTCAGAGTTTACTGTTAGTCTTTAAAACTATCTCGTGGCCTGAATGCTATATTCTTCCACTCGATTGAATTTTCTCTCCCCATATGCAGGAATAGTTCTTTTAAATGTGCCATTGTTTTAACTTAGAGGTTTTTAGTTGTAKTGTTGCATTTAATTATACCAAGCCATTTACAGGTGGCTATTTAAGGTGGGTATTCAACATTCCATTAGTGTGGTTGTCAAAGGGGAGCAGAGTTACAGCAACACTATGCTCAATCATTCACTGGGCTGCTTACACTGTACATAGCAGACCAGTGTGAGCCTGGAATTAGAGCACTTTTCTTGGGGTCTCTTCTCATTTCCCGTCTTTTGACTCACTGCACAACCTCTAGAGCTATTCTGACCAAAACTCAGAACACCTGTAGTGGAAAACACAGAAAGATTCATAGSTTTAGGAGTTTGTTACTTTTGCTATTCTTGGAATTCTTATGCTAATAAATTCAGTGGTAACATGCCAACAGTAATATGTACATATGGGACACTGTCAATAGCATGGAGTTCATCAGAATGCCACTTACTTAAATATATTAATTTTTCTTTTGAAGGCAGGAGGAAACCCAGGAGTCAGTCTGTCCAGGCACACACTGCTTTGAACCAAAGGCCCCCTGCTTCAAGTCACTCTGGACCAATTGCAGAAGGCCGCCAGCCTTTCATCCAAACATCTACATCTGCCCACGAAATTGCCCAAAGGCTTTCTAGTAGTCAGCTGTCATTCCACAACTCGGCAACATCTGTGTTTTCCCAGTCCCCTGCTGTTCCTGTCGCTGGCCAGCTGACTGTGCAGGACCGGGCTGCAGCAATGCTCAGGTCCAGCCTGGCCTCCTCCACCAGCTCAACTCTCAGCCTGCTGTTTGGCAAGAGAAGTTTTTCAAGTGCTTTGGTGATTTCTGGGCTCTCAGCTGCAGATGGAGGCAACACCAGTGACACGCAGTCATCCAGCAGTATGAACATTGCCATGGGGCCATCTGCCAGAGCAGCAACTCAGGCAGCTCGGGTAAGGCTGAAGCTAAACCAGCAGCACTGAGTGTAAGCTCCTGTACTGCTCTCCTGTCTCGTTCTTACCTGTCCTGACCAACACTGGGTTTCTTCCTACTCAGTGGTCAGAAAACAGTTTTTTCCAGAACAATGTTGTCATTTTGGTATTTGTTTTGGAGTTTGCTGCATCACAGTGAGATTGTTTGATATTGGTGCGTGTGAGAGTGTTTGTAAGTAAGTGTTGTTACACACACCTGAAATTGCAAGCTGGGGCAAAACTGCTCTTCCTTTCAACTCAAACCAGAGACTTATGTCTCCATTTTCTGCAGCCCAGGTGATGAGTACCATCATAAGCAGACTAAATAGCTCCTTCCTTGCCTGCTTATGCAGGACTTAAATTAATTTATCTCTAGATAGAATAACAGTTTCCCCTGAATAATGCACTTGTTCTGTCCCTCTGACCAGAAATTCAATCCAGGGCGTGAAAGTTGTTGCTGAAAGTTAGTCAAAGGAATCCTGCTTGAAACATTTACCAAAGGAAACTAGCGTGCCCTGTGATTAGGAATTCTCTAACAGCAAAACAGTACACACAAAGAACTGCCAGCCTTCTTCCCAATACATGCACAGTTTTATTCCTGTCTTCCCTGAAAAATTCAATTCACATTGTAGAGTTAGTTGTATTGTTTACTTAAGTGTATTTATTTAACTTTGGTTGCCATCCATTACTGTCCTGAACTTTGACAATTGACCTCAGCACCAGAAAGCAGAAACATGCGAAGATGCACTAGAGATGAAGGGTGACTGCAATTAGACAACATAATTWAACAGACTTTTGCATTTGGCCTATCAAAATAGGAAACCAAACTGGCAGCAGGGGAAGACTGTGGATACGGGGAAAGCATTTTTTCCCAAGCATTTTTCTGTTACTGTCCTTCTGAACTTGTAAAACTTGTAAACCTGTGTAAAACTTCCCTAGTTTCCAAAGAATTCTCCAAACCTCAAGTGAGAAAAGCTCCTTAGCCTGTGTGTATTTTGCTCTCAACCCAGAAATACCATGTGTGGTACAGTTCCCTAGAGTTTTGCCATGAACTTCAGGAGTTGACTGAATGTTACTCATCTGGATCCAATCCTGCTTTRTTAGTGTAACAAGTATTAATATTTCTACATACATACAGCTGAATATATCCAATGACAAGGCACAATTCCAACTCTCAGGAGTTTATGGCCCAATTTGCAAGAACTCAGCAAGTCTGCAATACTAAGTACTAATGGTAGGATTCACCTTGTGTAGTTTTAAGCCATCTAAACTTTGGGCAGGATGTCTCAGTAGGTTGTTGGTGAGGCTTCTGTATTCACTGGAAAGGCCAATCCACTTCATCCTTGCAGCTATTAGGAGGAAATTTTCCCCTGGGAGGCTTGTAGGCTACCCATTGGTAGCCTAAATGACACAGCAAGGCCACATGGTTAAATTTAGATGAGGTGAATCCTGGCCAAAGAGACTGTTCGGAGTCCAGGTGTCCATTTGATTGAAAGCGGTAAAGAGGACACGCTCCATTTCAACGTTCACACAGCACAGTTGTGGAATGCTTTTATCTGAATGGATTCCTTACAGTGGGGTGGCACTGTGCTTAACGTTTTCAGACTGATAATTGCATTCCAGTTTTGATGAAAAGGTTTCTTTCTAAGTTGGATTAAAAATTTGGTGCATAAAGCAARCTCCTGAGCAACCCAGTTTAACACCTTAGAAGTCAGCCCTGCTTGAAGTAGCAGTTTGGACTGGATGACCTCCAGAAGTCCTTTTCAATCCAAATTCTTTTACAGCTCTCTATACATGTACATCTGTGGTACTAAACYTCCAGCTCCTGGTCTGCTTTTCCTTCCAAATTTATGCGTTACACAAAGTGTGACAAGTACCTCTTCAGAACTCCCTTGTGAATAATGCATGTTAAGAATCCCATGGAGTTTCACAGAATGACATCCCTACATCAAATTTTTGAACTTTTTTCACCTGTCACTTCAAAAAACAGCTGAAGTGTTACTCAGAAATTTCCTAAACTAGTTGACTTTTTCTTTCTTACTTTTCAGCAACTTGCTGAGACCTGTGAAGCAACAGATGCTATGGAACCGAGACCACAGCGGGAGGCGGGTCCAGCCCATGCCATATTCATGAGTCGGAGCCTGGAGTGCAGACGGGCCAGCCAAGAAGATATGGCCCTGGAAGACACTGCTTCTCAGCAGAGTCTGTCTGAGGAGCAGTAAGGGAGCATTCCCAGCACAAGGGCCACACGCTTCTTAGCATTAAATACAGACAGAGTTAGGTCAGGAAGCTGCACATGGGTTTAGGTTCTTTCAAATGTAATAAGCAACCTCCAAATGTTTATTTTTCTAACTTCTACACAAGAATATTACAGAGCAGATGTTCTTCAGCTAATGGCCTTGGCATGGGTAAGGTTGGAAGATATCCTAAAAAACACAGTGCCACTTCATCTCAGGTTCTTGTAAATCCTAGAACAATGAATACAACCTATTTAATGTTCCTTCCCCTGGAATAGTTAGAATCACAAACAAATACAGTAGGAAATACTAATCCAACTCAGTGAAAAGCACACAACATCTCTTTCCTGCCATAACTAAACAGCTGATTGCATGCAAACTAATTGAAATTTGGTATATAACATAGAGCAAAAAGCAACTAAGAGCAGAAGAAATGAATACATAAAAAGGACAGTACAATGTACTGTAACATTGTAGCTAAATCTGATTTTATTTTTCCAACAGCAAATCTCTTMTTTTTCTTTGATATGTTATGCAGGTGCTAATGCTGAATAGCAACATAGCATCTCAGACTGATATACCGCATGCAGCCATACTAAAATACTGTGTGAACAAGCCATGCTACACTGATTAACAAAAGTCAAGTATAASAAAAGGAAGTATCCAGTGCATGGAAAGTCTTCAAAGCATATGGCGCACCTTATTTGCAAAGCAGCTTCGCATAAATTAGGTATTTTCTTGTGCTCCTGTTTGGTTTACAGCAGCGCTTCTCAAATTCTAAGCAACAGTACCYTAAAGAGTTGCAAAAGGGCAGAAGGGAATCCTCCTGAAGGACAGAAAAGTGAAAAGCAGACTGTAATTATTGTCTGGAAGTGTTTGTATTAGGAAGGGAACAGCTAAAATACCTTTAATTGCTGGACATAGCTCACTGTCCATAAACATTTGTAGCCAGTAATTACAAAGCCTTCTGATTTCCCTCCCCCAGAGAAACTGAGCTGCTGCCAATACAGATGATACAAAAAGAGAGGCCATGCCTTCACAAGTTTGGGAAACACTGATTTACAGGAATGCATGAGTACTTTGAAACCCAAAAGGCTACAACAAATCCTTCCTCTACTATGGAGTCTAAAGGACACGTGCGTGTTCTCTTCTTTTTCAATTAAAAAAATTACAGCTATTGGYGTCTTGCTGTTCCTCTTTACTGTAACTACCATAGATTGTTTCTAAATCTCAACACAGTGATGTGCAACCAGGCTGTCTTGTCCCAATTAACAAGATTTAACAAGAGATGCTGTAGCTAAGTCTCATTACTGTTAGGCAATACTCAGTTGCATTCTGAGCTTCCTACTGTGCCACACTTCAGACCTGAGTAGAACTAAGACTGAGTGAAAATAAAAAGATCCAAGTRTGCTGAGTGTGGCAGCAGTTTCTGGGTTTTCTTTTTTATTTGCAATTRTTTTCCCTTGCTTTCTGCCTTACAAAATTAGAAAACCTGTTCCTTTTTCGTTCACTTCAGATTTTGATGATTATTAATAAAGCTTAGCACAACCTAGGAGAGATTCTGCTCATGTTCACGAAGACAAAAGCGGAGTTTTCATGTACAGCCCTCTAGCTACATGGTCATCAGTGCAGTTCAGGCCCTTACCAATGTCYCCTCCAGCATCCAGGTGAGGTATGAAAGAGGGAATTGAATTCAGCTGCTCCCTTCTGACCAGCTCTGGCAGATGATGATTCCTGTCCCCACCATGCTGTTCATGAAGTGCTTCATTACAAATGAAGGATGGAGCTTATACAAGTAGATGGAGGGTTCTTACTAACAGCCACCATCCCCACTTGGGGGCTTTTCCATGGCAGTCCACACGMTAAACAATCATTGCTTTGTCTTCCTGTGTGGAGGCTCAGCAAACAGGTAGCTCTGGAAAGCACCAAGAGCTTTCCCATATTCACGTAGGCCTCCAATTTTTACATCTTGAGGTTTGAATCRATTTCCATCAAAAATAAGTGATTCTAATAGTCCCAATCAGCCTAAAATATTCAGTRTACCCAAGTCAAGCATACTAAACCAGACTGGGGAATGGTTGCACAAATCCTTTCAGCAGAAACCACTGTATTTACTTAGCACGGATTGATGCAGGGACAGCACCTTCCCCTAGCACCACATCTTCTGCAAGACTCCACCRCCTCCACAGCCTCTGGTTCTGCATCCTAAAACAATGCAGCTGTCTCACAGATCCTGACTTAGTTCAAGCCACCATCCCCTTGGGYGTAACTCCTTGGGGCAGCAGTTGTGCCATGAAGTCCAGCCTCCTGCTGCACAGSGTGGCTGCCAGAAAAGGCAAGTTCTAATCAAGTTCCTTTGTGGAGTCTAAGTGTGCAAGCACAGCAAAAAGGGGTCAAGGAAAGATTAAAAAATCAGTTCCTTTTTTGTAGCTTTGTCTTMTAATTTTTATTTTGCCCTAAAGTCATTAGCATAGCATAGTCATTATTATAGCAACCCAAAAGTGACCACTAACAAGTATAACGAGAGAGAAAGAAAATGATCACAAACTCTCCCAAGTTACATTTCTCTGTATTTTTTGAGATATTACTGTAATAGCAGACTAAGRCTACTGCAAAATGCAGTGGTTTTAAATATGAGCCAATCCTACAAAACAATCTGACATAATGGTTAGAAACAAAACCTACAACTAAACATGAGGTTATATTTATTAAGCACATCTTAGACTTCACCCACTTCTGCATGAGGCACCCAGTTAACTCTGCTTGTGACAGAAGCTGCATTTAAGATTCTGAGGTACACCAAGCTAATAGGAACCTAACCGTTAAACAAGGTCTAATTTCAACAGTAAGCTGCTCCAAACAGCTCTGCATACCACCAAAAGACACCCAAGTCCTCAGCACCAACAACTGCCCACATATACATGAAGGCTTTTGAGTCATACCTTTATTCCTGAAAGACTTAAAACAGCTTGATACTTCAACTCACACACAAGGTGCCTCAGAATTGCAAGATGGAGATACCACCACTTTTTGGGCAGGTTTTGGCTTCTAAATGAAAAGCAAATTCCAATTTTCTTGCTTTTATGTCATCTGTGACACTGCTGATGGGTTTCACAATGCCGTATACTGTTAAAACTTGGCTCTAAAGTTGCTCAGGCTTAACAGTTTGCCTACATGTCTGATCTCTTGCCACAGCTATGATGCAGAATGTCACCACCAACATGTAAGTACCTTTCATAAAGAGTTCCATTGCAGTTTTTTTCATCAGGTGCTAAGCTTGGTWTTTCCAGAGCTGCGGAGGCCACTTTCTCACCTCATTCAGCCAGTCCAGAATATCCTTTCTTGTTTCTACAGCATGAAAACAATGATGTTCCCATCTTGTTAGCAAGCTGAATGCATTCTTTGAAAAATCAAGTGCTCAGTYCCCAAGACCATTTGTACATGGAGTTCTTTCACAGAAATGTCAGCAGGGATGAAGGGACAGAGGCTTTATCTGCCTCCCCCCTGCTTAACCTCAGATAACATCACCACTGCTGAAAGCAAACGCCAGGAGTTATTTTATCCAGTCTCGGCAACCAGAGAGGAACATGAACAATACAGCAGATTACAGGAGGGAGGATAATCAGTATATGGTAAAGCAAGCACAAACACAGTACTTCAGCCTTTGCACTAAACAGGACACTTACCTGCCTCACATTTTGTTTTCCTAAGCTTTCCTTTCACTTATAGGCTCTTGTTTACATCATATAGTAAAAGCCAGTTGCTACACTCCTAATGGTGAAACATGGCCTGAAGATCTGGCAAAAAGGCTTTTTACYGAAGCCAAGCACAGGCTGCTGAACTGCTCACATCCACCAAGTACACTGGCAAGCCCCAGCCTGGCCTTCAGCCCAGCCGTTTCTCACCACAGCAAGCAAGTAGGAACCAGGGCGTAGTCTGCAAARTTCATTCCTATTCATCCAAAAATAAAAACCAGAGGTCCTCCTGGCTGTTTTCTCCATTTTGTAGCATCATGCAACTTCCCTGTGAGGAACTGAAGTTCTTGTTGCAAAGTCTTACCTCATTCCCATAAGCACAAAATCTTGGCATTCACCTCACTGAAGACAAATCTCAATGAAAAGGACTTACCAGTGTGAATCTTATTCGCTTGACAGGATGACCAGATACACTCAGTATCTTTGAGTGACATTCTGAAACTATTAAGTTCTTAGGACTGTCTATAATGTAATTCACAGTTTTTATAGAAACTGTTTATTAGAATAAAGCAAGAAATGTCATCTGCATTTGYCTCCAGCCCACCAACTGATGGCTCTTCACTTGCTGGAAAACTTACTTAAGTTAAAGATTAGCAGAATTTTGTGCAGCTCATTACAAAAGATTAGAATTACCAGTGAGATTCTCTAGCATGTGATAATCATCTTCTCAGCAYTTTTTTTAAAATACCCAATTATTGCCGTATTTAGATTACTCCCTGGATTAGGAACTGGTATTTAATTACCATGTTCCACTAGTGCTTGTACATCTTTAAATCTGCAACACAGACATATTACTTATAATTAACTTTGCAGTAGGTCCAGTATCAAAGATTCACCTCTCTCACTCAGTTTTACAAGTCAGAAATTGCCTAACRCAGGATAAATAATGCAGGCCCTTTTTATTCCATGCTGTGTGCAATTTTATGTTGGAATTACCAGCCTTGTTGCCAAAAATGTCCTTGATTCTTGGGCTTCGAGACAGCAATTTGTACCTCACATTCTCCCTTTTTTGCACCAATTAAAACCTGCAGGTGCACTAACGTTGTCATCTGGTACATCAGACATGCTTTTCACCAAATGTGTGCTATTAATAAAATTGGCGCATCAGGGGACTTGTGAATGCTCTRTTTGCTGTTTCAGTGCTCTCAAGGCCTTCCAAATATTTTGCTAGTGCAAGACCAGACAATAAATTTTTACCTTTAAAGTAAACAGAGGTTGTCATAAAAACTTACGTTCAGTTGGAAACACAACTTTCTCACTCACTTGATGCATGTTTGAAACAGGCAACTTAACTGCAACTTGTAACTTCAGGACCATTTGAGATTTAAAGGCCAGACATGATTGTTAAGGTCATCTACATTGTTCTGCTGAACACAGGTCACAGAATTTGCCTTTATTTCTCTTGAAACGCACTACAGCTCAGAGAGAAAATGGGCTTTAAAAAATAACAACAAATTAATGAGTCTCACCACTCTTGAGACAGGTAGCAGAAAACAAGAGACATTTGATGTCAGTAGCAAAAATAAGCATTAGTTTAAAAGTGCTGATACTTCGCTCCATTCCAGTGAGGGAAAAATTTACCTGCATTTCCTAGAGACCATCTAACCTCAGYACAAAAGGTCTTCCTTTAACGATGAGACAATGGGTTAAAAGTACTACAAGCACTGATCAAAAGTTCCCCAAACTTCTTGTTGTAATTGTTTGGGGTTTTCTTTCCCCACTCTACTAAGTGATGACACTACAGTGGGCATCATGGCACTAAATGCAGGGCAATATATCTACTTTTATGGGGAACAAACCCCATTTTAAATGAACCAGAACCTGATGATGGTTCATTTTAAATGAACCAGAACCAAATGAAGCTGAACCAGAATTCAGAGGACTAAACTCTGCCATCATTCCTCATGGACCTCCCCTCCACAGCCTCTATCAGAGAGGTGTCAAATCTCTCCATTCTATTGAAAGGTCAGTTCTCATGTAAGACTCAACAGCAGTCCCACTAAAACCATGCYAGATTTTGGATAACTCTTTAATCATTGAAAGAACTATTCTTTTGCAGCATATTTTACAGCTTAAGAGACTTAACACTGAAACAGGAGGGCATCCAACACTCAAGTGCAGAGAGGTTTCTGTTCAAAAACCTAWGGCACACAGCCCTGAGAAAACTGACTTTGGTCCCAAGTCCTCCACACCTAAAAAGGTGTTTTGTCTGAGTAAAATGCCTGAAGTAATTAAGGGATTAGTGGTGACTTTAGAGCACTTTATTTTACAAAAAGCATTCTCAAGTGGAGACCCTAACAGGAATTTTCTTTTTCCCAAACATGATGAAGACAATACTACCATCCAAATGGATTTGGGTGGAAGGGTAGTCCCAACTGGGCAGTCAGGGAATAAACCCATGGCATCCTTTAACATGGCATTCGCRCCCTACCACCTGTGAAGGAGCAATTTTTGTACCACTCTTGTTCTGAATACAGGAAAGAAAAAGGACGTTCCCTCCAAGCTTCTAGGTGTTTGCAGGGCATGTGTAAAAGTATCTGTCTCCATCCAGCCCTATGCAACTCTGGGTGTCAGTTTTATAGAAATAAATTAATAAAATTATTTTTGAAGATGCCTTTAAATAGTTTGCTTATTTCAGCAGTCATTTAACTGAAAAGGAAAAAAAAAAATTAAGAAACAACCGAATTTTTAACAACTTTCTTCAGCCAGAGATGACCATAAATTTTACAATGAAGACTGTACACCTGGGAGGGAATTCTGTTTTCACAATATGCAAAACTGATTAAGTGGCAGCACTTTTGCTGAACACATTTGMACACTTCAGAGGGAAACACATTGTCTAATACTCTCAAACACTTCTTATTTCACCATGAAGTATGTACAGAATTAAATAAGAAAAAAAATACACAAACAAACATAGTATCAATACACAAATTGTAAAACAAATATAGACAAATGCAGTATTAAGTCGCTCATGATTAAACAAACTCAGCATGAAAAACATGATTTCATGAACTTCATGGGCTTAAAGATTTATATATATATATATATATATTATTTTTAAGGGGGTATGAGACAGGATTCCCATCAGAAAATTGAAAATAAATTAAAAATGCACTAGTTTTGTCAATTAGTGTCTGGGCCTAGGAGGGTAGACTTGGTTATTTTTCCTCTCAAAATAGAATTCTGTAAATGTCACTCGTGACTACAGGACATTTCCTTGAAACTCTGGATAACCCTTCTTACTGATAACCCTTACACTGCAACTGCAGACAGCAGTCCCCGGGGGTTGGGGGAGACAGCACATCTGCTTATTCCCTCTACCTGATTTGTCAGGACCCATGCTAAAATACACTTGGACATACCTAAGCTGGGTCAGCAACAGCAAAATATTCCTACACAAACCASGCAGGACTCAATACATTTTGGACAGGGTTCTGTTCTATTGCACCAGGGTTATGTTCCAGATATTGAATGAAGATATGAAGAACAGACCAAACATACACAGAAAGACTAAGRTATCAAACAGATATTACAGTTAATTGTTTTTACATGGAGTAATTCAGATCAGAGTTGACCACCTAACTTCCAAACAGACAGGTAAGAACTGGATGTTAGCTACACAKCTGTTCAATTTTTTTGTAATCTAGTGAACTGAATAAATGACAATCCTGCTTATCTCATTTTCACGTTTCAGGATATTACCAGCTTTACCTTTCTTATCCTGAAGGCTCCAGTAAAGCCTTCAGGGGYTAAAGAAGAAACGACAGATTCTAAACCATCCACAAAATGTCGTAATGTTTTGTTGAAATAAAAGCTTTAGTGTTTACAGGAAAGAAAAGGTCTTCATTTTCTGCAGGATTCCACAGCTGCCAAGACGTCTTGCAAAATGCTGTTTCTGTTTTCCTTACTAACCTAGASAAAGAGAAATTAAAACTGATATAATTTGATGAATAGCTTCTATACTAGTGTTTACTTCAAAAATAATCAAAGCAGAAATTCAAAWGCATTTCTTTTTCAGTGCAGGAATGATGAGTGTCAAACACCTGCCTTCTTCTGCTTAACCCACAAAACTGAGAACACAGTATGCTTAACCCACAAAAGCTGCAATTGAATATTTAGTGATCTTTTTTATTTAATTACCCATGGTATTTTGCAGTATTATTCAGGGCTTGAATAACTAACAAGAATCACTCAAAGAACCAGCATGTACTTTTGTAATAATTATAAATCCTTTTCAACTACCAAATTTAACTTTCCTACTATAAAGCAAAGTTCTTATGCCTTCATTACTTGAAAGGGTTATATTCATAAAGATGACAGAACCAGTCAAAAACATCTGCAAAGAAAAAAACATTAAAACAGGCTTAGCAGTATAACTCTGTACTCTGAGAAACCTTATTAYTGCAGGAGAGAAACACCACAGAAAAGAAATAAGACTACTTGAGAAAGCTGGGATGTTCTGTAGCACACTGAGATACGCCTTTGGCTGACCAATCCATGGAAATGCTGGGCTTTAAATCCAGCATATGTGAAATTCCATGTAGTCCAGTGTCATGTTTTTTGCTGGGCCCATCTGCATTCCAGTACATACAGATGACTGTAAACTGCCAGGCAAAGTCTGGCACTTGCTAGTCAGCTCCACTGCCAGGGGCACAGATCTGGGGGGACTGTGTGGGTGTAAATTATCCCTTCCTGACAGACRGGGTCCTGATCTAGAGCCCTGTGACCCACAGGGCTGTGCATTACTCACTCACACAAAACCTGGGGAGATGACTGGGGTTGTAAAGGGGTAACAAGCAACAGCAAAGCGTCAGCAAAAGTTCACTTTAAAAAGCCTAAGAAATTTTCCCCACGGTTCAGATCCCTGCAGAGAGGGCCGGAAGAAATCAGACAAAGACACATGAGCTGAAAAAATAAGTAAGGGCATTCATATAAAGCTGTAGAAAAGCTGTTTGACAAGTAAAGAGAGACACAACACCATGCACAGCATAAAACTCTCTACCAGCAACGTTCTACCGCACTCCCTATATCTGCATTTAAGATRTGATCACAAGAGTTTGTGCCTTTCCAGTACTACAGTCAATAATAAGCAGGAGAAAGTATTACTATTATTATTTCTATTGTTAAATAGGTGACAATTCTATCCTAAGAATTTGGCACTAGGAGTCCACCACTATTTACAGTCACACACATCCTATCCAAATGCTGTAAACCAACACTGTAAAACCCACTGACAGTGGAGTCACCTACCACTGAATTCAAGACAGCAGATCAGCATGGGACTAATGAGAAAGTGACACTGAAGGAAAGAAAAAAGGTGGGAGGGGGAGGGGAGAGAGTAATGAAAGGGAAGATCTGCCTGAAAATGTCACTGTTTTTATTGACAGTCAGTCCAAGCTTTTGTAAGACAAACATAAAACCCCACAAAACCAAAGAGAGCAAGACAACAAAGAATGCTCTACAGTAAGGCTATTGAGACCCTACAGTAAACAACACAGCAGAGAKGAGCCAAACTCTAAATCTCACAGCAAGTGCACCAATATCCTGACTTTCAAAGAACCTTCTGCACATTTAATAGCTCTTCCCACTCTCACAGCCAACAAAAACAATACTACATTTTATCTATCCTTTTTCCATACCTACATGCCAGAAGTCCAGTGAGAGCAGCAGAGAGAAAGTGCCAAGTGCTGGGAAATTTTCACAACTGTTTTACAAAGGCTGCTTGATAGATATAAGTCTCCTCTTAAGATGTGGAGACATTCTGTGCAGGCAGCTTTCCCAGAGAGAACAAATCTCCCAGTATCTGTACTGAATGTACAAACAGATGGGTACRTTYTWAGACAAGGASKTGAAAATAACTGTAGATGYTGCTTATCTTAAGCATTTATGTAATTTGGAGGAAATTACCACCTAGACTCCAAGCAGGCAACTGTGGGGGACAAAAGCTTTCTTCCCCTGTTAAAAACACCATCAAGGAAACCAGTCATGTACAATCTGTTCAAATGGAGCCTTTTCTTCTTCCTATCCATTTAACTATTTTCTGTTTTAATAGGCACATGCAACCACACTTCACTAACAGGTTTCATGCAAGCAAAATTGATAGATAGGAAAATGGGAGAAAATTAGTATCTGCCAGCTGCTAAGGATAACCTGATCCTATTCATACCACTGTGTCTGCAAAACTACACAGACGCAGGCAGTGCAAGAGGAGCCTCTGTGGTTTCACTAAAAGTTCAGGTCTCAGCAAAATAGAACTGGGCAACAACAGAAAGAAATATGTTAAATATCAGAGCTCCCATCATATAGTAAATTAAACATYTGGGACCAAATGGTCAACTGCTTTTAGGGCTTCTGGGCCCATTTACACCAACAAAATATGCTTTCAAGACAGAAGGGACTGTAAAATCCCAAACAGCTGTYCTTTCATCAGAAATGTCCTAGTGACACTAGGAGCAGAATGAAAAAACTGGGATGAGCTATTTGAATGCAGCCTAACCCCATACTAAGTGACAAGGCAAGCAGAATGCTTTTGGAAGGTAGCCATCTAGTTCTGTACACTTCCAGGCACCACACAAGTTAGAAGGAAATTACAGACTGCGAGCTACTTGGGCACACTCCAGGTTTGCCCATGCCACAGCCCTTGAAGAACACAGCRGGGGACCCAGTATTTACTTCAGCTACCAACACCTCTGACTCCCCACAGGCAGGTTCTGCTGCTGCTCATGAACACATTCTAACCAGCTGGGAAAGARCATATAGTATGTCACTGGAGCAAGAGAGACAGATGCTCTCCTGTACAAGACTTCAGCTTAGCAGGTCTGTGACACCTGGGAATGATGGCAGTCTGTCGCACATTTCACATCCATGCTTTTGGTTAATGGATTCACCAGAGATCTCTATTTAATTAAAGAAACCTGCATGTCCTAATCTCAACAGCATGAACAGGATGGGTCATTTTTTTAGTARTGACCTTTTAGCTAGAGAAAACATGGCTCCATTGAAATTTACAGAAAGACTTTGCTGGCKGCAGTCAGCTCTTGARAGAAAGATGTATCAGCAGACTGATACTGCTGAAAACCCAGAGTTGAGTAGCCCGTGCCCTCTGAATATTACCTGATAAAATGAGACAGTAGAAGCCTCAAAAGCTTCCTTAAAAAGTCAGATGCTGTTTTYTAGCCCCTTGTTGCCTCCCCTGAGAGGACCAAATGCATGCACCACTCTCCTCCATGACTGCAGCCTAAGCTTTGAATGAGTGGTACTTTCAGCAAGGCTGCTCCATCCCCTCTTCCCCAGTCCTACCACTGTAAAGCAACTCATACAAAATTCACATTTCCATGCATCTCTGCTCAACAGCCTGACAATGAACACACATCAGCTTGACGGTGGAAAACCTTGCTGTTTTATCACTGAAAGGAATGGTAGTAGTWGAACACTTATGCAAAGAAAGGAATAATCTCTCATCTTTCCTCCTACAATTGCTTTAGTGTTAATTAAATCAGCATTTAATACAATAAAAAAATTAATATGATGATGGGACCCTCAATTAAAGGTGAGGAACTTCTGAGCACTGCAGTTTTTTAATCCAACTTTGAACAGGAAACAACATAAACCAAAGATGTGAGGGATGCGTTTAGCTTGTTTTTGAGGACACTTACAGATGATAAAGAAACCTCACACATGCACTCCCAGGAACAGGCAATGTTTTGCTGGGCTAAGTTTTTGAGAACCTCACTGTAACTGATCAGAAATGTACTTTGAGGCCCTAATATTTTGAAAATTATGTCTGTAAAAATAACATAATGAATTCCAGAATTGGTACACTGACTCCAGCAAACGTACACTCCATTTACAATTATCTTTTATAAATCATTCCTGCAAACTCCACTGCCTTTTTTTTTTTTTTTTTTTTTTTTCCTTGAATATGATTACTGGTAGTATTTCTGCAAGCCAGTCTGGAAAAAAACTAAAAAGCTTAAAAATTTGACTGTATTTTAGAAGATTTAACTCTTAGGAATAATGAATACTTATAAAGCAATAATACCACAGCAAAGAAACCTTTAAAACAACTRTATCATTACTTCTGCAGCCACTCACAAGCAAAGCCAGCTGTGTGAGACTGCTACAGTAAATGCCAAATGGGATTTTTTTTAATAAGGTGAACACCTGCCCATTAAGAATAAAATGGAAACTAAAAAACTTATTTCATGCACGCTACCCACAGCTATCAATTGGCAGTAAGTTTTTAAACAGAGCCAAATATAAACCAGTAACCTAGAACAGAAGGCTTTTTAAGGATATTAAATATTACTCACATTGAACACTTTAACATCTTTCCTACTTCTTATTTCTTCAACAAGATCCAGTGGCTTTCCCTTAGGTATTGGAATAGTTCCAAGCACCACAGTCTCTGAGCCAGCCAGAATTTGACGAACAGCTTGAATAAAAGCCTGGCTGAAGAGCTCCATTTTACCAATCTCATCTATGACACAAATTCTCTTCTCTGTATCACCCCCATGATTTACCTGTGGAAAAGTGCATCAAGAAAMTGTAAACAAAAAAACTAAAAACAAGCAACAGAAGCTATTTCTATGTTGATAAAAGAAGTATCTCCTAAAGAAATGAATACAACTGTCATACTGGGGGAAGTGGAAAGTCAAAGTTACTGCTGGCAAATAAGAGACTTATAAATCCATAATTTCTTTTTCAGGAYGGATTTTTGGAAGGATGAAAACAACTGTTCAGTATAAATACCAACTACAATAGGGAATACCCATTATATCAGATATCCTTTAAAGCAGAATTCTCACAATGGTCTCATATGAGCTACTTAAYTATTAAGAACTGCACTTTGCCTATGAGCAGCTCTCAAGTCATTCTGAGGGTCAGCAATTTTTTAAAACTTTATTCTTCCCACCAAATTATGCTTTTAGTGATTACATTTAATTATGTGATCAGCAGTCACACAAAACAGTTATACAAAAAAAATACTTCCATTAAATCTAGATTTGGGAGTTTCTCCTGTTGTAGTTGTGTTCAAGGAGGGTCAAAACCAGCATTTCACTCACAACAACTGGCTTTCTTCAAAGCTGGATAACAACCAAGCCATTCACAAGCTTCTCYCACATTAGAAAAGATATATTTGAGATATACCTTATTTTATAGTCCTAGCCACTGGATAGTAGGAGAGACATCATACTAGCAGTTACCCACATTTGTGGTTTGTTTGCTTTTTCCATGTAGTGAACACAGTGCCCAACAGTGTTGCGATGAAGGCTGGTGCAAGCAGCAGGGAAGTGTAGGAGAAAACAGGGCTCATTACTACTGAGGAAAAGGCAGCTTGCAAAGCAGAGGRACTCTTCAACAGAAAAAGAAGTGCACTGCCTACCCTATTTTGGTAAAAGTGACTGAGAACTCCATAATTTGTAGAAGTGAGAAGAAAATCAACTCAATTCAAAACCATTATAGATACATTAATATGTACCAATACAAGCCATTTTATACAGAAACMAAAAAAAAAGCCCAAAAATCAAAATGTTTCCCCTTATGWGGGCAAAGTATTTGCTTCTGGGAAAGTGAAAGAACTATATAACATGCATCCTAAAATCCTTTCAAGCTAAGTCCCTACTGAGTAGCTGTTTTATCTAAAATCCTTTCACAGATCAGTGAGCCAAAAAGCCAATACTAGTCACTAGGTCACATATTGAGGAAGAAAGTATTTTGCTTTGAAAAAACATTGAAGAAACTGTCAGTCCTGCCTGATAAAGTTTGCAGAACCAGAGAGATCTTCCAGGATCTATCCCATTCTCGCTGGAGGGTACAAAGCCTTAGAAGCTGAATGAACCAGTCCTCAAGTTTAAGGAGGCTCATGCCCATTCTGTGCTGCTCTCTGATCAAACCAGAACATACCTATGACTCTCCTGCCCGCATTCTTCATTTATCTCTCATTGTTTCAGTTCTCTCATCTTCCTCACTCTCCTCCTCTGTTTTGGGCCATCTACATGAGCGACCACATTCCCACCAAACCAGTAAACAGTACTTTCTATAAGSACACATGCACTGTGTGTGTGACTCTGCTGGCCCATCTGCTGTTCTTCTCTTCCCCTTTTTGTACTCGCAGAAAGCTATATAAGTAATAGAAAAAATTCAACACTGCTAACACTCTTCTACAAAGATCTCTCTTGTATTYCACCTTAATTCAGTAGTAAAAGGATTCCAAGTACAGCACTGGCTTAATGAAGTATTTTTTATTAAACTATTTATTAACATTATAAATATAGTGACAGCGAAATTTAACATATACAGATTGTCCCATTTTATTATTACTTCCTTTATCCTTTGCCCAACATCTTTGCTTCCCTACTCTGACTTCAATGTTCCTTAACAAAAACAAGAATTGGATCCTTGACCTCCTTTTTGGCCCTTGCACCTCTTTGCTATTTCTGTTCTAGCTTCACCAAAATGTCCCTTCTTCCTTGTCCCCTTGAGCTTTGGCAGTGTAGAAAAATCACTAGATGATTTTTTTAGTAGTACAGCTCAGCAGCTGTTGCACACTGTTTGTGGTATGTTATTGCCAAAATCAGCTCTGTTTTTGTTTAATTTTGGAAGGGGAGAGGTTGGAGTAAAACAGAGCAAGGAGAAGGAAACAGGCAGTGACAGAATATTAGCAAAAGGATAGGAAAAAGATTGTGTGGAAAGTCTTGTCACAACCAGAGCACATCTTCAGTAGCAAGCTAAATCCCAAATAATCAGGCTGCTATTATCAGTCTGCAGGTATTTATACAATAGTAATCAAAAATACTCGCTGGATGCAAGAAACAAATGCTTCTACAGTAWGAAGATGGGAATCAAAAGAGGAGAAAAAAAAAGACTGTAAAACAGAGCAGCAGCAAAAGCCTTTTTCTCTGACCCATTGATTCCATGCAGATCTCCATGGTAAGCCACTCATGTAATTTGTTTGCTTTCCAGTAGGAGACAGTGGAATGGAAGAAACTTCCTACCTGCTGCCACTTCAGCCCAAGGAGGTCCTGTTCACAGGATTGTAATCTCTAAAAACACCACAATAATGACAAGAGAACAAGCCAGATTTGCCCCTCCAGGTTCCTGACCCTGAGGTCAATCAGAATCAGCAATACTCAAGAAATAAGCCATTTATTAATATCAAAAACTAGCTCTAGAAGGATCTTCCAGTAACATACATTTATCAGCAGCTTTCATAGAATACTCACATTTCTCAGCATAGGTAGAACCAACTGCTCAAACGAAACAAGGTCTACAACATATTGTCCGACCCGATATTCACGTCTTGAAGCAGAAGAATCAGAACTGGGGCAAAAAAAAAAATGCAATTCCTTCTAAGTACTGAGTTTAATGAGGATCARCTGCAGTAATTTCAAGTGAATTTATAAGAAGTTACCTAAATAAATCAAATCTTCTTAATTCTTCTTAAAAAGGAAGAAACTCTAAACCATGCATTAAGTCATACTGCAGATAGTTTGCTGTTAGAAATATACCATATGCATCCTTCACAACTATGCAAGCTCAAATTTCAACAGCGTATGGAAAGACAAGGGCATCTGAAAATTWGCACAGATATTTACACTGAAATCAAAACTCATGTCTGTAGTTCAGATCTTTGGATTTCTTAATGTCACACTACATTCAGCATCATAGCAGTAGCCCAGATCTCAATATGGGCTGCAAAACCCTTAAACAATCTTGGAAGAATACTCAGTTTGCATGTGCTGTACCACACTGGGCTAGGCGAACTTCTGTTATTAGCAGAATGCAAATTATTTTTTATCACATCAACTCTGTGTGAATGAGGTGCTAAGGTCACACCTGGACATGGACTAAGAATGCAAATCTWAGTCTAATGAGCCAGGAGAGACTGTGAGCCTCTCTGCATTTCAGAGGCAYCCTCTGGGGCTCTGAAACTCCTTCTTTTCTTAAAATTCACAGGCAAGTTTTGYAGGCCAGTCAAACATTCTTTAAAACAATGTTATATGCAATTTCCCTTTTCATTTTCCACTTCTGTGTCCACAAATTAGCTAGAGGAAACACAAAACTCTTCCTCCCTGMCCACAGTAAGGTGCTTACTTGACCTCACAGTAAAAGCCTCAGCAGTGCTTCCTCTTTATCTGGTGTAAAACAGCCAGTAAGGGAGAATACCGCTGCCTTTCAACATTGCACGGTGCATCAGAGACATGCCTACATATATAATATGTTGTATGTGTCAGCCAGGACACAAAAACCTGCCCATGAAAGCCATGTGTGCTGGAAATGACCTTCTGGAGCAACATTTAATATGCCAAAGGACTGAAGCAGACAGTTTACAATTATTAAAAACTCAGTACCTGACTCTAGATAAAGGTCCTCGGTTTCCAGACAGAGTGACAACATCAAATCCTGTTCTCCTGCCACCTTCTCTRACCTCCTGTGTGTAAAATCCATCAATAGGAATGCCTGAGGATTTTAGAGCTTGAGTGACTTTCTGTATCAAAGTAGTCTTTCCAACCCCTAAAAATAAAGAAGAAAAAAAGCACACAGCATTTATCTTCTTCTGCACTAAAAGCCCATTTTTTTTAAATGCCACAGTAATGATTCAGTTCAGAAGGAACATTGTTTACTTTTGAAGTTTGCAAATTACTTTTTCTAAATGATAGGACAGAACAGAAGCATCTTTTAAAAGTTCATCCTGTACTGACACCATGAAGTTTTATTAGTCTTTAAGAAGGCATAACAGAATGGTACAAATATCCCACGCTTCCAATTAATTGATCAGCTTAGATGAATGCATGAGCAGGTCACAAAACTTACCACAAGGCTGGTAAACACATGAGGATCTTACTGGTACTGATATCCAAGCTTRCTGGAAGACTGACTGATGATCTCCCTTCCTACCACTGATATTCACTGTTTTGTAAGAACAGAGATAAGTTCCCTCCTTTTTTAGATCAAAAGGTAAAAGCTGACTGCTATTACCAGAAACCTAACTGGTGTCCTAGAAATCAGAAGCACTCAGAGGCTGTACATGGCAAAAGGTAGTCTCAATRACAGAAAAATGTTTCTTCATGTAACTGAATCAAGAAACATTTTGACTAAATATGGGGAAAAGCTTTTCTGTTGTGAAGCCAATGAAGCCCTGAAACAGGTAWCCCAGAAAGGCTATGCAGTCTTCACATACTCTSAGGTTTTCAAGAYATGACTGGATAAAGCACTGAGCAACATAGTCTAGCCTCACAGCTGATCCTCCTTTATACCTCCTGAAGTCCCTTTTTACATGGTTTATCCTCTGACCTCGTAATTAATTTTCGTACCCTAAAACAGGTCCTTAAAATTCTCACYACCTGATATCTCCTTGCACRGTCTGATGCATTTTCTACAATGTGAACATTAGTCCTCCTCAGACATCCTTTTAATTCTTCCCCTTTGTCAAGAGATGTATGGTGGCAATCTCCTTTTAAACTCACATTTACAGCCTCTCACAAAATTTAGCACTATCACTTCATTTTTAATAACTGCTCTAAAAAGTTCAGACAACAGAAGATAATCCTGCAGAATAACCCTTCAAATTCCTGGCAATGAGGAACACAAACAAAACGTGAGATGCCTAAAGATGCCAACATAAATCATTTCAACATGCATACACCAAATTTCTTCTTTAGACTTTATCCAGATTTAGGAACTGCTTTCCTAATGGCCAATACCAACAACAAAATATTCTGTAGCTTCAAGGGCATCGAGTCAAACTCCTAAGTAAACTTTCCAAATTCTAAGAAAAGGGCTCCCTGGCAGCTGAACAACAAAAAAAAGACAAATGCAACACCCTCGGTACCTAATATCTTTTCAAGGCCTTATCTCCTGTAAATGAATTTACAATAATTTTGCTAAGTGGATTTGCTATCTCTATTTTGTTTACATCTTTTCAGCAAACTGCCAAAGAAAGCTAGTGATTCAAACTAAGTTTAAGAAAGTTTGAAGTTATACATGGAGCTAACCAAAACAGCACACTGAATTTCAGATAAACTAAGAGAAAAGGCCTTGACCAAGCAGCCCTAACCTCTGCATCTCCTGAAGGACTGTCTTCATTCAACGGATGGAAACCCTGAGTGAAGCGGGTGGAATGTATTCCTACCTCTGCCTAGCAGCAGCATTTTAAATTAATGCCAGTCAAAACAAGCATCTGCAAGAGGTTCACAAAAAGGATTATCAGACCCACTGCTTTTCTCCCACACCACAAAGGAAAGCTTTGCTATCATAACAGCTGGTTAATTTCTTTATCAACCATAGAATTCGACCCTCATACTGTCCCACTCGGCCTCCACAATAATCAGACTCCTTTACCAAGACAAACTACTCCACTGCTTCAGTCAAGGCCTGCCYATCCGGGACGCCAATTATTACCTACACCTGCACATCACTGAGGCTGAAGTRCTAAATCACTACAACTAAATTACAGGAAAGATGAGCTCTCAGAAATTATTAATGACTGCAGTTTACAATGAAGCAGGATTAATTGTCCAGGTGCTTTTTTCCCCCAACACTCTACTCCACGGCAGCAGCCAGGGAAAAAGCAATAGCGCCTGTACAAGTACATGCCTTGGAGGGCTGGGTGGAGAGATAAAATAGCCTTTCATTAGTGACGAACTAATTAGTTCAGTATCTCTGACCTAAGCACTGGGCAGGGGGGGCTCCGGGCCGGCAGCCGCGGTGCCTCGGTTAATGCCGGGCCCCGCTGCAGCTGGAGGCGCTCCCGGGGTTCCCTCACACCCGGACCAGGGCCCGGTAGCAGCCGCCGTTCCCCGGCTCTAAGCGCCTCACAGCGCCGCCGGACCTGCGCAGGGCCGAGGGCCGGGCCGGGCCGGGCCAAGGAAAGCCAAGTTAGTAAGCTAAGCTAAGCTAAGCTAAGCTAAACTAAGCTAAGCTAAGCTAAACCAGGCTGTGTCCCAAGGCATCCCGTCAGCCACACCAGCTCCCCGGGCTCCGCCTTCCCGCATTACCTGGGGGTCCCGTGAGAAACACGTGCTTGGACATGGTGGGGGCCGCGCTGCGCGCTCCGCCCCCGGCCCGGCCCCGCTCCACCCTCGCCCAGAGCTCCGCCCCCGGCCCGGCCCCGCTCCGCCCCCGGGAGGAGGGCTCCAAAGCCGGGGCGGGCGGTGCCCCCGAGGCCGCGGGCGCGACGGGCCCTGCCCGGCCTGAGGCCGTCTCGGAGGTGGGGCSCAGGGAGAGRCTGGTRATTRCCGGAGGTTGSRAGCGATTTAAGGTTMGGGAAGAAGGGGAAAWATACAATTCATTTACTAGTTC
This sequence comes from Malurus melanocephalus, assembly GCF_030028575.1. NCBI lineage: Eukaryota > Metazoa > Chordata > Aves > Passeriformes > Maluridae > Malurus > Malurus melanocephalus. The sequence continues at coordinate 1,377,639 of NW_026623324.1, read as the reverse complement.
AGGSCAGCGTTTTCTTTTTCCAGTTAGCTTGACCTATTACATGTCTGAGTCATTAATACAATAATGGAATGTTAAGGTGTTGGAATAACCTTAAACATCASTCCAAGTCCCCCTGCCATGGGCAGGGACACCTCCCACAAGATCAGRTTGCTCAAWGCCCCATCCAACCTGGCTTTGAACACTGCCAGGGYTGGGGCATCCACAGCCTCCCTGRGCAACCTGTTCCAGTGTCTCACCAYCCTCAAGGTGAAAAATTWCTTCCTAATATCTAACCTAACTTTTCTCACTTTCAGTTTGTACCCATTACTCCTTGTCCCATCACTACAGTTCCTGATAAAGAATCCCTCTCTGGCATCCCTGTATCCCCCTYCAGATAATTGGAAGGTTGCCGTGAGGTCTCCACACAACTTTCTCCAGGCTGAAGAGACCCAACTTTTTCAGCMTGTCTTGGGAGGGAAGGTGCTTCAGTCATCTTACCAACTTCACAGCCTCTTCTGGCCCTGCTCCAACAGTTCCTATGTTCTTKTTATGTTGGGGACACCMGAACTGTACRCAGTTCTCCAGGTGGGGACTCACAAGTGCAGAGATTTAATAATATGTTCTCCCTACAGCTTTTTATCTGTTTCAAGTAAGCAACATGCTCCTGGGTGTGCCAGTTCAATTAAACCAGTCAATTAAAAGATGAATAGTTTGTCCGATAACTCAATGCAGACAGCAAATGTAACTTTGATTACAAAGSGGGGTTGGTATACAGGCAGGGGGTTGTTACAAAGCTAAGCAAACTGGGTCACAAATAGGAAGGTCTGGCAGATTTAACAAAGGCTTATCGATATCTGCATCCCATCCCAAGGCATGTAGCCTCCTTATTTGTTTAGACTTGGATGACAGGGAGCAGTAAGGAAGCAGGGAAAAGGATTTTTGTGGGGAAGACTRTGGTGCACATGCTTCTCTCTGGGTCAAGTAATGCCCTGATGCCAAGGCATACTGATTCCTGCCTGGCCATAGGCACCAAAATGGTTACCCAAAAAATACTGGACTATGAAAGGGATACATCCCAATTTCTGCTTGCTTCAGCTAGACTGGATCACTTCAGGTTCAGCCCATTTTTGTTAGGCTTTCATTTTCAGTAATTTCTGAAGGAGTTAAAGGTTATTTGTCATTTTAACAAAGATAATGAGTATCCTTGTCAACCAGATGAAATGTGCACATCAGCAGGTAGAGTGTACCTCACAGTAGATGGGTATTTCCATATATTGAGCAAAATATCTTTGATCTGTGCATCACATATAGCCACTCTTCCTTATATTTTTTTATGTTCTTAGAAGGATGAAGAGAAACCCTCTATTGAGTGACTCTGCATCTTTAAAACATACAATACTTTCAGGTCAGCTAGAACTGAAATCTGTGCAGATTGGTGGGTTATCCAACAATGTGAAGSATGCAACCAGCTATTTCCCTGCATAATAAGGGTACCTTGTACCACTACATTTTTGGCTTCTGAGGAATTAAAAAGTCTGTTTCAGTTTCCAGTTACAGTCCAGTTAAGGGTCAGCACTCTTGTGCAGTAGAAATTATCACCGCTTTCAGGATCAGAAATTGCAACAAAGAGATGTTTAGAGATGGGGTTAATGAATTACATATTAGGTCCCTTGGGTGGCATGCAGAAACAGACCTGATGCCTAGGAATCTCAAGGCAGTGTGGAGGGAAACTTGCCGGTAGGAAACAGGAATGYTCAGAAACAGTCCTTACCCCTCATCCTGGTGCAATGTTTCAGTGTTAGAGGAACATTTCTCTTCAGTGGGACTTTATAAATCAGGACCTTTCACAGCTGTTCTACAATTGTAGATGAAACACTTCTGTTTTACGTGATAGACTGTTTAGTCAGATAGTAGGAGACATGCATCTTCTTCAACTGCAGCCTCATGGGAGCTGAAATCCATGTTGTCCATTTGCCAGGAGAACATCCTTATAAGCAGATTCACAGGCTATTCCTGTTAAGGTTGAGATGCGTTCAAGCTGATCAGGCCAGGCAGGGCATAGTTAAGATGTTAATGTGGAGGAAGGGAGACCTAGTTTCTGCCCTCACCAACATTATATAGTTACTGGATATATTGCATATAATCAATTCACTGGGTATGTTACATATAATCAGTACATTTCTGTTTTACATAAAATGTGGGGAGACATCTGGGGCAAAACTCAAGTATCACTTCCAAGCAGACCAGGGAATTGTTCTTACCACACTTAAGAACATCTGTACCTTTCTTTGGCCTAACTGCTTCACAGGATCTGCCCATAGGTAATTTCAGAGGGCAGATTGTAACTCCAAATACTTGTTTGCTTGTTCTCTGCTTTCACTGGTGTTCAGATTAAGTCAATTTATCTTTGTCTTAAACATAATGACTTTTATTTTGCATTTCACAGGGGTACTGGGGAATATGTTTCATGCTTAAATACTAAATTAAAAATTCTTGACAAATCTGGCGTACTTCTTGGGGGTTTGGAGGGTCAAGAAATAACAAAGACAGCTTCCCTTGTCATCTAAAATGAAAACTGCATTTTCATAGTTTACATTCTAGTACTCTGTTTTGGTGGCTTTTTATGATCAATGATATTGTGATGTTAACTTATAGCTTCTTGAGGGTGTTTGTCAGGCACCTTTAATCTAAAGAGAGAGCAACATAGAAGAACTTCATGTTTTAATGGACTATTAACACTAGAACAACACATTACAGCTGGCTACTTCACCCTTGCCCCAAACTTCCTGTGCAGAGCTTACCATGATTGATTTTACAGGTAGGTTTTCTGTATAATATTAAACTATTTCAGTCTTTTGGCTGGTCTCCGAGGCAGACCACATAAAGAGACCCAGACAATGCTGTTTTGTTCAATGTAGAATTTTACCAGATTTTACAAATCAACCTTTTTTCTTTCAGAAGTGTGTGTGGAGAACTTTAAGGCCACCGCTACAATTGGAGAGAACCCTTGTTTTCTGGTATTCTAAGAACTATTCAATCCCCTTTATAGATACAGCACTCTCAGAGTTATTTCGCTGTGTGGTTAAGACCTTTGTCTTGCAAAGAGATGTGTGAGCAAAGTAGTTGCAGCAACAGAGTTTAAATTAGTATTTCACTTTAATTTCCATGTGATTTCTACTAGAAAATGTTTTGTCTTTCTGGATGCTCTGTATAGGTTGAAGTAATTTGAAAGCATGAAAGCCATGAAGTAGTTATGCCAGTTGTGCTTTTGTAGAGTTTTGCTGTWAATTGGACCTTATGTTTGCTAAATTACCTGGAATTTTTATGTGTATTTTGACAARGATCCCTTTGATATATTTATTCYGTAATCAGGRACTGCATAGAAGATGCAGATTGTTCAAGAAGCATAAGCTGCAGGGCACAAGTTTCTTCTTTGTGGTTATATGCTGGAACTAGTAGGCTTTGTAGTCAGCCTGTTTSCTCTCCTGATTTGGGTATTTTTGCATTCTTGGCTGGAGATGTTTAGTTGAAGTAAGAAGAATCAGCACATACCTAGTAATGCAGATAACTCTAAAAGCAAATAGGTAAGTGAATTTTATTCCTTCCAGAATAAGGAGAGAAGAACCCAGCTTTTCTTCTTCCAGTATGGGTAACTTAATTAGTAGTAATCTATTCCTAAAAAGTTCCCAGTTCAAAATATTTTCCTGGCCAATAACGTAAACTCTGGCTAACGTAAACGTAAGCCTAGGTGACAGTCTGTAAAATTCAATTCATGCTGAATTGAATTGTAYGACTGGGCAAGGCCATGAAAAAACYATTTGCAAAAAAACCCCTTCTGCAGTTCCAGGGGCAGGCTGTGATTCTGGGTRACCTGTGGAGACCTTGGAAGGAGCTGCCAATCATTGTTATGAACTGTTAGCTAAGCCTGGGGAAGCTTGCATTTATTGCTGGATGTTGACTAAAAAAAAAAAAATTGGATAGAGTCCTAAACCTTTATGTTGAATGGGGTAAAATTAATTAACTGCAAGTTTCCAGACCAGTGACTAAGAAAAGAGGCCATTTATGATATTTATGGTATTCCCTAGAGTAGAAGCTGGAAGGAATGAGAGTGTAATCTACCATCTCTGACCTGCCTCACTAGGCAGGAGTTTATATTTTCAGCACTCTGCCTSAAGGTGGGCAAAGTAGCTTGTTACAGTTTTAGCCCTCAGTTTATCTGGTGTTGGGTTTTGGAGTTTTCCCCCTCATAGAAGAGGGAATGGTTAAATTGAAACCCTTTTCTTTCTCTCCAGTGGAACTTGTATTTTTGATTCACAGAACCTCAAACTGGTATAGCATTTTTCTTACATTGTGATAAGGAAGTACACTTTAAAAAAAAATAACACTTCATATGAGAGAGTTCCTTATATTGTCCTTGTTCCCCCCTGCAGAGAATTCTCCTGCTCACAGATTGTGGGTCTACTGTACACCACTGGCCATCTAATGATATTAGTGATGGCATTTCAGAGTTGACTTTTGTTTTGCCTGTGGAGTAGTCATGGCATCAGCAGGCGTCTGTGAGTAAGTATTGAGCATCTACAGCCTGACAGTCTTCAAACTTCCCAGAGAGATAAGCCACTAGCTACATGTGGAGCTTCCTCTAGATGAAAACTGGGGTCCTCCTTTTATCACAGGTTTACCTATAGATCTTTTATTTTGTGGGTCATGCAGCAGAAATCGTTTATGTTCCATCAGTGGTTGTGTCATCCARAACAGAAGAAATTCCTGAAAGTATTTCCTGGAAATAGATAGAAGAAATAAATACATCAAATGTTATAAATACCCAAATAAGGGAGTTGGGGAATATTTGTGAAATTGGATTTACTATTGTAAACAACTGAGAACAACCAAMATTCAAAGAACATAGTCCTCTGTGTCTCCAAGCACAGTGTGTTGGACCTGCTGGGCAATTGCAGCCAGAGTGGAAAAGTAAAAAATCTATTCAGTTGCTACAAWTTTTTTTAAATGTACATGTCTGGATATAAGAGGAAGACCATTTTAATGATCTGATGGGAATTATGCAGCATAAACAGGATCCTTTTTAGGCAGGAGGGAAGTCACATAGAGCTCAACTCACAGTGCAAATCCATAGGAAAAGAGATTTCATTGTTTCCATTCTCAATGAAATATCTTGCTTGTTTGCTCTTCTGGTCTCCCACCTCCTACTTCTTGAAAAAGATAGTCTCCCTGAAACTGCATAACGTTTTATATGGTACTCTTGTAGTTTTACTAAAAATAAATTCGCTTTGAAAAAAATCCAGCTTGGTTTGTTGTGGGATGAAAAAAAAAAAATTACTGTGTTATCTGTTATTTTGACAGGGATGCTGACCTGAAAATTTCAAATTTCAACTAAATTCTATCAGATTTCAATGGAATAATCTGCAATTGAGGAAGAAAATTGCAAAAGAGAATAAATTTAATTGTATTGCTAAATTTTTCAATGCCTTTTTCAAGGTGTAACAGTTTTGTCAAGCAAATGTCATTCTTGTGGTTGTTGATTTAAATAGGCAGGAATATAAGTGCCTTTCTGTACTACTTTGTGTGACAGTTGGCAGAATACAAACTGCTTTACTAAAAAGTACATTAGGCAGTAGTTCCTACAARGCAGTTCAGAAAAACCATAGGAAGAAATGAATATAAAAGTCACAGGAAAGTGAAGCAAATTATCTCCCACTGGGGCTGAGAGAAYACAAGGAAAAGCTAAGCCAGTCTGACAAGCTGTAGATACATATATATTTAGGAGAATACAATTTTCAGATTTATACTCCTCAGAGATGCTCTTTATTTGGTTAACAGCTTTYATTCATAAAGGATGCAGTGGTGAGCCCTGCAGTACACTGATGGACAAGTGTAAGGATGTTCCAGCAAGGCCTTCATGTCTTTGGTACCTGCATGGAAGAGGGCAAATATGGAATGATCATGTAGGCTGTAAATGCAGTGTACCTATTACATACACAGATGATTGGCCATGCAGGTCAGCACAACAGAAAACACTGCATCAACAATAGCAATGGATTCATCCTGTTCCCCTCCCTGGCTGATCAGCGTAAGCGCCCTTTAATAGAGAATGGGCATACCCCATGTGTATTGTCACGGCTTGTGAATGGTACTCCCCACTTCAGTGGCCCCACTGAGACTTTCCAAACCTCACTGCTGCTCTCTCGCTCCCCCCATGTCGTCCTGCCTTTCTGCTGCTGCAGGATGGAGTTGAGAATTGGAGGCACAGAAGGCAAAGATCATGGATTGAGATAAGAACATTTTACTGTAAACAGCAGTGAGATAAGAAAATGAACAGTAACAGCAACAATAATAAAAAGTATACAAAAAGAGAGAATGATTCATATGCAAAAAATGCTTTCTGCAGACCCCAGGACAAAGAACATGGGACAGCTTCCCCACTTCTCCCCCCATCCCTCCCCCCTACCATATTTTTTCAACAGGAAGGACCCCATTCTCCCAGAAGAGCAAGTGAATTCCTTTYCTAAGGCTGGCAATGATGTGAGGTGGTATAGAATAACATCAGAGTCCTGGCTGAGCCCCCTCAGCCACATCCCTCCTGGCTACTGCAAAAATTAGCCCTGTCCTGCCCAAAACCASGACTATATATACATATCTATACACAATATGGATTCATCCAGATCCATTTCATGCAACAWGAACAGGACAACCAGGGAATCAGACCCAGCCAGGATGGTTTTGTGAAAGGCAGGTCCTRCTTGACCAACCTGATCTGCTCCTGTGACCAGCTGACCCATTTGTTGGATGAGGGAAAGGCTGTGGATGTTGTCTACCTAKGAAAAAGTTTTTCACAGAAAGAGTTGTCAAGCATTGAAACAGACTGCCCAGGGAAGTGGTGGAGTCATCATGTTCAGAAAACACCTGGTTATGGCATTTTAGGACATGTTTTAATATTGACGGTGGTGGTGGTGGTGCTAGGTTGATGGTTCGACTTGATCTTAAAGGTCTGTTCCAACCTTAACAATTCTATGAATTTGTAATTTTTGCCATTCAGCTTTTCTTCTATTCTGAATAATTTTGCATCAGCTGCAATGTTTGTCACTTCACTATCTACTCTTCTCTATATAACTTGTGATGAAGTGGAACTAAATAGCCCCTAGTATAGATGCAGATAGACATCTGGTGTTGAACTTCATCATTATGAACAATGTTCATTTGCCCCTACATTTTCTTTCTTGTATTTTATGCAATTATTTATCCGTAGTAAGATTATTCCTTTGCAGTTTGGATCTTCAAAGSCCTTAGGTGGATGGACTTTCAAAGGACTGTTRGAAACCCAAATGAACTTTGACATTYGGATAATCTGTTTCCACATGCTCTAATAAAATCTAGGAGATCTGTGAAGCRTGACTGGTTTCTTGCCAGGATCAGACATCACATTTTTGTAGTAAGTCTCCARACATGGATATGTCAATAGGTTGATTCTTGCTGACAATGAGGAAAAGCAAGTTATGTGCCTGGTCCATCAGYTTCAAGAATTTAATTTCTCAGACACTTAGTATCCCATTTGTTTTTTAAATGAGTTATTACTTTCAAAAGTTATTACGTCTGAAGAAAAGGAGAGACAGCATAACTGCAAAATCTAATTTCCTTAAAACAGGAAGTTTCCAACTTTTCCAGCCTTATTCAAACTAGTGATATCTTGAAATTACTTCAGTTAGATTTTATTATCCAGTAAGATACTAATCAGCATAAATGAAGTTGTCGGAAGGCTACATTAAAAACTGCAATAAATAGTTTCCTTGTTCTGTTGTGTATTCAGTTTAGATTAAAGCTTTTGATCATTCAGGGTCAGCAGAGACCATCGTGGACATGTACTCTTGTCTGTGTTATATCAGATGCCATAAAATAGTACCCATTTATTCTGTGTGAAGCCTAATGCATTGTGGCCATTTGAGAGTTTATCTTACAGAAAGCTGTTTAAGTGGAGTGCTGAGGAACCTACCAACACATTTCAAYAGGAATGCTCAGTAGTTTATTACCTCCATTTAAAATTTGCATTTCTCTTTCTGGTCAGATTTTTCTAGATTTGGATTTCAGCAGTGAATCTTGTTATGTCTTTGTCTGTTTTAGAARCTTGACATTGTTCTACAAATCTGATACTATGTGTACTTACATTTGTGTCACCATCAAAAAAATGCCTGTACGTTTCTCTCATTACATCTTCTTCTTCACCCTTGGTGTTAAAGGGACATCCTGTACCCCTGTTCTTATTATAAGAACAAACACRTTTTCCAAAGAAAATTGAGTCGCTTGTAGTTGCTTGTCTATTCCTTCTTTGTCTGCCAAGAAAAGAACGAAAGAAGTTGTGCCTGCTGGCTGAATAAATTCCTCGTAGTGCCACTTACGTTTTTGCCCTGCCACAATGAGGAAAGTCACAGAGTAAACAAACAGTCTCTCCKGTGCTAAAATCTATACAATCTCTGGCATGGCTGTCAATGAAGTATTGCTTGATGTGAAAAACAAAACCCTATTTCAGCATTAGCAGTTAATGGTATTGACATTGCTGAATAGCCAATTCAGCTCAATATAACTGAGAAGAAATGTATTTTGAGCAATCAGATGGATGAAATTCATTTTTTMAATGATAAAACCATCTTCATGGTTAYCATTTTCTTTAGTTACCATTTTTTYAYCATGTGTTTTTTTAGCATAGCAACATTTGTCATGTTACTGGCAATGTAGTTAATTTTAATTTCTCCTATAAACCCTTGCAGAAGGCTGTGTATAATTCTGTTTGTGTCATTATGAATTCTGATTCATCAGTTTAGATTGTTGTTCTGAAGTCTTGGTTGCTGGAAACATGGTTTTCCTCCTTGCCAGGAACCGATGATTTGTTTTCTTCCCAGAAGAAAAGCTTGTTATTTACTTGTTTGTAATATGTGTTTTGTCTGCCTGACTGATATTTGGAGTCCATTTGTAGCTTAGGTGTTTTTTCAAGTAAAAATCCTTCATTARTGAAGCAAATGGATCAACACCAAGTGGATAGACTCAGCAAGGCAAAGCATTTAATGTTTAAAATGTAATAAAGGGTGGATCTCTGCCTCATGACCTTGCATCAGAGGCTGGCGATCATTCTGCAAACACTTAAGTTTGTGTTCAGCCTTGCTACTGTTACGTGTTCGTGGACCAGCAATGTCATGGCCTGTTCTTAGGGGTGGTGGAAGGCTCCTTCCTTATMATTTAATTAGAGATACCTACTTTTGTCTTAGAGACTTTTCCCCATTTATTATGATTCCTATTTCATGGGGAGTGGGGTGTATGGAAATCGGTGTTAACCTTGAATGAAATCTAATTGTTGGAAATTAAATTTTGGAAAGTAGCATCTAAAGATCACCTGAGCAATCTGGTGTCAAAAGGAAAGCTGACTGCTCTGACTTGTTAAGTTAGTGTGAGATTATGGGACAAAAGTACCTTTCTTAATTAGGGAGACCACGAAAGGAAGGAAGCATGGAGGTGGGGGAAACAGTTAAGGCTCATAAAGATGCTCTCTTATCCCTCCATCATAAGTCTTTTTACCAAATTAAAACATCAGACTACTGTTGTGCTGAATGAACAGCAAGACCTAATCTTTCTGTATTCTTCTCCTGAGTTCCTAACCTGATGCTGCATCTTTATAAGTTAGTTGGTTGGTTGGTTGGTGGTGCATAATTTTCGTATTACCTTTCTTCTGTTGCAGAAGTCCTGAGTTTGCTCCTGTTGTCTCTGTGGGGTGTCCCGTTCTTTTCCACCTTTTTTAAAAACCCACTTATGTAAATAAGCATGATGGGATTAAGTCAGAAACAAATTGAATTAAAGGGGGTAGTTGAACCTAGTGAGAATTACCCGGATACACTTAAAATATAAATGTTATTCTATAAATGCTTTTTGTTCATGTTATTTGATTTTAAATCATTTTTTTTTTACATTGGGTACCATTTAAAAGGTAGCAATTAGCAACTATTTTATGTAATGTACCTGGAAACAGCTCTGTCAGATTTGAACTGACTGGTTGCTAATGTTTCAGAAGGCAGCCTGTATGAGTATACATTGAGAGAAACTAAGKGAGAGCCAAAAGGTCCAATGGGGATTTAAAAGCAGAAGTTTGATGATTGATACCATGATACATTTTGGAAGTTTTTCTGTTAATCTCAGCATCCTGGCATGAACAAGGGTTTGATTATTTATGTTCTGTTTCTTCTAATTCCCCACTATGTTTTGTACTTGACTGTCGTAGCACTTGGTATTGCCTGTCCTAATCCATTTTGTTTGGGATGTAGACATTCTCATAGCACAACATTTTCTTCCAGAGGTGTAAACAGCTTTTCACAGTGTAAGTTGGCAGAGGAGAGGACACTTATTCCCATGGTATGTGCAAAGCCCATTAATGAATCCTGCTGGATGAAAGATGATTTGTAAGATCATTATCCAGACTGCTATAAAAACCTCTGAGTCTTAAATATACTTCTGACACTGTTTCCTTGCTGATAGTGCTAGCTCTTCAGTGTTTTTCCTGCTCTTTAATYCGAATGTTTTGGATTTTTATTTAAAGAGAATAAACTGAGAATCCTGGCTCCCACAACTAACYATTCTTCAGCACAAACTGGCCAGCACCTTTTACAGTAGGTGCTATTAGCTGTTATAAGACCTATATCAATGAAAGCAGCATACAAAGAATATATTACAATTTAAAGTAATTTACATCTTAAGTTGGACATATAATTCCTCAAGGCATGGAATGACATTTAGGCATCATGCTTAGTRAACAGTGATACTAAACGAGAATACCAGTCACTGAGGTATCAAATTATCATAATCAATAGTAAGCCAAGTTCTCGCAAATAGCTGTGTCTTATGGGAAGTGCTAGTAGTGCACAGGCACTGACACACATACATATATATCCTCCATGTTGTCCTTCTACTAAGTTTTTATGTTATCTCTTGACTCCTATTTCCCTCTTCTGCATTTTAAAAATTTTTATTCTTGAGAATTTTTTTTTGTTGCTGTTGCTCCTTCCTGCCTTATATTTAATGCTGCTCTAAACTCATTCCTTCCTGGCAACTGGAATCCAAACAGAAGGTGGGCTTTGCCTTACACTCAAGCTTYCTGCCTCAAGGGCTGGAAACTCTGGGTGATTGCAGTTACATCTCATCAGTGTGAGGGAGAGCAGGTTTGCTGCTACCTCTGAACTTGCCAGTCTGAGCTCCTGTGTCCTCCAAATAGACTGATAAAGTTGCTGGCCTTAGAAAGAGAAAGGATTCTTTAGAATAAGAATGTGTTCTCTCTCCTTCTCACCTGTACTGACTCAGATCTTGTAGTTTCAACAAGATCCACTGACCTCAGTAAATGAAATGGTGTTAAGGTCCATTCCTATTGTCATYCAGGATTTCTGCTTCCACTGTTGAYTTCCAATGTTTTGTTCAGCAYTCTAGCTAGAGGCAAAACCTGATGGTCGGATAATTGTGGATATTTGGGGCTTAACACAGTGTGTTTTTTATGCTTTTCTTTCAAGTGCTATTCATTATCCAATCCTTTGTACTTTACAGTGCTTTCCTTTGAAGTTCTAGATTTGATTTACGCAGATTAATGTAATTGGGGTGAGCCTGCTCTGATGGAACAGGTAGAAAGTCGATACTACAGTTTTACAGATAGTAACAGAATAGCATAGTTGTACAGCCTGGGAYGTGAACTAGCTTTTAGTCATGTGCTTTTTTACTGTAGGGCTAATGGCAGTGTCTCCGTGGTCTCTTAGCAAAGAGATGTCATGATTAGCTTGGTTGCTGCCTTTATCTTGTGTAGCCTCAATTTCAAATAGCACAATTTAGTGTCTTCAATGGTCTTGTGATGATTTGTTGTAATTGTCACAGTTCTCAGGTTTCCTTGTTGTGGTATAGTTCTTAAATAGGCTGCTTCTATTATGTATTTCATACACCAAGAAGGGRTTGCCTGTCCAAAAGCTTATTCAAGTTTTTCAAAAGCTGTACTTCTTGGTCTAATAAAAAAAGTTATATTGACCTACAAGCCTTTGTAGCTTTTTTTTCTTGTCCTTAGCTATATAATTCTTTAGGTATTTTGTGTTCCTTCAGTGCTGAAGAGGTGGTTCCAAACTGGGCCATAAAGTTTCTATTAAATGTACAATGATGAAAGACATGTTTGTCAGAATGTGGCAGCTGGTTTTAAGTTTCAGACAGAAGTTTAGTGGAAAGGACAAAGTAGGGCAGTTTTTCTGTTGATAAAGAGAACATCTTTTTATCCAGTCTAGTCTCCAGTTACAGTAATTTTGGACCTTTCACAAGTAGCAAATTTGGGGGGGGAAAAAAAAAGAAAGATAAGAAAAACAAAATATAAAGTAAATAGTGTTCTTGTTCCTGAAGTCTATAAACTGGTGATAGATGAACCTTCAGGGATTTAAAATTCAATCCAAATGAGCATCCAGCTCTTCAGATTATCAGATGAACCAGTCAAATCTAGAGAAATCTTACATACGTTTACCATTCTGTGCTGTTAAAATGAAATAGCATGAGGATAAATTTCTTCATTACATCTCACCATTTGTTGTATCAGAACAGAAATTGGAATCAGTCTGAACCTGAGCTGCATGTCAGTTTAGAGAGACAGAGGAAAGCCAGAGATTTCTTATTTATTTGAATTATTTTGTCCTTTCCCACTAAATGTGTTGATTTGGACAAAAATCCAACATTTAAAAACTTGACTGTGTTTATATGTGCACATATATGTATGCTTCTATCAAATATACATTATTTATACACATATCTATGTTATAAAACAATGCTTAGAGACACAATAACAAGCGTTTCCAGTATATTCTTTTTTCCACTTGTGCATAAATGTCAGTCAAAGGTTAATATTGCACCCATTTTGCAGCTATTTGCAGARCATGAATTATTTCTTCTCACTTCAATGTGTCATTGTAATTAATTCACATTGGAGAGTAACATTTCATTTTTAATTTAACTAGTTCCATTTAATTCTGAGTCCTTGTTAGAATGTAGCTYAAACAATGACTGCATCTTATGAAAATATACAAGACGAAAATAACATCTGCTGCACTATGCTGGCAAACACCAAGGCTAATGAATGGTTGTCAGAATCAAAACAGATGTCTGTTTACAGTTTAAAAGATATCCTTTACCAGTCTAAGTAAATTCCCAAATTAATTTAACTCTTGTTGGCAGTGTGTGGCTCAAGTTGCTTTTCTATGGTGACACATGATGAAAATGTTGGTAGATTGAAAGATTTCTGTTCCCCTTAAGACATCTGACTTCAATGTGACATCCTGTTTGGCTTCTGGAATCCGTAAAAACAGTTTGATTTGATGAGGATTATCTTGTCAGTAGGAGAAAATTTTCATAATATACTGAATGTAATTTATCTGCATAAGAATATTACAGTTCAAAATACCTGAGCATTTTTCTTGAGGTGGAAGAGGAATATTTAAGGGAAAGRACACAGATAGTCATATCATACAATCAAGTGAAATAAAATGGAAACAACTTCAGTGCTCTTCACTCCAGATATCATATTCTTAGCAGTTCTCAGCATATAGATCTTGGATCTTCTTAGATCTACTCCACTTCCCAATGTAAACAATGTAGGCACCAACACTCAAAACAATGCACAAACTGCACACAATGTCCATAGGCCACTCTTCCATTTGTCTCTCCTTACTAAAGTCACATTAAATTCACTTCCTTCCTTCTCATGGGATAACAAGTTATTTTAAACCTTTCTTGGTTATTCAGTATTAGGYAAGTTCATTTTCTAATGAAGAGTCTTATTTTTTCAGCTCAGACGTTCAATGTACCGAGTCACAGRTTTGTGGGTCAGGACTGTGACACCAGTACAGATCCTAAATTATTTCCTTGAATGTATAGAATTTTTTCACCTTGTCACACTGYCTCTAGCCTGTCAAGTTTCATAGCTTTAAGAGCACTTTCATGCAGGTGGGATCATTAGACATATATTTTGACCACTTTTTTTCCATAATGGTGGCACTAATACTTGAATAACTTCATTGTGACATTATTCTCTTTCCTTGTTATATTTTTTTTTCCTAAAGCAAACAGCATTTAAGTAGATTAATTGATTTTGAGAATGCATCAACAAATTACATGTTGTGTTTTATCTTTCTCATACACAAAATTACTGTGACTGTGTGTCAGTAATTCACAATGACACGTAAATTGGACTGAATCCAGCAGAGATCACAGAGTGGTGAACACTGCTCTTTATTCAATTTACTTCTATGGACATCAGAAGGAATTAAAARGGTGTCTGTAGGTGTTACTGAGGTTTTTGCTGTTTAGCCAGAATAATCCATAGGTATTGCACATACTTATAGAGTTACAGAGGTTATGGATMGTGCACACGCAGAGGGCCACTTAATAGAAGCAGTCTTTCACCCCTTGCACTGTACTTGATGGATTGCTGTATTTTCCTTACTGAAAAGTGCGATCTTTAATTTTGTACCTGAAGTTTTAGATATATCTTCCTGTTTATTGTAGGTATTGACTTCTTATCAGAAAGGATTCTCAGTGAGACGCTGAACCCAAAAACATGCAATAAAACCCATGGGAAGAAGTTTTTCCAAATGATTTTCTGTCTCCACAAAGCAACTTTTTCTGAACTACTTACCACTTCAAAACTATGGATTTGGGTTTTTTTTTTTTAATCCTCTCATCTGAGTTTCTAGCAAGTGTGAGGCACCGATTATCTTGTAGAAACCACTGAACTCTGACTTCTTATTYCTTCAGTGCTTATGTTCAGTTGCTTCTCCCACTACAACTCCTGGCCAAGAGTAGAAGCAAGAGATGAGAGGCTACAAGTAGAGAGAATTTCCTGTGCTTAGAAATTAACAAAGCCATGAATTATAGTTTACTCCACAACTACAGTTTATGGTGCACCAGATGTATGTGGAATCCTGGAATAATTATGGTGTGTGATAAGTTGGTTTCTTTGGTTCCTTTTTTTCTTCTTTACACACRGAATCAGTTTTAAAATTGCTTCCTTGTCTTATGCCTGGTAATAGACTGTGCATTTTAAAGCATCATTAAAGCCAAAAATAAGAGACAGAATGTGGCCTCTGGAGCGAAACTGAGCAGAAGGTTTGGCTCCTTGTATTCTGACAGGATACAAGGAGCCAAACAGGAGAAAATCCTCTTCTGCTCCCTGCCTTTTATTCACGCAGAATTGTAAGAACTTCTGTACATTTTGTCCTGYGAGATGGAGGGACAGATTTAGGCAGACAGAGGACCTCCAAGTCTGTATCCCAACTTCATCTCTCCTTGCCATTGCCAATCTGACACATTGGGCACTTAGGGTCATACAACAGGGACATCTCAACTGTTAATGTCTCTTGCTCTGCATTGAAGCTGCACCAGATTAGGAATATTTGACTATGAACATATACTGGAGTGCCCAGGGAAACTGGAAAGCAGTGAGTCACCAGCAATGACAGTACTGGTTCAGTTTTGGAGGATCCTGATAACAGACTGGCTGAGTTGCTAACAAAATGTCTAGAACTATCTAGAAAACAGAGTGTTGTCCTTGACAGKGGAGAAGAAATATTTAAGAGGCATGTAAGGGAAATAATTATTTGGAGAAAAGCAAACTTCAGAAAAACGATCTGCTTGAACCATTCGAATTGAGGGGAATGCAAATCAGTGAAACTTTTTGTTCAGGGTAATCAGTCTCCTTCATTCTACTGCTCCAGTCTTCTTCATGTGTTGCAGGACAAAGTTTGAAAGAGAGAGCTGGTGGCAAGACACTTAAAATAGTGGCAGTCAGACAATAAATTCTATACATTTGTTTTTATTTTCCTATCACAAAAATATAGAGGTTGTAGAAGACAAACTTGGATTTTCCTGTAGAACCTTCTGTCAAAAGGATTTGGTAAATGTACCTTAAAATAAATGAGCAAAACCCAACCACAGCAAAAGCATGACAGAAACAGTGACATTCCTCATTTTTTAAAAGCTCATGTGATTTTGAAAAGTCTTTACTTGTAGAAAAGCTGTTTCAGGACATAGTTCATAATAAAAGTGATAGTAATTTTTCTCCTCTTACTTCTTTCCTAGTAAATACCAGAGCATAAATAGCTCCAAAATTAAGCTCTTTGTTATTAAAATTAGTTATCAATTTTGTATGCTTATTGCATATTGTAGCCACCAAATACGATTTTTGGCAGTGTCATCAGTCAGAGGAAAAACTGTGAGGCTTGAGTTATTTCTTAATAACAAAAAAAAAAAATTGAAATTACCTATGAGGGGTGAATGGAGGAATAGCCTTTTGTACTGTGTTTGGTCACTTAGTGGAGCTGTGGCATGTCTGTCAATAACAACACTGATTTCCTTTATGCTATTAGTCATCTTTTGTACAGAAAAAGTACAAATCTTGCTTGCAGTTTTTTGAGATTAAGGAAGATTTAGTAATTCTCTCATCTAGAGATTTGTTTTAATCTGTAGCATGAAGAAAATATAAGACCATTGCATGGAAGCTTGGAGATGATAAAATTGGTGAAATGAAATAAATGAACAAGGTATTGCATTATCAGCTAGGTGCATTTGCATGTGAGAGATGAAAGTCTRTGTGCTTCAGAAGCACAAAGATATTGATCCCACTTACATAGTGAGGGCTGCATCTTGAGAAAGAAATCTTCTAAAATAGCAGGGATGAGCCAGGRCTTGAGGGGTAGTTGGTTGAACACRTACKCCTAATTTYACACTGAGGCTGAGTAGATATCACAGTCTACAGTAGGCAGTGTAGCAAAAGGAATCCAGAGCAGGAATGGAAAAGCACATTCCACCATTATGCTTGTTACTGGGCTTTCTTATCCTGTGCTGGTGTTAATACACTTAGGAAGGAAGAGACAAGAGAAAAGTGGTGCAGAAAACTCATTAAGTCTCCCAGAATAAAAGGTAAGCTCTCAAATTCACCCATTGAGGTGACTTGAGGTGACATATCAATCTTAATACACACAAGAAGATTTGTAGTGTGGCAGTTTTAATGAGCTGTAATAGGGGAATTGGACCAATTCATATTAGAAATAGAGTGCCAGATTTTCTAATGGGATGGTAATTAGCTCCTGGGTCATAGCAATCATGATGAATTTTCCATCACTTCCAAGACCTTAAATCTGATTGTGCACRTCTCCATACAATTAGTTTTGACTGCAACTTATTAAACAAACTTGGGAATTGTTGTGTAAGAGTGTCTGCTCTGGCTACATGAGTGTTTTCTCTTTTAAAAKTAGTTGAAATCTATGTACAGTTCTAGTCTACAGAAAGTTCCAAGGTTCAATTTTACTGAAAGTACAAACCACCTTTAAAACTTTAAAAGTGTTCCAGATCACTGGAACACTTCTACTGTATTGGAAGGAATAGAAACCCTCTCCCTCATTGTGGTTTATGTCACAAGGCAGCATYACATTCTTTACAGTGGTCTCTGCTCATCCTGATCACCTATGTCCTCCCTGGATCTCCAGTGAGACCAGACAGGTTCTTGCTACTGTTTTTCAGCAACACTTGGCCACGTGAGAATGCCCTGGAAAAGAGGAGACTGAGGGAAGACTTCATTGCAGTTACAACTTCCTCATGAGGGGRACTGGGAGGTCAAACATTGATGTCTTCTCTGTGGTGACCACTGACAGGACCTGAGGGAATGGCCTGAAGTTGTATCAGGGGARGTTTAGGTTGGATATCARGACAAGATTCTTCACCCASAGGGTGGTTGGATACTGGGGCTCCCCAGGGAAATGGTCCCAGCATGAAGCCTGACAGAGTTCAAGGAGAGTTTGGACAATGCTCTCAGGCACATGGTGTCACCCTTGGGGCTGTCCMATAGAGGACTAGGAGTTGRACTTGATGATTCTTGTGGGTCSCTTCCAACTCAAAATATTCTTGATGCTGTGATCTCAACAATGCAAGAGGGAGCTCCAGGAAAATAAAAATCCTGCTCAATTTTTCAAGATGGAATGTRTCTCATAGGGGCTACCATTTTTCTCCCCTTCCTCTTTTCTTCTCCACTCTCCCTCTATGCCCCACTGCCTTGTTTTGATTTGTACTCTCTGCTTCATTTCTGCCTGCTGTGTTGAATGGATGCTCTCCACAAGAAAACCTCCCATCTATTCACTGGGCACAGAAAAAGTTCTGGTAGGATCCAGATGCAGTTTGATCCTGACCTGGCTGAAATAGTGATCTAAAGATCCCAAAGCATCCATTATTTTAGCAGCTTTAGTTGCATCTGTTCAATTTAACAGAATTTGTAATTTTAGCTAAACGCTTTGCTCCCTGTCAGAGTGATCTCTCCTACTTTCATGAGTCACTATTGTAGCATAAATCTTTTAATATTTTGGTTTCTGGACTAACTTGCTGGCTGTTCATCACAGCAAGGTTTTTGTTTGTTTGTGTTGTAAAACCAGTGGTTTTTCAGATTGAYTGGGAGGAAATTGTTTCTGGTAAAGTCCCCAACATATGGAAATGTATTAATTCTCAGATCTGTGTGAGTATCTTCTCCAGACTGCCCAGAATCGCACAAGAGAGTGGGACAGTAAAAGAAGTCACTTTTTCCCCTTTGAACATTCTGAGTGAGTGGGTTCAGAAAAGGAGTCTTGAAGAGACTCCTGACCTTTTCAATACAGTTTCCTGTTCAGTGTTGCATTCAGTTCACATGTTAATCATGTTTCAAGACTGAGTTGATTGTGCAGACCCTAAGATCAGCTCAGCTGATTAGTGCATGGTTGAATAATGCCAGGATTGCAGGTTCGATCCCCCTCTGGGCCGTTCACTTAAGAGCTGGACTTGATGATCCTTTTTGGTCCCTTCCAACTCAAAATATTCTGTGATTCAGGAGAGGAGGAAATCATCCTTCAGCTTCATGGATGCAGTGACATATGTTGTAGTTTCTAAGTTACTTGCACCTCTGGTTTTCCATGGTCCTAGCTGCAGCCAAAGTATTGTGTCTCCCTTCCTTGATAGTCCTTCCCTTGTAAGAAGAACATTATTAATAATATATTTACTACCTGATTARTATTGGTGAGGAAGAGTAATGTTCTCTAGGAGCTGGCACAGGAAATAGTATTTTCTGATTGTGCATCTAAGGAAAACAAGCTTGGATATTAGCCAAACAATTCTTTTTTCAGGCCATAGTTTTCTGAAAATATGTTTCCTTCATTATCTKTAGATCTGGTCTGCCAGCCTCACAKATTATAAACTGCTGCTCTGATGACTGTCAGCACTACTGCAAATATAATACCAGTTTTGTGGGAGTTCTTACTGAAAATTTATTTGCAGTTTAATACCAAAGGGTCAACTTGAAGCATTTTGTATTAAAAATCCCCCATGTTTCTTAATGTCATGCCAAAATAAAAGCCAGTATTTATTTTCTTCCAACTTGACTTTGATATAGGTATACTATTTCCGAATGCCTTCCATTCATGCAGATTTTTCTTGTCTTTGAGTTGTCTGGACATGAGCACATGGCTTTGGGCTGGGTGTGCCAAAAGGTTCCTTAAGGCTAGTAAGTTCCACTACTTCACCCACCCATTCCTAATACTTTGAAAAGACAATAAATATCAGCTCATAGATTAATTATTCGTATCTGCGTGCTAATATTACAGTCAGTATGTGAGAAGCCACCTGTGGGATATTTTTATTCTTTTCTTGTATGTGACAAATGTGGACAGATAATCCAAGGTGCTTCAAAGAACTGGTCAGAGGATTGCTTATTTTCCTTATGACAGTGCTTGATTTTTATGAAAATCAAACAACCGTAAAAGGTCACAGGTTCCAAAACTATGTAGGAGGGTTTTTTGAGATAGAAAACAGATATTTTCATTAAAATTTCTGTATTTTTTACCTTTTACAATGCAGTTTAATTTTCTTTTGTTTTATGGCCAGTTCCAGCAATTTCTGATTTCCTTTGAAAAAATTGTATCCATAYATATTGAAATTCGTTTATTGAGGTATGTTTTATAAGATTATAATACTGAAGCCTTTTTAACATCAACTGAAGCATTTTTTTAAACTTTTTAAAATATCTGAAGGCAATTTGACCAAGTCATGCAAGTAAAATATCTTGTCCCTTGTTAGAAACTAAATGGGGATGTTTTTATATCAGGATGAAAATGTTTGGAAATGTATGTTGTACTGTTGTACTTCAACATTTCTAAGGTAGCCAAACCAAATACTGTCCAGTCTGTTGAGTGGAATAGTATTCCACTGTACAAAACAGTACAATAAATTGGAAGCTTTGGTTATGCTATGTGGCATTCAGTAAGAGTATTTTATTCCTACATCGAAAGAGCCCAAGGTTTAAAAAAACCCAAACAAATACAAAAATATGATGTGTTTTATGGGCACTGCCCCCAAAAGTTATATGCCAAAAATATGCAATTGTATCTAAAAGGCCTGGGAGCATATGATGGAAAATATAAGATCTTAAGATGTTTCTCTACCTTTGATGGTAAAAGCTGAACTTCTTGGTCAAAGARAAAGGATAGAGGGAAAGTTAAACAAACTGTAAAATGGAATTAATAAATCCAGTRTGTTAACAAAGTGTGGAGGCTACTTGGTCGTATGGCTGTCAAGCACATGGGAGTAAGTGAAAACTACTGAAGTGAATACATAAAAGGCTTCTGCTTCCCTTTTGCTAGGGAGAGATACCCTTCTAATAAAGGTGAAAGAGGTTCAGCATGGTGGGGCATGCATTCAGCCAGGTACACACTAAACTTTTATTTCTCAGACTGGGGGGTTTATGGAAAGGCAATCTTGAAGAGCTGAATCTATGTTTTAAAAACAATTTTTCACTACTAGGAAATATTTCTGGAAAGCATGCATTTATTTGCTTTTATTGCCAGCAGCTGCTCATGCTCTAGAGCAGGGGAGTCAGTATTTAGACTTGTAGCCAGTATTTGCAGATGCCTTTCTGTCTCACAGTCTGGTGGGGTTTAACAGCTGCTCCYCATGGAGAAGTGCTGGTCAAAATGGCAGTGGCATCAAAGGAGGGGATTTACTGCTGGTAGCTGTGGAGGCATGGTTTGTGTGGTTTCAGACAAAGTTGGTTTGTAAGAAGGGAAGGATAATCACATGTAGATGGATAGGCCCAAACAGAGAGGACTGGCTATTAAAAAATTGAGATATGTAACAAAATCAAGAACTACTGGTTTCTAGAGTCCTACCATGAGACAGTGYTTACTCCATCTTTGTTCTACTCTGTAGGGCTACTCTGAAGCTAAAACTTTAAAATAAACAGAGTGTAATACATACACTCAATAAATGTAAACAGTTTGTTTTGCCCTTTCAGAATGGGGCTCAGTACAGGGTGGGATACACAAGAAAGAATGGAACAGTGTTTTTTTGGTGTCTTTTATCCTAGCCTAAGTAAGATGGACACATCAGGACAGTTTGACCTCTGAAGTCTTTTATTCTTTCAAGTCTGTTGATACTAATGAGGTTCTCAAGTAGAATAATCTCCCCTTTTTTGTCACATCTTCACTTCATCCATTCCTGGCACCCTCTCTCTTTGTTCTCCACACGAAAAGCTCATTTACTTGTTGTCTTGCTGGCTGTAGCTGCTGGGGCTCATTTCCTTTCTGTGCATTTTTTTCAAAAGCCTTGAAATGTCACATAGCTCCATGTCCTGCTGAGATGCTCTTGTCTTATTAATGTACCAATGGGTGTTTTTTAATGAGAAAACATGAAAGTACCATGAGCTTCCTCTGCATCTCCCCAGACTGATCATGAGAAATTGATGAATTGTGTGAAGTTTGAAAAGACTTGGGAATTCATTTTAGGTCTGTTTGGGCAAATATGCTCAAATAAGAGTTTGTTCTTTAGGAAATGGTTTGAAATTGGCTTTTCCAAATAGCATATTTTGACGAGRGCTCAGAGGTCTAAGGCTGAACACAACCTGACACAGTATCCCCAGARTAATATTACTAATGAATTCCTCTAATGTGATAAAGGTTACTTACATCACAGCAGCTTGCATTAACTGTTTTCACTGACTTTCATCTCTTGAGTCAGTAATTTGGGGCTCATATATATTCTCTAGTCAGATGCTCACAGAGTGGGTGTTTACTCTCCACTGCTGATGTCCCGAGGAAGTGATGCAGCACAGACCTTCTGGTGGGGACCAGGTACCTCATCTCAAGACTGGGCTTGGAACGCTGATGGTGTGTGGTTGTTCCTTCAYTGTAGGCTGAGGCAAAAGTCATCCTAATAATGCTCTGGTAGGTGTTTTCTTGTGAATTTGGGAGCATCACTTTCAACTCTCCAAATTCAAACTTTTGGTCTAAGTGATGTTTGCTTTGGCTGCACTTTTTGTTCCACAGTGTTCATTGTATAAGGGAGAGGAGAAGACTAGAGAACAAAAAAAAGGATAGGCAGCACTGGGTTTTAAACAATTCTGAAGAGTCCTGCCTGTCTGTCTACAGTTACACTGTGTGAGGCAGGCCYGTTGCAGCTTGCTGAAGGATTGGTGTGGTGATTTCCTCAGTGGAGACCTTCTTCCCTTGGTTCTTTCTACCCACCATGTGTGGTCTGTGCATGACTTTGAGTTAAGGGATGTGGCTGGTATTAGTAGGAATTACAGTTCTAGAACCAGGGCAAAATACCCAGGACCACAGAATKTAAAAGCCTCAGCTTTGGGTTAACAATAGGGTAGTTGGTATAACAAGGATGTTTTTGTGTTGTTGTTTTTCAGTGTCGTTGAAAGCATGTCAAGCTCAAGAGGTGATATAATGAATTATTGATGCCTACATTACTTTCAGGAGAAACTGAAACACAGATTCTGGACATAAGGGCTTCCAGAACAGTCACAGTGGATYATATGATAAGGTGGACATGTGCTAGGCTGCAGCTGGGAGTGTGCCTTTGCTGTGTGCCTTTGCTGAGCAGTGTCCCTTGTGAGAGATGCAGGCACCAAGATCAGTGGAGAAGAAGGAGGAGGAGCTGCTCCAGGCGCTGGAGCTGGGATTCCTTTGCAGCCCATGGTGACCATGGCGGAGCAGGCTGTCCCCCTGCAGCCCATGGGGTCCACGGAGGGTGCAGAGATCCACCCTCAGCCCGTGGAGGAGGGAGGTCCCCATGCTGGAGCGGGCGGACGCCGAGAAGGAGCTGTGTCCAGCAGGAGACCCATGGAGAGAGAGGCCTTGCTCCCGAGATGGAACAGTGGATGAGGGACCCCACAGTGCAGCAGTTTGGGCACGACTGTCTGCCCATGGGTGACTCACGATGCAGCAGATGTGTGTGGACTGCTGCTCGTGAGAGTGGAACCACACTGGAGAGGTTCACCGAGAACTGTCTCGCATGGGAGGGACTCCACGGCAACGCAAGGGAAGGAATCTTCTCCCTCAGCAGCCGCAGATGATCCGGTGATGAACTGACCAACCCCACACCCTGTTCCCACTCCCCTGCTTTGTACTGTCGGTGGGAAGGGGGGCGTGAGTGGGGAGAAGATCAGTGTGTTTGAGGGCTTTATTTTATTTCTCATTCTCCTCGTCTGATTTTGTTAGTAATAAATTCACTTCAAAACTTTAGTAGAGCCTGTTTTGTCCATCAAGCGTTTCCTCCCTGCTCCTTATCTCAACTCATGAACGCTTTTTTAATGTTTTTTTTTTCTTTGCTCTTCTCTGCCCAGTGTAAGTGGGGGAGAGTGTGTGAGCAGATGTTGTGGTTGCCTGGCTTTTGGCCAGCATTCTAAACCACAACAGTCCCCTGCCAAGATACCTGCCATGCTGCAATGCAGCATTGTGCTGCCCCTGCCACTCCAGGACCTCCCCATGCATAATATTGCATAGTCCCAACCCCACAGTGAGGACAGGAACTAGATCACCTGAAAGGTCCATTCCAACCCAAACCCAAAGCTATGATTTTATGATTCTATGCCAGATGGAGCCACTCAGCGCAGCCATTGCCCTTGAGGGTGGCTGTGAGGTCTCCGAGCCAGACTTGTGGCTCTGTGCCGCAAGCAGGTGAGAGGTTGTGCTCTCTGTGCTCAATAACTGAGATTTTCTGGGACCTGCATTATATTGTCCACTTTGTAGCTGAGAGTAATCTGCCTGTGTGAAACTGGAACCAATGGGGCACAGTCCACCTGTATCACCTACAGGCAGTTCTGTGTAAGAAAATGCAAAGAGCACCCAAAGAGAAGGGAAAGGTTCATCTCATCTCTATCCTGTCACTGATAATAGCCAAATGGGGAAGCCTGGAGAAGAATGTAAGAACAGAGCAAGCATGTAGTGATCCCTCCACAGAATATTGCCCCAAAATCTAGGGATTTATGGGTCAGGGACTCCCTAAAGGCAGTGATGGTAACTTTGTATTCAGGAATCATTGACAGATTGTTGTGTATTTTCCAATTTTAAAAGTCCATACACTTYTACACATATTCCTGCTTAGATGTTTTGCAGCTTAACCGTGTACTGTATCATCAGGAATGTCTCATCTGCTTTGAACTTCTTGCCACCTGCTAATTCCATTTAATGCCCACAGTGGGAATTAATGCTTTGAGACCAGAAGATTCCTTGCTGAGCATGTGATGTGTACTGAAATGTGTGCTACCTGGGCAAATATGAGTCATGAAGCAGAGATGCCTCTAGTCCGTGCTTTGTGAAGGCACATTAKATTACTATTAAAACACCTTTTCCACTGCAGGAAGAGTCTCCAAAGAGTGACTCAATTTGTACTGTTAGGCAAAAAAAGTTAAAATCCTGAAATCTAATGTGAAGCCTAGGGGAAGAGGTGTGGGAAAGGAAAGATGAGGAAGTTTCAGATGAGACCTTGTCTTGATACATGCATTAAATAYTGTAACCTAAAGGCCATTTATAGTTAGGTCAAAAGTTCAGAAGTAAATAAAGCATTAGAGGAAAAGTACAGCAGGGATTTCCCTTACAAAAATACATCTCTAAATGTGAAACTGTCCTTGAAAATAAGAACAGTACGATGTAACAATGCAGCACGGGACTGGATACATAACTTACTGATGGCAGATCTTTAAATTACATACAACAGTGGGGAACACCCAGTGTTAAAACATAACATATGCATATCCGCATATTGACACATGTTCTTTTTTAATATCTGGCCTCCTGTGTTGGTGTTTTCATTGGCAGCAGCAAAATAAATTTTGCCTAATCTCTGATTTTCCTTCCAGATAGCATCTTCCTTTTTCCAGCTGCCAGTAGCTACACAAGGATGTCATGCGAGAGTAGTAGCTTACTGGTATGAACTGGTGCCTTGGCCTTGCCTATCTCATAGTCCAGACTCCTGTTTTGATGAGCTGTGCTGTTTTCCTTTGTGGGTTCTGTACTTTCAGGTTTAAGTGGGTTACCTCCATGAGTGAGATTCATGGAACTGAGATTGCTTCGAGGAAAACAGTGAATGCTGTATACYCAAATTAAGTTTTTGTGCTGTAAAAGCATATCATTAATTCCTTCTATATCATACTTGTGTGTATGTGCATGTATCTTTATGATCAACTTATTGTGATCAAAAAGTCAAACGGAAAACACTCAGGAGCTTCTAGAATTGAGGTTTCATTATKCCTAACTTCCATACTTTCTTCCACTTACAGCATCACATATTTTGAAACAAAAAAGTACTGTTTTGTTGGGTTAACACGCGAAAGTTTGGGGAGTTTCAATCATCACAATAGTATGCAAGCAAATATAGAAACATCAGTTTTGAGGTATTTTACCCATCACATTTCTTGAATGTAATCCCTGCTGGCAGGAGTCTGAAACAGACAGTTGACAGTAAAACAACCCCAAAAATCTTTTGTAGGACTGTAAATACAGGATCAGTAGATACTGTGAGAGCTTCTTGTATCCACTCCTCTTARCTGCTCTGACCAGATGGTTGTCTAATCTCTTCTTAAAAACCTCCACTGATGGTGACTCCACATTTTCCATGCAGTCTTTGAGTGCTAAACTAATCTTCCCACTAGAAGGCTTTCATGATGTCAAATTTGCATCTCCCTTGTGCAATCAAAGCCATTAATTCTGTTCTATTGCAACAGGCATTGGGAAGAATCAGTTCCCTGCCTTACAGTAGCATTTTATGTATATTAAGTTACAGTTTTCCCTCTGCCTTCTCTTAAATCTCTCCCATTCCTTTGATCATAATCTGTTGCATATGTTCTCTAGATTTCTTCCTTGTAGTGGGCTACCAAAAATGGATGCAGCAATTCAGACCTTGACTTAATAGCATTTCACGAAGCAGAAGTTTAGAAATTTCTTTGAGTGTATTTCTATGGCTCAGTATGACATTTAGCTTCATCCATCTAAAGGTTACCTCATGTGTGGTCTGAAAGGGGAGCAAATATAACTTTCTTGTATTGGGCTGTGCAGGGCACCTGAAAGCATTCCCTGTGACTGGAGCCAGACAAATGGCTCAGACACTAGAATTTGTTCCTTAGACTGAAGTGTGGATGACTCATTTTCAGTTTGGATTGAATCCTACAGTTCTCCTTAAGAAAGTGAGCTTGAAGAACTAGGATAAATGCTGCTGCCAATTGAAGGCAGCCAAGTAATCACCAAAGCTACCATTGTAAGATAGGGCAGTGGTTTTCCTGACCATCCCTGCTACCAAGGGTAAAATCTAGCCAAACACTCCTCCTTTGAAGCACTTGTATTTAACTACAAAGGCAGCCCAGTCAAGCCAGAAATTGTCTAAGCTGAAGATATCCAAAGGGACAATTTCTGCTGAGTGAAGCCACTGGATATCACTGAGATGGAGAAACAGGACTGCTGAGCAAGGAATCATTGGGATCTGCTTCTGTGATGCACAACACTGCCAAAATAAAACACCAAGTACTCAAACACTGAGCTGRTGTGCTAACTACCAGCCCCAGTGTTGCAAAGATCCATGAGAAATCTGCAAGGCCTGCTTGTTTTCCCTAGTACAGACATGCATTTGCAGCTGTACACGAGCCCTTCTCTATTAGTACAACCTATGAATAAACACTGATAAGAGACACTTAAGTATTGTGCCTGAACTGTTTTGACAGCTGTCGCTTGTACTGTCTCCCCCTAGGTCTATCTTTTAATTACATCAGGTTAACACAATGTTTGATCTGTCACCCTTGGCTGATAGAAGAAAGCGACAAATTCAGCCATGGAAAGAAGAGGTTTAGTGTTCTTGCTGCCAGGATGCCCTGCTTGCTGCTCTCCTCTTGAATCACTCACTAACCATAGTCAGTTATCATGGTTAGAAAAAGAAATGGCCTGTCTGAGGGTTGAGCRGTGGTTCAGGGAATTGGTAAGTGTTTACCATGACATTGTGGTCCAGCAGCTAAAGCATTTTTAGCTGAACCTGCAGCATGTGGTATAATTCTAAATCCCAAGGGTTAACTGTATTTTCATCACCTAGAGGTACGAGACAACTGTCTGGAGAATGAGAAAAAAAAAAAAAGTAGTCTTAGCTCTTGAGCAATTACTTAAGCTATATACAAATCTTTCTTTCCATAGTCACTTTAATGTTGCTGCAAATAGGAACTGTGCAAATATTCCCAGAGAATAAAATGGAGAGCTTTCAAAAAGTTAGTGTTCCCTCTATGTGCAGACTGCTAGATGGGGGATATAGGTAATTACCTTTAGTGGCAAGTTTATGGWGGCAGGATCAGTCTGCTGGGGAAATGATTCCATATCACACATCTTCAGTGAGTTCTGTCGTGTTGCTGGGATCTTGTATGTGAATAACAAGTCTTGGAAATACTGTTTGCAAGTAGGTCAGTTGCTGGAGAACAAAGATTGAAACCAGTTCAAAGAAAAATATCAGCTAACAGCTTGGAATATATTTTTAAAGGGACCCTGGAAAATGAATTTCCTTTGGAAAATTTGTAACTGGGAAGAACTCTGAATAGACTTGCTGACTGCTGCAGAACTGTATTAAGATGGAGCAAAATATAGTAAGGTACAATAAATGTTACAGCTTGCATGTAGAAGCTCAGAGTATTGCAAGGTTTTCCAAATACAAGGATTCTAAATTTAAGGAAGAGTGGTTAGATTTTCCCAACCTTCTACCATGCACTAATGTGCACTAACAGAAAGTAATGTCCACACTTAGCACACTTAGTAGTTTCTTTGAGATGCATCATTGAGCAAAAATAATTACATTCTTGATAGTGATAATTCACTGAAGCTGACAATTTGTTGTCCTTCTGATCCAGATTTTATTTTACCTTTGTCTCTTCCCAGATCCAGAATAGGGAGAGGGTAATTTTTTAAATGAAAAATGAAAAGTAGTTCCACTTCCATGCATTTCATTTCAGCTCCAGCCAGCTCTGCAAAGGCCACTATAGTGGAGGTTCTCTATCTGTCAGCCCGACACCCTTCATACGTAATGGTGACACAGAACAGACCACGCCAAGGGGCTCATGTCAAACAGGGCTGTTCCAAAGAACTGTCACTACTTTCTGTTAGCACAAAACTCTGAGTTTCCAATTTCTGTCACACAAAACTTCACTATTTTGATCTTGCTTCTTTTCTCGTTTGCATTCTTACATTCCTTTCCTTTTGGGATAGTTCAGACATTATTGAGATAGCAGACAGAACACAGAACACAGGTATTTTTTCCCAGAGAAGTAATGACTCTGGTGTTTATGTCTGATGAAGCAGATTCTCTCATTTTCTTTTTTTTTTTCCTTTTTTTTTTTTTTTTTTTTTTTTTTTTTTTTTTTTTTTGTACAATTTGTTTCAGTAGCAGATAACTTCCCCTATTCACCATCACTGCTATGACAGGCCTCCTGTTTCCATTCTGGACTGCAATCTCTCTCACAGTGAGGGAGGAAACTGTAGATGACTGAGCATTCTCTATTCAGAGAAAAATGAGTATTCATCTTTTTTGTGTTTGTAGTTGGGAGAGACCCACAAGGATTATCGAGTCCTACTCTTAAGGGAATGGCCCATATGGGGATTGAACCTGCAATCTTGGCATTATTAGCACCATGCTAATATCCCTAAAAGAGATTCTTTCCCCCTTGTTGTAAGGAGTTGTCTGCAGGTCAAGTGGGTGAGTTGGAATGAATCACAGAGAGAAAGTGAGCATCAGTGTGGGGTCATCTTTATTCTACCTCCCTTGCCTCTCTTCTTCCATTTTTTAGTTTTATTGAAGTTAGATCTTTCAACATATTTGAGAGCAAAAGGGGGCAAAGAAAGCACATCTCTCTAATTTTTTCCCTAGTTGTCAGCCAAAAGCTAGTCAGACTTTAGCACCTGTGAAACTGTGAGGAGTCATTTCTCTGCTTCTGTGCTAGTTCCTGCTCATCTTGGTGAAAYGCCTCCTACCTTTTTACTTTTGTAGCAAGGAGAAGCTATCTGAAATAGTCAGCATACTGACATAAACCCAAGCCACTTTCCTGGAGTGAGAAGAGGTTTGTGTTAGCATGAGTGTTATGGAGCCTGTGCGTGCTGCAAATCTGAGACTTCCCAGCAGCAAGAAAGGAAAGACYGGGGCATGCAGTGTGTGTTGCAACTGCTCAGCAGATTTCAGCTTCAMCTCCCTACAGCTCTGGAGCCTGGCRCTAGGGCCCAAGGGCTCAGTTCCAGCCAGAGGGCTGTGGCAGTCCATCATGGCAGTGGCCCTGCTTTGCTCTTGCTTACTGTCCCAAGAAGTGGTAGCCCTTAAAAATCCCACCCGCCAGAGCTGCTTTCCTACTGCTCTGTGCTGCAGTGGGCAATTGCAGCTGTACCTAGGTGCCAGTGACATTGCTGCAAGAAGCATTARCTTTGACAGAAAATCATAACAGTTGTTGAAGGTAATTCTTTTTCCAGGGATTGCTGGCTGGCTTCTCTGAACAGATTTCAAATTGCAGTGTAAATATGGAAGAAATTCTGCAAACTTACCAGGAATATGGGGCAAAGCTCTTTCCCATCTCTGTGCTTTTGTCTTGTCCTTTCTTCCAGTTTGCAGAGCCCTTTGCTCCTTTTCTTGCTGTGTAGTAGATAGGAACATTTGGCTTTTTTGCAATCAAAGCAGCTAGGGGGGTCTCAATGGGATTATTTTTACATGTAAGCATTGCACAAGTCCAGCTCCAGGAAAAGAGGCCAATATTTTCTTTAACACATGCTGGTATAAAATAGGAATGACTCTTCTAAAAACTTAGACACTGAGATGGCCTTGAATTAGATCCAAGGGCCTCAGATTAATTACAAAACTAAGTCAGAATGAATGTTCTTTTATAGTTCTGCTACACAATGGTCCCTGGACTTAGTGAACCTGGATGTCAAATATATAGATAAGGATGATCTATACTGAAGCAGAATAAAGGGCACATTTGTCTTACTGTGAATTAAGGGTCTATCCTTTGCAGCATTCTGCTGTTTCTTTACTGTATTTTAACAAACCTAAGAGCAAAATCAGATCTCTGCTACTGAGAGGAGGTTGCAAGGCATATGCAGCTTTTTTCACYCAGTTGTGCTCCACTGCCAGAAATTCATCTCTTCTCTCCCAAAAATGGTGCTGTAATGTTTCTTGCGCTACAGAAACCTATAGCACATGCCACGAAGGTCATCTGTCCTCCTTCTCATTTAAAGACTGTCGGGGTAGGGCCTCTATTAACATTGCAAGTTTTAACTTGAAGAGAGAGAACCTGAATAAATTGTAAAGAACTCCCATTGCCTTTCACAAAGAGATGAACAGTYCTTTTATGCTTTACGTAACTGCGGCATGCTTTGGAAACAAGGTTACATCTATTTCAGTCGTTAAGACCGAGGCAGCTCAGGCAGCACTAACTGCAGGCAGGTTTCCAAGCAGAGAAAAAGTTGGGGCCTGCAGCATTTTGGGAAAGACAGCATTTGGGAATGAAGGAGCCCCAGGACCTACACTTGCCAGGAGCCACACGTTCACACAGATGCCYGGTACTCCTTGTAGGTTGATTGGCACCGTCATCTACCGAAGAGGAAGCATCTCCTGCTGGCTTCTTACCAGCATGCAGAGTCTCTAATTTAGGAAAGCGGAGTACAGTCTTGCATGCCAGTCCTGAAAAGCTACCAACCCTATGTGGAAACAAGGACAGGCAAATCTGTAAAGCTCTAGACAAGAATAAAAGCACACTCACTTCTGAATGAAAACAATTTCAGCACATGGTGAGATGAAGGGACTTCATTAAGCYGGAAGGAAACTCAGGGAGGTCTGATTACTGCTTGCAGCTGGAAGGAGTGAGGAGATGGCTCTTCCCAGGCCAGGCTCTTCCCAAAGGTGCACAGTGACAGGCACATAGTGGCATCAGCCACACATTGCAATGAGAAACACCGGCTTGATACTGGGACAAAAATATCACAGCCAGGGGCATACTGCATGGGGACACGTTGTCCAGGGAAGGTGAAGGGTCTCCATCCTKGGAGACCAGTCAGCCTTGCTTGACTGGACAAGGCTCTGAGCAACATGCTATCCCTTTGAAGGTGTCCCTGCAGGGAGTGGAGTGCTGCATGAGGCAAGCTCCATACCTCAGTTTTAATTTGATTCCAGRTTTYTAYKTATGTTATTTCTAACTAAAGTCYTTATGTTATTTCTAACTAAAGTCRCCSTGGAAAGTCACTTCACTCTGTTTCCCTCTGCTTCCTTGCCTTCATACTGGAAATAGTATTTTACTTCCATGAAGCTTATGTCCTGCATTTTTACTGACTTTTTTAGTTCCAGGCTATGCTKGAAGGTATACAAGTAATAAAGAAAATGCCAATCTTTAGGAAAGCAAATACTGAAAAAAATGGCAAGCCAGTAGTTCAAATACACTGACACTGCTGTAACACCTTAAAAAAAAGAGGTTTCTTGATGATAGGGATTGAAATTTTAAAGTATATTTGTCAATTATTCCTCCTTCTAGGTCTCCAGAAACAATTATCTTTTCATCTAGATAAGCACCAATAAGTGGAGCAAAAMCAGTGCCTCTGGTTATTCTCAATCATGTCCACATGTGAATTTGCTTGAAATTATGTAGACCTGGTCCGGTCTTAACTTACACAGAGCTGGTGGGTATTTGCAATGTGAGGCTGAATTTAAACAATTTTAATAGCCAAAGGTGGAARGCAAAATAGGACAGGACGTTCCGGTCACAGACATTGAGAGATAGTTCAATTTCCTAAAATGTCAGTGATGTTAAAAAAACCTTCTACTGTATAGCCACAATCACCTCCTTTCCCCTTGGACATTTCACCCTTAGAAAAAGCAAAGCTTTTTCCAGTAATAATGCTKGAAATACTTCATTACCCTTCCTGCAGGCAAAGTTTTCTCAATGTATGGATACATGACAATGGTCAGATAATGAATRAGCTGATTGGCTGAACATCTGCAAGTGCTCAATAATGACAACAATTAAGCTATTCTCAAGCCATTACCACATTACATTAACTTACTACAATACTATTAATTAGAATTCATATTCTGGAAAGGAAACAGAGCAGCAATTATGTTGGTATTTAATGACCTGTAAAAGTAAAATATAAAAATGGTAAATTTCCTCACGTAATTAATTTAAGGCTGGAAGATGGTGGATCAGACTGCTCCCCAGTGTAACTTTAGCCACTTCTGTGCTTAAGTAACATGAATGATTATGATAGATGTTACCTTTTGTCT
Source organism: Malurus melanocephalus (assembly GCF_030028575.1). Lineage (NCBI taxonomy): Eukaryota > Metazoa > Chordata > Aves > Passeriformes > Maluridae > Malurus > Malurus melanocephalus. The sequence goes on along the minus strand of NW_026623324.1, from coordinate 1,345,032 downwards.
TTAAAGGATGATTATTTGCATCTAAATAAAAAAAAAATATTCTAAATAGCTCTTCAAATAGGTGTGCCAAAAGCTAGATACCAGATGAAGTTCAGTTGTTCTCACTGAAAAGTCAAAATCTGACATGGTTTTGGGAAAAGACTGAGTAAGGTTTATGACTAAAGTTGTAAGTTGACCTCAGGAATGTATATTTTTACAGGCAAGACTTAGCAGTGATTACTTTCTTGAATAACATTTTTAGACTCTCTCTTTACTTATCTTCTAGCTCCCCACACCTTGGCAGAAGTAAATGTAAGCGCTTTTGAGTAATTATTTGATATTGAAATTCTCAGATTCTGTGACATGGTAATTTCTTCAAGGTATGTCCTTGAAAAGTGAAACAGATGTGTCCTGCCTAGCTCCCTGAGGGGTTGTAACAYCAGGACCTGTCTGTCCTAGGGTGTAGAAGCCTTTACAGCTGTGTGAGTTTCATGAAGCAATGGAGTTATTTCCTTTTATGTGCTCAGCAGGGACCACGCTTGGAGCCCGGAAACCGAACAGTTTGGGTGAGCCCAAGCAGTTCAGTCAGGAACCCCTGAAATAGTCCTTTGTTTGTGTAACTCATGATTTTGCACTCCCTTACAAGTGGAAACTCTGGATACCATCAGTCATGAATCACAGCTTGTGAAACAAAGTAAAGAGAATAAGCTGGAGCAACTGGAGCATTTGTGGGTTTCTACCTGYAACAGCAACAGAAACTGGGCTAGACAGCTCCCATCCATGGGCTGTTATACAATATAAGCTGAGCCCACAGAGCAACCCACTGGTGTTGCTTTTGGCCAGGGGGAGCTCTGAGCCACAGCTTCTTCCAGCCCTCCTTGATGATGACTGTTACAAAAGGGATAGTTGTGATGCACATTATACTTCTGTGATATGTGGCTCTAGATCCTGGCTGCTTGTCTACACATTTTCTACTGTATGCTTTTTGTGGAAAAAGCAGAATCATAGCCCTGGGTATTTACAAAAAATTAGCTGGGTGAGAAGCTACTATACTTACCCAGGGATCTTCCATATCAATGTCTGTTTTCACACTGATTTTCTTCCCCTGGTGAGAGAGGAAAAACTGTGGGATTTTAATGATTCATTTTATTGAGGGATCTGAATGTTTATTATTGCTTTAACTGTAAAAATGTACAGAGGCTGGAATCATTCCAGAGAAAAGAAGGAGATTTTTTTTTATTTCCTTACACTGCATGGGGCAGTTGCAGGGGAATATTTCCATCCTTATTGCAATAAGCATTTTCCTGAGCAACAGTGAGGCACAGAAGTCTGCAAGCCTGAAGAAAAGTAGGATGACAGTCAAAAACTGGTGATGAATATTGAGGTGTCTTCTTATTTCATGCAAGCCTTTRGTCTTCTAATCTCTTTACCTATGTAATAATAGTCAAAGACATTAAAAAGAATATCTTAGCAAATCAGAACTTCAGGTTGTAGTCTCCTTTACAACTGCTTTTCTAAGAATTGATGCAAGGACTCAGTGTGTTTGTTTTTAATTGCAGTAAGTTATTGTGTATGCATGTCATGTGCTTATGTGAAAATACAGATATAAGTGACATAGCCTGTATGAAATCCCAGGRAGGCAATTTCTGTTTAAATATCAAACATAGTTAAGCCTCAAGGGTTTTAGATCAGTCTTAATCCCTTTTGCCCTTTAACCAGGCCAAAGTATCCCATCATTTAAAAAATAGTTTCATGCACCTGAGAAGGGAAGCATAATCATGACATGCTGCCCTAGTTGCTCTCCTAAAATTTTAAGGCAAGTTTTCAGGCCTTCAGAGCAGGCATAATGTAAAAAGAAGTCAGAAGGCCCATGACTCTCTTCCTGAATATATATATATAAAAGGACAATGGGATGTTGCAAAATGGATTAATGGATTGTACCCRAAGCTTTGTGATACTTCAAACTAAGCCATTATAAATGTTCTGATCTGACCTTTTGCTTAGYCTCTCTTGGAACTTTTCCAGTCGACTCTATTGAAGCAGGATTGTGAGACAGAAGTTCCTTGGTGAGGCTCTCATATGGGGCTCAATTTCCAAAACAAATTGTGTTCTGTATTGGTATTATYTTAATTATTATTTCATAAAAATGGCAGTGTGCTTGAACAATTTTTCCTTTTAGTATGGATGGTAGAGGCTCAGAAAAAAACCTACTTATCTCACTTTGGGGGCTTTTTATCCAAAGCCCAATATATTTTGAAATGCATATTAATAATTGAATTGGACCGGAATTTGTTCCTTGCAAATTTGGCACTAACTACYGTGTCCCTAATTACAGAAAGTTCCCTGTGTTAGGGTGCTAAAGTGTACTGGGGAAAAGGTGTCTCAGGTTCCACCATTTGTTGCATGGATTTTCACAGGATGCAGACAAAAATCCAAAAATTCTGCATTACACRATGTTCTCACTGTAAAATCTGCAGTGGTCTCCTTGGCAGGTTTGTAAATTCAGAAATATTTGGTGATATGTTCTCCAAAAGCTTAATGTTATATCCCAGGTGTCTGTCCACCTCAAAAAAAAACATGCTTTTTCCTCTTACTTGCTGCTTTGGTGAATAAACAGAGCTATCAATCCATGAGACACAAGTATGGGAAACAAAATGCTTGAAATAATTTTTCCCTACCACACAAGTGAGAATTCARTGTAAGGATCTGAGCCCACACAGCATTATGGGTACTAATTTTAGATAGTCACCTTTTTGAAACTTATCCTAACCTAATTGTCTTTTTTACCCTTAGGGTTGGCACTTTCAGTAGATGAGGTAACAGCTGCATCTCTGTGAGAAGCCTTGTGAAGGGCAAAATATTTGTTAGCAGATGCTATTTTCAGCTTTGCCAGAATAAACAAAGAAGCAGGCACCTGCAGTCATTTCTTTTGAAAAGTCAGCACAATTTGTACACACTCTGGGGTCAGCAGAAGAAGGTGCAGGGAGGATGGGCAGGCTCACCCATGAGGATACTTCTGGAGGGAGTGATGGGTCTTCAGTTTGGAGACAAATGGGACTCCTGGATGATTAATAACACTCTTGTAGCAAGRGTGAGGAATGCACTTTGAAATCATTAATGCAGCTTGGGACAGCCCAGTGTGAGATCTATGCTGGCTATAAACAAGAGAGCTAGCACAAACAAACTGGGGGAGTTCAGTCAGAGGCAAAGGAAGAAGAAAATAAAGTTTTATCCTTTCTCCTTTTTATAATTAACCACAACTGGACATCGGAACACATCATTTTAGACCCTGGTTGTCTAAACAATGTATCTTCATTTTGAAAACAATTAGGCATTGGGCTTAACATGCCTCAGATGGTTACATAAACTAGATCCAGGATAACTCCTTAGCGAAGAAAAACATTCCTGACTGTGTGGGAAAGCAGATSGCATTTTGGTAAACTGTATTTGCAGGAAACCCCCCTGTGCCATGAGATGGCAAATGGCGACTRTCACTGCTGTTCCCTTGCTTGGGTTTGTGGGAAGCTGTGTGAAAAASAAGCTTGAAAAGTGTGCCAAATGCTCTGGTGATGAAGCAGAGTGTTAATCTGCAGACAGGTTATTACAAGGGTCAGCACTGCTGCACATTTACAAGTGCCAGTGGCTGSTGTGCCACATCATACCCTATACTGGGCAACAGGGGATGAATTAAGGATGATTTGTGTACTGGAAAGCAAAGGCCAGGAGTTGATGCAGCCACAGGTAGGTTTGGATGGGGAARAAGTATCTACAGTTGCTCCCCATCACATGACTATCTCATAATGGGAAGAGCTGTGTGGCTTGGGCTAAAGACCTGAGACTCGTTTTSCAATCTCATTTTGAAAGGCAGTAGGAAGACTACACGAAAGTGTGGCTCTGAATTTTACACTAGCTGTTCCTTCAGTGAGATGTTGTACTGGATAAAGGCATGTGGACAGTGTTAGAGCCCTGGAGGCACCCACAGGTCTCAATGGCCCTGGTAAGTCTTACCTGGGAACACCCTGTCCATGATCCAGAGCCCCTTTTCAATCCTTGGGTTTGCCAGACCCTGCTCTAGTCATGTTGCAGCAGTGCTGGTCTCTCTGACCCCACTGAGATAGGCTCATGTCTTAGCTTGTCCTGGTAGTGACAGTCGAAGCCCAGGGAAGAAGTCACTGTTTTGAGTGGAAAGTAGAGTGATGGGCCACTGGAGTGGAGATTTGGTGGATGTTCCTGTAGATCTTAGGTTATTTGTTTCTACGTACTAAGAGAACTAGAGGAGAATTAAGGGAATTATACTGAAGCTGATCTCTCATAGCTACTTGGCTGGGTTGGGTTTGAAAAAAAGTTATTAGTGTCTGCTTTCTGCTGCTCTGCTTAYCTGAAGACTAAATTCTCTATGAAACATTTTGTTTTTCCAGATATAATCTATCACTTAAGAATTAAACCCTTGTGACTTGGTAACCATGTGGGACATTTGTCCTAGAGGTTTATTTCATCACCCTGGTTTTGGTCCCTCCTGGTCTAGTGACTTTCCCAAAAAACCCTTAACCCTTGATTTGTTGCAGTTACACAAGGGTTTGGATTATTTTTGAGACTGTTTTTGTATTATTAGTATTTTTACCTCTAGCATTTTTAGAGGATGGGTTTTTGAGGGTGGAGAATATGCAGATGAAAATGCCATATTTGATTGTGTTGCTGTGAGTGAAAAGGCCCGCAGAAAGTTAGATTTTCTAGGTCAATAAATGAATATTTATTATTCAAAAATCTATTGTGAAGAGGAAGAAGTTCAAAAGTTGACAGTGATGAATAACTTGTATTGTTTCTGAACTCAGAGATATCTAAGGGAAAAAATAAATGTCTTTTTATAGAAAGGGACTCTCAGGGGACTAAAAGAGACTGGCAGAAACTATATATTCTGCCTATTTGTAGAACCAGTACTAAACAACAGTGAAAAATGAAGACATTTTAAAAGTCTAGTGATCTCTTTTCCCCTTCAGTTAGTTTTGCAATGTTTCACAGCTTTTTGCAACTTCACAGTAGGCTGGGGCATTGTGGTAATGTACGGATGGAGGTGCCTGATTATTGAGCCTTCATGTTGCCAGCAGCTAGTCCAAAACCAGAGCTCTTCCAGTGTGCTGTCAGTAACTCCATCTCTTCATTTTCTTGGCTCATACATATAAATAAGCTATTCTTGCTTTCAAGGGAGTATGTTTGGCTGAGCTTGTGGAGAAGCAACTTTCCCTCTGGTTTGTACATCATTGCCAGTGCCAGTGTAGGAACTTAGGAAAAGAATCAGTYCTGTAAAAAATTAGCATTAACTGTGTGCCTAATTCTGTTGGCACCCAAGAGATGGACAGAGCACCTTCTTAAACAGCCCAGAATGCAGAAAACAGTGATACTGGTARGCTCCCAACCTATCTTTGTGTTCATCCAGCATTCATCTCAAGACCCCAAGTTCACCACAGTAGCGCAGCAAATATAGACTGGGTAATAGCTTGTGTCGATTGCTGAGAGCAATCACTTTAATTTAAAAGAACCTAATTTAAACTTACAATCCTTCTTAGATGATCTGGGRTATCTTGACCATCAGGTCAGCCTGAAAGTATCTCCAGTGCTTCAAATCCAGTTAGCCTGATCTGATTTCTTTCCAAAATTGGAACTCAARTGTGTTGTGAATGATCCTTTGTTTTTTCCATCTCTCTTTTGGAAGAACGCCTGTGTTTCCACACAGGCCTGGGAAGATAAAGAAAGTCAGAAGGATCTGAGACAAWCCCATGTGTGCTTTCCCACATGATAAAAGGATGGAGCAAGGGTTGCTGGGGTGCAGCTGGCTGAAATGATCTCTTTAGGGATCATCACCGTGTTGAAGGCTGTTGTACATGTGGCCTTTTCTTAGTGTTTTTACTGGACCTTTAGTTACACCCAGTACAGCCACTTTGCCAAGTCCTAGATGGAACAGCGTTTACAGCTTGGCATATCAGTATTTAACTAAGTGGTTAGTTCCCAATGGAAAGGTCTTTTCAGCTTACCTTTGAAAGACAGGCTTTATTGTGCTGTGTCCCTGTGGTAACTTTTCCAGTTTGCCCTCTGTTGAAGGGAAATCTCTTCCATAGTTTAGAACTTACTTTTGAATTTGTATGCTCTGAGGGCTAACACCTTTAAATGTGGTGCATCCAAAGGAAATTAATCTAAGAATAGCCATCTGGAAAAATATGCTTATTAAATGTACTAGTGAGATGACAGATTTTTCATATTGTTGCCAACCTGTAACTCCCCACCTCCTTGCTTGCACTAAATAAGGACTTGCTCCTGGAATTCCAAGTTGCTTCTGTTGTTAAATCGTGATTTAGCAGCTCTTAGATTCCAGCTAAGAGTCAACAGCAAATCAATGTTTCTCCACACTGTAGAAGCAGGCAACTCGTCTCTTTTTTGCCTAAAGGAGAGTAACACAGAAGGTAAAACTCTTGTTCCTGAGAAGCCTCCAGTCCATGCGCTTGAGAAATGTGACTTAGGAAAGAATTTTTTTATCTTTTGTTTACAARTTAGAAATTCTCTTTCACTATAGTAGATTCAAGCCTGAATAATGTAATAAGAACTGTATTACAAGTTCTATATCCATGCTTAAAGCAATAGTTACTGAAATCCCAAACCACCTGAGCAAATCCACCTCAGATTTGGCTCATTGTACTTTATTCTTTTGAGAACCGAAACCAAGCGTGGAGTCAAAAGTTAATTTCTTATGATGGGCCATAGAAAAAAGAGCATATGACACAAATRTGTTCTGTGCCAACCCAGTCACTGTGGAGTAGCATTCTATAGGGAAATTATTAATAAAAAAAAACATAAGAAACTCTTGTACCACATCTAATGATTATCCATAAACAGTGAAAGCAAACTGAATCACAAAATGCAAAGTACATTTACTGGTGGTGCTGTATTTTTGCCTTGTGAAACAGGGATGGGCTGATATCATTGTGGGGCAAATTTAAAGTTGAAAGTTGCAGTTCCTACTCTGGTAGTTTCATTTTTGAGTGCATATTTAAAGGATACATTTCAGATGGTTAATGCAAAATTAATTCTAAATACAGAAGTTAAAGAACTATCTGACAGATATTTAAAAAAATTCACTATGAATACAAAGCTCAGAATGATTTATTACGCCCACTAAAGCTGSAGTCATGCATAAGCAATGAAGGAAGGCATACTGTAGCTCTGTTCTAGCTTTGCAAATTCTGCTGCTGGTTTTAACGTTCATAACTTTTAAAGCTCTCTTCCTTTGCATGCAAATGTTAGTCAATCTGTTATATTCCATATACTTTTCTTAACAATATTATTGTTTAAATGTTGGTTTATTAAAGAAAAGATCTTGAAATACTCTTCTTGCACTCTAAAGAATCTTGTTTTAGTTTTTATAGATTCCAGCAGTGTTTGCTGAGACATAAAACCTAACTTTTGATTTTGATCAAGCTGTCATTCAGCTTTATTCATACTGGTGTTCATTTCACAGTAGTTTTTTAGATAACAGTAAATTGAAAATGTTGAAAATGTTCTCCTTAAGAATMATTTTCTAGGCATGAAATGCCAGTTGAATGGTCAAAATGAATGAATGGAAAACTCACAAGTTTTGCAAAGCTGCCTTTTACATATAGTGTGTGATTTGATGGAATCTTGAATCCAAACAGTTTTAAAAATTAAAGAAGGAAATGATATTGCAGTTTTCATTTGGGAAAAACACARTCTGAGTCCAGCTGTGAAAGAGCTTGTACAGGTTTGAAAAGAGAGTGCTTAAATGTTGGTAAGAAGGTAAAAGGGATACACAAGTGAAAGTAAATAGTGGAGGGACGTTCAATTCAATGATTAAGTAAATTGGTTCTACTGGGTTGAACGAAGAGGAATTCTGGAGGTCTCAGATCCAAGAAGAGATAAAGAGAGGAGAGAGTGGGATCTGTAAACATGAACATTTGAGTTTCAGTTTCTGCTTTATTTTTGAAGTTCAAATGAAGCGCTGCAATGTCTGTCCTTACAACTACATTCAAGGCTCTCAACCCCAAAACCTGGGATTTTTTTGAGGGGCTCTGTCCTTTGGGGAGAAAATATAACTTTGAGATAATGCCCTTCCATAGGGAAAATGGGTTTATACCAATCTCTCCTAGACTGGGATCTGCCACAATGTGAGGAGKAAAATGCAGTTTTGGAATGGGAAAAAAAAGGAAGGTATGTTGCTCTACATAGGCATGCACCAGGATCTGTGGGCAAGGCCTGTAGGGATTTGGGTCCTTTCCCTGCCCTTTCTATATGAACCATTGGATGCCTTGCCTGGCTTTTTGATGTGGTGAGCAGAGAACAAGCTACTTCCAGGCTAAACCACAAATTTGGCATTGAGATGGCACTGAGGGATGGGGTAGATACATGCTTTGAGCTTGTCCCAAATTCTCAGTAAGGTGCTTTACACCACTTTGGGAAACYGTTTTTGTTTTCAGGCTGGTCTCCATGGCTACATGTCTAATGGTCAATACAGCAGGCTGTGTTTACCTCATCTTTCAGACCTTTGTCAAGTGGAAGAGTCATGATCAACATCTTCTCATTCTTTTTCTTCTAGACTGGGACAGTTTTATAGGCTTTGTTTCCTGAGAGCTGGCCCCAGCCCAAGCCTGCACATGTGGGACAGGACAGTTGGGTGCAACTAAGGCCCAGCTGGTGAGCTGCAGGCTGCTAAACAGCATGGCTGGATGTGTACCAGGGCACAGGTCTGTGCTCTGGACCTGCTTAGTCTATTATTTTTGACATAGCCCAAGTACTGTGTCCCCATAAGCATTTGAGTTCCTTAGTTCCTTTCTGATTTGAATTCTCCTGTTGCCAGCAAGAGCTGGTGCTTGATAATATTCCTGATTCGACCTGGAAAGATACTTCTTCCTAAGCACTGATGGTAAGAAATCTGTACCATATGTCCTTTCCAGCCTACATAGAAATGCATTTTCTATTTAGTGGAAATGCGACTTCTATTGACTCATGTAAATATTTACTTCTCTTTAAAGCCTCTTGAACTGCCTATCTTGTTAATGTAGTTTGATACCAGTTATCCTGTGAAGGCAAAGTTGTTCAGGAATTTGAAGGAGTCTGATCATACTGCTGTGATTTAATGTTATCATTATTWATTTTTTATGTGTTTTGGTAGTCTACCTTAACAATGACTAGAGATGAGTAAGGAACATAGAGGATTTCTTTAATCTCAATTTATTTTTTTCAAATGAACAAAGTTTATTTTTTTCCATTTCAAATTTTTCCCACAGAGTCACAAACTGCACTTTGTTCTACTAGAGCTTTGGTTGCTTATAGACATAAGCCAATAAGATATGTTTCGTTCCCTTACTCATTGTTTGTTTTTCTGAATAGGATGTCCTTACTACTGATAACCTACATGTTGCCTGCCTGCTTTCCTTTTGAAATCTGAGAGGGAAAAAGCTGTAACAAATAGTCACATAAACATTGTATTAGTGCTTGAAAGTTAAGAAGGAAATTAACCATAGCCAACATGGATTTGTCAAGAAGAAATTGTATCAGATTYATCTATTTTCTTCTATGACCATGTATAGACAGGCTGTTTTGATGGGGACAATCAATAGATGTCATGAGCCCTGACATTAGAATGCTCTCACATTCCTGCAGATGTTGGAGAAACATGCTCTGGATGTGAAATTTCTTATGTGGATGGTTTTGTGTTCTCAGTGCATAGTTCTCCATGGGTCACTAATCAAAAGGAGGTGTAAGCAGTAGTGAAACATTGTAAGGGTCTGTTACGACTCTGGGCATATTCAATCTTTTCATTAGCAGCTAATTGATAGAAGAGGAAGCACATACATTATATTTTCAGATAATACTAAACAAGGAGAGATTGAAAGGTGTGTGAGCTCCCAGAGAAACTTCCACTGGAGTGACAACATATGCCACACCAAACAGGGTACTCTATCCCAAGAACAATGTGTATGGCTCTAATTGGAAAGCAACAAGAATGACCAGTGCTCTGTGAGGGAAGGCTGAAAGAACTGTGGTTGCTTGGTCCAGAGAAAAAAAGAGGAAAGGCAAGTCCCTAAGCATACAGAAAGCTCTCTTAAGGAGGAAGGGGGGAAATGCTCTTTTTGTAGCATATAAGAGGGAAAATAATGGACTTAAATTGTATCAGAGGACACTGAAGTTTGACACTGGGAAAACCTTTCAAGATTCAGGATAATTAAGCACAGGAACATGCTGTCTTGGGAAGATGCATAATCTCTCTCACTGTTTTTTTTTTTTGTTTGTTTGTTTTTTTTTGTTTTTTTGGTTTTTTTTTCCTAAAAAAGAGCTAGACAAAAATCTGTCAGGACTGACATAGTTACAAGTTGATTTTTGCCATAGGGCAAGGGGTTGSGTTAGATGAATTCTTGATTTCTTCCGTCACTATTGCCTGTAGTTCKGTACGTTACTGCTGAATTCAGCACTTCCATATTCATGTCTAAAAGCTGGATGACTATATTGGGAGCCTGAGTTTTCACTCAGACCTCTCCCTTGTGCTTTCCTCTAATCTATAAAATGAAGCCCAGAAGGAGTAGATCTAATTATGTTTTAGTTTAGAGGCACAAGTATTAGGGAGGAAGAGATAAAGAATCTTGGGTGAGGAATGTCTTGCTTTCCCAGTGACATCCTGCCAAGTGTACTGAGTTCAGCATTGTGATGCTCCCAAATGGCCTATCTATGATTGCATTAGCACAAAGTATCACCATCTGAGAAGAGTTCACATGCAGAATTCATTGAATTAAAATTTAAAGCAATAAATGAGGGCTTATAATGTATTGGCAACATTATCAGTAGCAAGATTGCCAGCATATTAGTGGCTATGATGGATTGGCTACTGGGGAATTAATGAAATTTACAAGAGTCTCCTCAAATGAATCCACTGGCTAAAATACTAATTGCTGCCCTTGGGAGCACTTTGGCCATTTAGTTTCCAAGCAGAGCTTACTATGAGAAAAGGATGATGGTACTGATATTTGCTTGAATTTAGGAGTAGAGTTAATTTATGCTAGGGTTTTTCAATACTGATAATACTTTCTGTCTGTACAAAGCTTGCTGCCTTACTAAAAATGGGCCTAAAGAAATAATTTTGAGTGAAAATTACATTATTTTACACAAAATGYCCCAAAAGCATAAATATAAACAATAACCAACATTATATTTTTGCAATAAAGCTTAATCTAAAGGCTGTGATTGTTTGGTCATGCAGAGGATGGCAGTGATTTGTGTCTGTGCAGTCACTTTYGCTAAAAGAGGAGAATTGCTGAAGCTTTAAAAATGAATGTAGAGAAATCCTCTACTTCTTAAGCTGATGGACACTTCAAGGTTAATGTTGCAAAGTCAAATGTATCTGCATATTTGTGAATGTGCACTGGAGAAATTCTCTGAAGATTGAAACTGTAACTCTCTTCAGCAGTGTGGAYCTGTGGAATTTCCTTGGATTAACCCAAAGTGCAAAGGGTCACAATCTGGATTTAATTTTCTTATTTATAAATTSTGATTCTGGTTTAGACAACTGGAGATGGTTGAAACAGAACAGATCTTCTCCAGGTGCTTGTGATTGAATCACAACTTGGTTTGACTACAAAATTGAGATCTTTAATAACTTTCATGGGTCAGTACCTGCAGAGATGATGCCTTTAATGGAACTAGAATTATAACTCAACTGAAATATGGAAAGATGAAGCATTTTTGGATGAGGTGACTTTTTTTGACAGACCCTTAGTGTAATATATTAAATGTTAAGGATAGCAATAATAGTTACCAATAACTGAGAGAGGACAGGAAATCTAGGGCTTTTTCAACTGGTACTGATGGGCTGCTGTTCTGGGAACTGAAGACCAATACCTGAATGAATCACTCTCTGACAGTAAGATGAGGAGAGTAAGGTTGGGGCAGGAGAGAAGTTTTCTCACACTTCTGAGCTTTGTTTCACAACTCCAGGTAGAACCAAATGCAGGTGCAGTAGTAGCTGGCATAGGTCTTATTGTTACAATGCAGTCTTTCCTTTGGGCTTTTCTTTTTGTCTTGCACAAGATGCAATCSTTGTATGCCAAACCTGGGCCATGAGTGAATCCTCTATTGTATTGCCCTGTTCTCAGTCAATTGCAGTGTGATTCCAAATTTACCTGCCATATGGTCACTTCTTAAAATTCCAACTGCACAAACAATTTATGCATAAGAACATGGGGAAGGAGCACATTACTTACAAAGTATTTAATCAAGCAGTGTGATCCAGCCCATTAACTGGGTGACACAGTTCTCTTTATTTGGACAGTTTATGGGCTCTGAGGTTTCAAGTGGGAGCTGTCACTTACAATTTCTGATAATAAAACTTAATTAAAATTTCATTCCTGTACCAGCAAGTGCCAGGTCACCAGATGGTTCCTAATAGTTATGTCCACATATTTTGTGCTGGATTGCAGAAGACGATGTTTGTGCTAATGTTACTGGGAAAATTGCTACATGTACTTTGCAAATGCTTAATATGAATATGTTAGTGTTTAAATAATGTAAAAAGAATCGCTTCAGTATTAATCGATGTAAAGCAGTAAACTTCCAGGACACCCAATTAGCTTTTTAACTTCAATAAACTAGTGGATCCTTATTTAAAAAAAAAAACAAAAACAAAAAAACAGGATTTCTGAGATTGTAAATTGTAATTTCATCAGGGAGGTAATTCAAGTTACCCTGTCTTGTCATATCAGTATGTGCAATATAAGTAACACCTGTCCTGAGGCAAATGCTTTCCACAATATCGGATAGGATACCCAAACTGGGAAGTTAGAATAGATGTTAACAGGACAAACAAATGAAGTAAATCTTCTGAGTACAGTAGGTTTATGAAAGGCAAGAAAGGATGTATACTGAGAGGATGTACATCAACACACTCAATACTTCTGAAACTCTTGCTTAGGGCCTTTAGGGCCTGGAAGCCCATGGTGCTGGGCTTAGAAGTGTGCGTCACTAGCTCCAGGAATACGCCTGGCACAAAGAGAGGATGAGCACTGAAGCCCAGTAAATTTGTGGGCATGGAYTGGATACTGCTTCCCTGCCTGCCTGTATCCTTGGAGCTCTTTCCCCTTTTGGTCATGCACATGAAGTAGTGGTATGGCTGGCCTTTCCCTTGACCCTGGTTTTGTGACTCTAAGTGGGATAATGAAGGAGTAGAAGGTAAAGTGGTTGCAGAAGATACTTGTAAGAGCAGACATCTGAGCTGCTCTGAGTAAATGGCAAGAGGGAGCTGTCATGCAGAAAAGGACAAAATTATTTAGGTCTCTTCAGGAGTAACAAGCACRATACTGAAAGACAGAACCAGCTGCCCACTTACACATAGGAACTGAAGACAATCACAAAAACAGCTTTTGGAAAATASAGTGTAATAACAGATGACATGGTGTTTGACGGATTTCCTGACCACTTKCTTGAGTGGGGACAGGAGGTTTCCTAGCATTTGCTTCAAGAGATATTTTTGCACTTAACCTCTAGACGTGCTTGAAATTCTTAYTGATGTTCCCCAATTCCTGTCAGGAAAATGATAAAAGAGAAAACAAGAAATCCCTGTCATCACTGGTGATTTTCTAACAATTTCAAAACTTCAAGTGGCAGGGCTTTCCTTTTGCTACTTTGGTTGTTTTTGCTTTACTCTGTTGTCTTTAATTGGGTATCAAAGGGTRTGTGGTGATATGTTTCTGTGTGTACTGCTTGTTTTTGTCCAGAACAACGCCCAAACTGAAAAGAAAGATCACCAAGTTGTGGTGTGTTGTGCAGGGATGGTAAAAATGTCTTTTCTGATAAATTAGCAATTTTTATTCAGATTGTCTTAAAAGACAAATTCTTCCTTGTACARTCAGGAAGGTAATTGAGAGACCAGTTGAGATGCTTAAGTTAGCCAAAGGAAAAGCAAATGAAACCATGCTACAATCCAGAGGGACTCMTCCCTAAAACTTACTCTCTCCTTCCTCTTCTTGTCTACCTTCATTCTAATGTCCCACAGGTCAAAATGCGAGGCCTATTCCAGAAACTCACACTTTCTTTGACCTGAGTGCAGGGATCAAACTTTTATTACTATTGCATCAGTGCAGCTTTACTCTGCTTTCTGCTGTATGTCTGATCCATAACTTTGGTATTTACTCCAATTGTGGAACTGTTGGCAGGCCTGTGTGAAATGGCTCCAGTAAAAGCAGGACTGCTGGGATCTACACTATTGCTAAACTCAAACCAAAACAAAATGTGTTCTTCCTATTGAGAAGAGATCAGAAGTAGAAATATTAAGTACASTGAAGAACAGTTTTCAAATTATTTGGGATGTTAAGTGGAATGGGAAAGTGGTTGGAAGCATTTCTCAAATGGTTTCTGTAAACATTCCTTGAATAGCTTTCCTGCGTCTAGGTTGGTGTATGTTTAAGAAGATAGGGACACTTTCTAGAAAATTAGTTTTGTTTTCCTTTTTGTTTGTTAGAAATCTCATAGAGGCTGGGGAAACAAAATTTCAGTTCCATTTTAAGACTTCAAAAGAAGCAAATAAAGTTTTAGATTAACATCTGGAACTTAGCCCCCAACTTGACATGCTTCTCTAAGTTTGGCCATGACTCACTGTTCTGGACATATAAAAGTGATGCCATTGGCTGACAAGGGATGTTTCTTTGGCTGGCTACTGTGCTGCTATAATGTTTMAGAAAAATAAAAAGCAAATGTCAGTTAGGACTCCATCAATTAGTGCTTTCCTTGATGCAGCCCTTGACTGTATTGAGCCATACTAAATTTACATGGTATATGTATAATTTAACAGAATTTAATCAACAGCTAAAAACTTGAAAAAAGGATGTAATTAAAAAGTGGTGTTGCAACAGTGATGAATATCAGGGAAGTTAGCAAATCTGCTGCTTTCCTTGAAAATGAACCAGATCTTCTGTTGATGAAAGATTTTGATAATGGTGAATGTGCTCCAAATTTTGGTATTAAAAATGGGTGTGCAGGAAATGTACTGAAGTACCTTCAATACCTGAGTTCAGGTTCTTGCCATGTTGTTGAAGGATCCTGAACCCTGTTGAAGGTTGTTTTGAAGAAATCCTATGCATCTATTCCACTCTACAAATAAAGCCACACAATGTTCGGAGGGCTGTAGAGTACCATTACAGAAGCAGCAGAAGATGAAAAATCTGCAACAATCAAACAATAATGTTAACAGATTTTCACACACACACAGTAATTCTGTTGCTGAGTCTTGTTAGCGTTATAGATAAGAAAATTAAAACCGCATCCCATGGTACATCAGAACTTCCCTCATACTGTGTTTGATGWTAGCAAGGTTTGACAATACATCCTGAAGAGTTTCCTTCACTACATATGCCATTACATTTTGATCACTACCTTAGTAGTATCTCAGTGTTGACATCAGCTSTCAGGAGTAATCATATGAAACGTTAAGGACTGCAATGTAGAGAAGATCGGACACGATCTGATGCTTTTTATCTGGCATGTTCCTGTGAACAAGAACTCTAGGCAATACAGGTACCCACAGGCAGGAAGATATGGGAAAATGTGAAAGAAGAAAACACAGATATACAGCAATTTACTTTTTTTTTTTAAATGGATGAAGGTAGAGTTACACAGAAATGGGTACAGGGAAGGAAACTAAGGTTCATAGAAGCAGGATGGGATAAACCTCACAGAGCCCAACAGACAATGGTCAGAACTTCAGCTTGATATCAAAGATGAGAACAAATCAGTGAAAGTGTCTGAAGTGTTTGGAGTTTTTCTGAATAATAAGTAGAGCAAGATGAATTCTAAAGATGGCATGAAATATATGATGAGAAGCTGGAACAGGCAAGGCATCAAGATGAAAGGCATAACGAGGCACGGAGCCGGAGATGTCTCTGAAATAAGGTTCTGGCTATGTCTTGGCATYGAAATTTAGGAAGGAGTCAAAGACTATGTACTCAGTAGATCAGCGTAAGGGACAGGAAAATTACTGAATCTGCCAACAGTTAAAAACAAGAGAAAAAGAGCTGAAATATCCTTGACCCCAAGTGAGTTTGTTTCAATCATGATACCACTAAACTTTCCAAATGCTTCAGAAAATGTTTGTTGAAGCATTATTTATCTTCTTTCAAAAACATTTTTGCATTCCAAGAAATAATATGGTTAGAGTCCTCTGCATGGGTTTCCATTCTGCAGCCATTTTTGAGATGACTAATTCTTGTGGAATTTCAGGAGATTTGACAATTTAAATACCTTTACTTTCTTTTAAAAATCTGCTACCTTCTGTTCATAGATACATAGAGAACATGAGGTCATGAAGGAAATTTTTAGGCTAATATCCAAAATGTTTGTAAAAAGTCTATTAYTAGAATAAAAATATATAATAGACATTTGAAATTGTTTTAGTTAATGTTTTAGTTTTATGGGTTTTTTTGTTGTTTGAGGAGGGAAGATGGGTTTGTTTGGCTTTGGGTTTTTTTAATTATCTGTACCTAAATCAATCTTTAAATGTTAATTTATTTAGGAGTAATATGTATCTCAGATGGTATTTAATCACTTCCTCTACCACGCCATGTTATTTTAAACAATTGGTAAATGGATCACTTGCAGAGGTCTCTGCAGAATTGAAGATTAATACCATTTTCTCCAGCATGAGACACTCAAATTTATCCTCTAGAAAACAATAGAGAACACTGACTACACTTCTGGGAATATGCAAGCAATTTTGTAAAGTCAGGAGAAGTTTACATTACAATTGCCATATCAAACTCAGACAAGTGAAATCACAAAAGCCAAACCAAAGCAAAAACAGCTCAATGCAGGTGAATGTCAATGCCAAACAAGAAAAAGACAGTGAAGTTGCAGTTTGTCTGGGTGACTTCAACATAACAGAATGTATGCATACAAGGGATCAAAAATGAGGGAACCTCATTGTGAACAAAACTGAAAGTAAAATCGAGCAGTAGAGTGACTGAAAGTGAGAATGGAAAATGCAAGCAGCTATTTGGTTGCAGACATTAGTTATAGCAGATGTGACTGCCATTAGCTCTAAATGCATCTTAAATTAAAGCCAACATCTGTTCTCATAGAGATGGGCTCAGTCATCTTACAAGAAAGGTTAATTTGGAAATCAAAACTTTAGGAAAGGATTAAAGGCAGGGTTTGGTAGAGGTAGAGAAACCTGATGTCTGTCATGGCAAATGATAACTGGGCAAATATTCATACTCATGGAGGGTCATTCTATAGCTCATAATGAGTGGTGTTATACAGCAGCTGGTGAAGGTCCTGCATGTAGAAGTCAATAAAACCTTTTACGGTGTAAATACAGGATTCAGTGATCTGACTTCTTTTTAGACAATCAAAGATGAGCGATGTAAAGTAGATGCTGGCTGAGAAAAGGAAAGCAAAGTCCCAAAGATTTCCAAATAATGACTAGCATTTAACTCTGACCAGCACTTCCACAAARAGAAACAAAAATATGACAATATCAGGCATCATAAAATATTGGGACCTAGAAAAATGAAAGTAGTAAGAATGAATCAAAAGTCCAATTGCACAGTTACCAAAGCTGGATGTAATTTCAGAAAACTGAGGGAAAGGATTTCCAAAATGATGAYGGGATTACAAATAGTAAAATAGATGGTAGGGTCAATCATCAGAGAAATCACAGAGAAGAGACTGTCATCTAATCAGAGTGCTGAGAGCTGAGGAATAAAAAAATAAAGGAGAGGAAACCTATCTGRCTGGGACTTCTTAGCACTGTTCTTAGCCACCAAGTAATAAGGCTTGTAAGAAGTACTTAGCAGCAGGAAAAAATTACACAATTTTGTAATAAAATAATAAAATACAATAGAAGGGGAAAGTCCCAGGAACTATCAGTATTTGGTATCCTGCTCTTCCCATCATTATCATCAGTTATACAGTAGTGGCTATCTAAATTAATTTTATTAAATAATCTGCTGAAATAACTATTTAAAAACAGTTATAGCAACAATCATAAAGTCTGAATTAATGTGTAGATCTAWGAGTTTATTTCTCATTTTGGGTTTCATTGTAAAACATAAAATTCAATTTAATTTGGGCTGATTTAATAACCCATAACTTAAGCAACAAAACTATATTTATGAATACCCATCTAACTTATTTCTAAAATATCATACAGATTTAAAGCAATGTTGCTAAAGTAACAAGTYGAAGTAAGTTAGATGGCTTTGTTTAGTGAGGATTTATAGTAAGTTTAAGTAATTACTTCTCACCTTTTAGTTTCAYTGTAGTAAAGTTTAAAGTTTACAACAACACAAAACTTGAAGWAACTACAGTTTATTGTTTAATAGTGTGGTGCAAATTTTTAGATGTAATGAGACMATGTATTCTTAAGTATTTATGTTACTTCTGGGACAGTTGTGCAAGAATTGCAGTGTATRTGCTACTGTTATTTGCTTCTCCCARSAAATTGCCATGTCCCCTGCACAAACATCACCCATGCAACTCAGCCATTACAATTTAGAAATTATGTCTTCATGAAAGAATGGTGTAATACCTCCTTTAGAGAAATCTCTTATTAATCCTCTGATGTTAACTAATTGATAACAGGTGCACAGGATGCAAGTTATRATGACAAAATTGGCTGGCTAGTATAATGTAGGTATAGATTATTACAGGAAYTACACAAAAGGGAGTTTGTTGCTGCCATTTAAAAAATATTTTATATTGATAATAAATACTTTGTTCTGTTGGCTTGACATACAGAATCCTCTTGTCATTARCAGCTATTTCTTGCCAATATATTTGTTTATGAGTTTTCAGTAATAAAGTTCTTTCCCAGTTTTGTTGACTGAGAGTTGCTGTTTGAATGTTAGGTAAAAGTTCATTTACTCTCACAACATAGTCATATCTAAAAAGATTATTATCCCTGAGGGAGAAACTATCTGCTAACCTCTGCATACAATAACTGGATATAATAACCTGGAGTCTATATTTGAAAAGAAAAAACAAACTAAAACATGCAAGCATGATGCTGCAGGTTTTTGTTCTTGTGTAATGTCTCCTATTGTCTTCCTAGTATGCATTTCCTGTCATTTTCATCGTTCTCTCGTTTTATAATTTGATAAAATTATAAATGGAATTACACAGAAGATATTATAAATGCTATTCCAAATAAAATTACCTGAAAAGAGATCAGTCTCATTATTTAAATAAAAGAAATATTGCTCCTAYGATGTTTGCTTCTGGAAATTGAAAAGCGAAGATGGAATAGGGGAGAGAGAGAAGATTGGAAATTTGCCCTTGAATTTCAACCCATTTGGGGTTGAAAATAAACTTTTATTTTTGAAATAGTTTTCTTAAATGATGTTCTTCAAATTGTGGACTTGTAGCATTAGCAACTAATTTAAATAACCACACTGTAATAACAGCTGGTCAGCATTGTGTTTTAATGATAGTTTTGCTCAGTGAAGTGCAAGACATTATTCCATTAAAAAAAATCAGAATTACCACCATGTATAAATGTCAGTCTGAATCCACGTGTATCAAAGAAGTCCATGGCATTAGAAGAAAAAGGAAAAAAAATATTTTGGTCTAAAATTGTAGCTAATGAGAGAAATCCCTAAATAATATTTAGGAATTGCTCTGGCCAGAGATCCTTTGGTATATAGGTAATTTCAGCTGCTTACATTTAGATTAAAAATATTAGTCGTAGTATTCTCAGAAGTCAACACTAGATACTCTAATAATCCTCACAGATGTTCGTACTTTAAATACGAGAGGTACTGTCATTCCCACAAAATAAACACATAGTAGGAGGCAAAGGAAAAAATTCCTCCAAAATGTTTAAGTGTAAACACAGGGTCTTGCAGTAAAGTACATGAACATTACAGTGAGAAATGAAAAAGTTGTGGAAAAAAGTTGACTGTAAATTATAAAGAAAAGGAGAGTGGATAAATCTGTCATTTAACCCTGAGGATAACTGTCCTAATTGATGAACTAGTTAGGAATGTAAAACTGACACAGATGAACTGCTCAAAGAAGGAGGAAAGCCAAGTACATGAGATTAAAAACTAAGGCAAGAATTCAAGTCAAAAAACATCTCTAAAATTTGTAGTAAGGATATGGACTCTAGAAAAATCTCCATAGTTAAACAGAAGGTATTAAGTTCAATGATCAAACTGAAAGCCATAAAAAGCAAACCCGAAATCAAAAGCAAACATCAGTTCAACYATCCTAAGGGAAAAGCAGACATGGCAAATTTCTCATTACCTCAAATCTTTACATCATGACATAATATGGTCATTTGTTTCAAGTTTCTGGACTGTGGTGCTGACCCCGCCTCTTCCACAGTGTCAGAGAATGTAATCAGGGAGTTGTGAAGCGTTGAAGAGTTACTGTGCTCTTCCCTACTCCTCGCACACCCTTAGTCTTCAAGGTCAAGCAACTGCAATCTACCTCTTAAAGCTTTCCCAGATTACATAGATTTACTGTCACCAGTAACTCTTACACTATTCTGTAGTAAATTGTGAAACTCTGACTTCAACGAGAAACTTCACCCTAAGAAACTCAAAAAGGGCTCATCTAGCTCTGGTCACTGTATTTAGTGATGGAACAGGGAAACACAGTTATACAGACTAGCTGATAAAATTCTGAATTGTTCGCTGTGACCATATGTTTTAAGAATTTGTAATGAAAAGGAAGCATGGAAACATTTTCAGGAGAAATAAAACCTTATGTTCGGTTAGGAATGTATTCTGTACTTGGCTGTTTTGGTAGCATATTATTACTACTACCCTGGACAAGTTTTGTGGGTACTGACTGCTCTTGCTGCTTCTGTCTTCATGTCTGCATTGTCAGTAAGTTATGTCTCATGTGCTGTTTGGATTACTTCGGTGTTRAGACACTGCCACTGAAGTCATGCTGTAGATACCATTCATTAGAGATTCAAATAGTAGTTTATTTTAGAAACCTCATAACTAAATTTACTGATGTAATAAATGTGCATGATAAAATCTTAAATTAACTTTCATAGTTAGCTAGTAGTGCAGCTAAATGTAACAAGACTTACAAAGTCTAAATATTGTATCTTAATCCAGACAGTGAAAACTTGTAATTACATAGTGTATCCTGGGAGCTTGTTTATTACAAGTTCACTGATGTCTTTGTACTGATTGGGACCATGTAGTTCTTCCAGCAAGTCATCTTCTTTGTCTGACAAACTGTTTTCYAGGACACTAAGTTCAAGATCAGACATGTTAGATGGCAAGTAAGAGCTAACTTCAGTCACTGACTGCTTTTTTCCTGCAGAGGTCTGCCCCTCTCCTATACTCAGATCAGCAGATTTAACTTGTTTGCTTCTCAGTGTAGATACTTCTTTAATATGTTCATCACTCCTGTTCCCTTCCTTACTCATCTGTTGGGCTTTCTGCTCTTCATCTAATAATGATGCCTCCATTTCAGCAAGATTAAATGAGTCAGCAGATTCAGCACTAGTTCTCTTGCTGGTTTTAAAGTCACAGTTTCGCCTCAAAGACTGGACTGGAGATGAAGCTGAAGGAACTGGCACAAGATCTGAAGTACTTGGAGCTCTTTGATTAGTCTTTGAAATTCTGGACCTGCTGGATTCTGGCTCTGTATCTGACCTATCTCGCTTTGGGCTTTCAAGCCACAGAGGTTCAGGGCTGCTGTCAAGAACTTTTGAGTCCCTGCCTGTACACTCAGCACTCGTGAAA
Organism: Malurus melanocephalus; assembly: GCF_030028575.1. NCBI lineage: Eukaryota > Metazoa > Chordata > Aves > Passeriformes > Maluridae > Malurus > Malurus melanocephalus. The sequence goes on along the minus strand of NW_026623324.1, from coordinate 1,323,304 downwards.
TCTTCTGAATAAACTGTGTTCTCTGGACTAGCAACGAAGTCATCAGAGTATATGAATTCAGAGTTGTTTTCAACACTTCTGCTAGGGCTTAGGTTATGACCACTTACAACAGATACATCATGCTCCATGGTTTTATGATGGACTATGTGTATTTCATTGTCATTACTTCCTTTTGCATTAGCATCTGATGGGAACACTGCGGGGAGCTGAGCTTTTGCATACTTTTCGTCAGGAGCASATTTTAACACAGTTTCCTCCAGTAAGGGGGCTGTAGTTACTTTGTATGGGACTTCCTTGCTTGCAATTGCATAATTCCTGGAGGGACTTGCAAGAGCCTGTTTCTGCAGGCCAGGCGACACACCTCCTGTCACTGAAACGGACTCTAAGAGAGCACTGTTTTCTAATAAACTCGGAACAGTAGTATCCAACTGATTATTCTGCTTTGAGCTGCCTCCCGTGCTACAATGCCTGCAAGAAACCACATGYTGTTCTCTAGCATTTTTGAGCAGCTTTCTCTTGGGTAAGGAGCTTTTCTCCTTCACCATCTCCATTTGCTTTTTTCTGTACTGCTCCCTCCTTTCATGAATTACCAGCTTATCAGGATTGGTCTGCTGCAGCCGTAGCCTCAGTGTATTTGTCAGCCCATACAACAGTTTCTTTCTGGGAGGTCTGTTCTCCTTAGCTTTGCAGCTGCTTTCAGAGGCTGACTGCTCCTGGGGCACAGCTTTCTTGGGTCTTCTCCCAGCTCCAGAAGACTTTACTGAAGTGGCCCTTTGACAGCCTTGTTTGAATTGAGGGCTCRTGGTTCCACTGCTCCTGCCAGGCCCCACAGGTGCCTCTGGAGGCTTGAAGGCAGTGGAGTGACTGGGGGGCATTGAGGCCATGTCTCCACTCCCTGGGGCCTGGTAGAGCCAGGCAAGATGAGGGTGGACAGCAGCAGTAGGCACAGCGCTGCGGGTGAGCACCGACAGCTCCGCCAGCAAGGCACTGAGTAGCGGCAGCTGCACCAGGGTGTTGTGGGGCTGTCCAGGGCTGGCGGGATGCAGCAGCGAGGGCCCAGCACTGGGACGTGGTGAGCTCTGGCCCTTGTCCTTCTGCRGTCTCTGGGGCTCCACAAGCTCCCACTGTTCCATTGCTGCTGCCGGCCGCTGAGGCCCAGCTGGCTCACGGCTGTAATAGAGCAGCGGAGGGCAAAACACGTTGCCTTCCAGCTCCTCTTCCTCTTCCTCCTCCTTCTCTTCTTCTTTCTTTTCTTTCTTTTCCTTCCCTTCCTCCTTCTCCTCTTCCTCCTTCTCCTCTTCCTCCTCGCCTCGAGGTTCAGGGGTGGTGGCAGGCGGCGTGGCAGCGCGGGGGATGGCGGTACTCGCCTCTCCGGCCTCCAGGCTGATGAGGCGGTAGCCCAGGACCAGCTCCCCGRCAGGGCGGCCCGTGGCGTCCCGCAGCACGAAGCGGCCGCGGTGGCCGTAGGAGGAGGGCGCCCCGGGCCGCTGCAGCAGCTCGGTGGCAGCGGGCCTCAGGGACACGGCACAGCTGCCGAGGAGGCGGGGGGATCCCGGGGCGAGCCCGGCGGGCATCGCCAGCAGCAGGGCGCGGAGCGGGCGGCGGCGGAGCGCGGCGCAAAGCGAGTCCGAGCACCAGCGGAACACGCAGCGCTTGCCGCGGCCGAAGGGGAAGGGCAGCCCCGGCCGCAGGGGCGGCGCGTCGGCGGCGGGGCGCAGCACGAGGGTGGGGAATTCCAAGAAACGCAGCGCCACGGCCGGGTGCTCCGCGGCTGCCGGGTGCTCCGCGGCTGCCGGGTGCTCCGCGGCTGCCGGGTGCTCCGCGGCTCCCGGCTCCGCCACCCGCACCACCTCCACCAGCAGCTCCAGCACGAACAGCCCCTCCATGCCAGCCCGCGGTCCAGCTCTCGCGAGAGGCCCGTCTTAGTGAGGGGCGCAGGGGAGGCGGGCGGTTCTCTCGCGAGAGTTGCGCCGCAGCAGCGCTCCCTGTGCGGCGCATCCCGGGAGCCGCGGCCTCCCCGCCCGCAGCGCCGGGGAAGACGGGCACCCTCGGGCGTGGAGCGTGCCTCCAGCAGCTCCAGGGTGCCTCCAGCAGCTCCAGGGTGCCTCCAGCAGCTCCAGGGTGCCTCCAGCAAACGTGTTGCCGCCTGCCCTGCTGGCTGGGTGAGGGGCAGCGGTCGCAGCCCGTGGAAACCAGGTGCTCCGTGATGTCTCCACGAGTGCTCCGTGTGTCGTGGCAACTGCCGTAGTGTCCCTGCCCTCGGCTCTGAGCACCCAGGTCGTGTGTTCCCCATTGTGGTTCTCAAGAGACAGGAGCAGGGGTGGGATGGGTTCCGTGCTCCATCAGGCAGCCCGAGTGGTGTTTGTGGAGGCAGGGAGGGATCTTAAACTATTTTTACCTTAACAGAATCACTGAATTAACTGGGTAAACAAAAACCTCTCAGATCATCCGAGTCCARCCTTTGACTGAACACCATCCTGTTAACTAGACCATGGCACTGAGTGCCATGTCCAGTCTTAAACACCTCCAAGGACTGTGACTCCATCACCACCCTGGGCAGCTCATCCCAACATCTAATCACCCTTTCTGTGAAGGAATTATTCATAATGTGCATCTAAATGTCCTTGATACAGCTTAAGACTTGTCTTGTTAGTTGCAGCCTGTTGCCGCTCCAAGAGGAGGTATGTCTCCTTGGGGGTCTGTGCCAAGGGCTGTATGTGAAGAGYGTCTGCACGGTACCTTGGATAGGCATTGTTAAACTCGTATTTTCTCTCCCGTCTGCATGTAAAGGGAGAGTTAAAGTGAACACACTTGTGAAGAATTTCATTCCTCAGCCACCTGCCCGTCAAGGAGATTGCCCTTCCTTCTCTGGCCGTCCTTCCCCAACACCAGTCTGCTTGCCACAGGCACAACAAATATTTGCTGAGATAGAAAGAAAATTGTGTTATTTGTTTTATTCAATTAGTAAATTGACTCTAAAACAATGTATCCTAAACTGAGGGCGTGCAGTTAAAATTACGGTGCACCCTCACCATTTACCGGCAGGGAAGTAGCTTAAAGAAAGACCAATTCCCTCTCTCTCTCTCTCTGGTTATTTCCTCCTTTTTTTCCACTTTCTTTCAGCTATCAATTCACAGTTTTTTAGAAAAGTGGAAACCAGCAGGAGGTGGTCAAAGAATCCAACTCTTCACTCTTGGTCAGGTCCCTTGATTATTGTTAAATGGACACCTTTCATTAGCTGTTATGTCTGAGAAGAGAGTTAAGGAGTTTGACTTSTGTGTTTTGGTCAGGGCTTAAGAATTACATAATTCAGTTCTCAATTTCTCYACTGGCACTGTTCTAAGCATGTGAGTTTAAGAGCTACAAGTTCTCTGCCATCAAGGCTGCCAATGTTCAGGTGTGGCATTTTACTGGTTTTGTGGCAGACAGGACAAATGGCCAGTCTCTTTCCCTACTTCATGTCCTCTGCAATCCGTCATCTGCTTGCCTTGTGTTTCCTTTTCCTCCAACCAGTTCCCACATCAGGAGGGTCTGGCAGTTTAGTTGTGATTCTCCATAAAGGAGAAATGACACAGAAGAAAGACTTCCTRATTGATTGAAACTGACAGATTTCACAGTGGTCAAATAGTCACYCTTGAGGTCACCCAGCAAGATCAACATTTCCCCCATTTTATAGACAGACATTACTGTGATTATGTGGTTTAGTCCATGATTTCTAAAATCTCAAATTTGAAATGTCCAACCTCTGTAGGCAAAGATGCATCTTTCTGTGTGATAACTGCAACTGGAGTTAGGGGGTAAGTTTTGGAGGAACTGAATTCTTGTTCTAAGATGCTGAGCTCCTGCACTCTGAAGTTTTCAGTTTCATGTCCCTGAGAATCAGGCAATTCTGTATTTTGCTGTGCACAAACAATACAAATAAAATGTACTGAATACTTGTGAGAACTATACATGTTTATAAGGTGTATAAGATCAGTCAGCAAGTTGGTGACAAAACATTTATTTAAATAGAAAGGAGTAASGAATTTTAAGTTTGTTCTAGTTGGTGTGTTTTATTGAGTCAATCCTGTGGTCATGAGAACATACTTCTCTTCAAAATAAACAGAAAAAAAAATCGGTTTTGAGTTGCAAGTTAGGAGGAAAAAGTGTTTTAGTCTCAATAGTCTTAGTTTCTACTAACCATTTAAAGGGGACTTGTGATAAGACTTCTTTAGATTGCATATCACTGAAGAGTGATTTAGAAAACAGTCATGCCACAGAGTTAGGGTTATGGAACCAAGTTTCGTTACCTGCTACCACTCCGGGTACTGCAGGTACRTATTGGGATCTACAATATTGCATTTAGCAATCTTTTAAAAAGAGCTCTGCTTCTTCTTAGTCCTCCTTTCTTACAAACAGAATTCAGATCTTCTGGCTTTTTTTCTAAAAGACTGAAAGACTGAGGAATTTTGCTGATTCAGTGAAGTCTTTCATTGACCTTATTTTTATGTTTGGAGTACSAACTTTCTGTCTCAAAAAATTACAACCCAGACAATTGGTGTCATTAGCAGCACTCAGCAACTTTGGTTCGAATCTGTCTTTTGAAAGCTCTGAAATGTCTTTTTTTGCCCTTAATTCCTGTACAATTTCAGATTTATCAATCTCTTTACACAAAGAGATCTGTCTGTACAGTTGTGTCTGTTTATGAATTGAGATACATGACACTTGTAAAAAAATCTTAAAAAGCATAGATTTTGCTAGATTCAAAATGTGTTGTTCTAAGGRTTTCATTTTTTAGACATCAAATGCTGGCATAAAGAGCCACTCTTTACCTGGATATAAAATTCCTCTTCTCTGTGCAGAATGTAAAGGGCAATGCTTGGAATTTGTGCAAATATTTAGCCTGGTGGCACTCTGATTCAGAAAGGAGTCAGACAGTCTGCTGGAATATTCAGCTGCAACATAATAGCAGTTCTTAAAATACTCCAGCTTAAAATGCCACCCAGAGAAAACTTATTTAGTCTTTTCTCAGTTGTCTGTTGAGTCAGCCACTTGTGAAAGGGCAATAAACAGCAAGAAATTCAGGAATTAGCATGGCTGCCTTCAATAAAGCTCTTCAGAAGAAAATGAAAATTTGTAAAATACATGAGCAAAGCRTTTGAGGTTTTTGCAATATATTTAGATTTCTCTCTTGAAGAATCTACAAGAAGTTTTGAAAAGTACTAAGGTCAAATAAGAAAGTGAAATCTCTTCAGAAATTACTGTTCGCATATGGTTTGATATATTGTGCAGAGTTTTGCAGGGAACTTTTCCGTTTCCTGTGTCCAGATTCTACTTCATGATCCTTAATTTCATACTGACCCAGATCTAATGATGTATGGAGCAGTCTAGAAACAGTTGCAATAGTATTATTGGCATAGGCATTTTGTAATCCATCAAAATGAAGGATACTGCTGTTTCTCCCCACTTCTCAGTGTGTACCTTCCTGCCCACAAAGTGCCCCTTCATTTGGGTGGTCAGAGCAGCTGGTACAGAACCTACACAGACATACACAGCTCCAAAATTCCTCCYTTGTGTTGCTACCCTGAAGGCGCTTGTGAACTCCTCTTACATCAGTGTGATAGCTCTCACGTTTATTTTCACTCTCTACTATCTTTAGCAGACTTTGGGAGTGTTAAAATAAACGTTCTTTGCCTAGTCATGTGGCCCTTCTCCATTTGGCAAACACCCGTCTGTTTCCTGTCTTTTTAATGATTCTATTGCTGTCCTTAGTATTTTACTTTTTCAGAGCAGTGAGAGTTGGGGCTTATGGCAAAGCTGGCTTACTTCTGCCAAGCCAGCAGGACTGGCACACAGGATTGTTTTCTCATTACTGTGTGGAGGGATGGGGGAAATCGTCGGCCTTTGAGATGCATGTGGCTTTCACAGCCAGCTTAGAAATGCCAGCCAGCCCATGCCAGGCTGTGTTCTGATTCCAAATTTCTTCAGGGATTAATGGGACTGCGGCAAAACACAGTTTCTCCTTCTGTACTGAGCAGTCATCATCATCTTTCCTAGATGCAACGAAACTCAGTCCAAGTAGATACCTAAAGGTAATATGGGAAAATCTGGCAAATACTGCAGGAGCCAAAAAGAAGCAGGATGTCACTAATACAGGAACTCAGGCAGCTATATTGAACCTGACAGTGAAACATATCCATAAGGGTCACATCTGAGGTGATTTCCTTTATTTAAAAAGAGTCCTTATTAAARCCAAGAGGCATTTTTGCTTAAAACAAAACAATAGTGAAGGGTCAGCCTCAGGATTCAGCTCGTTGAATATTCTTTGTATAATGCCCAGCAATAGTCAAAGCAAATTTCCTTAAATAACTGGGTGTTATTAGCACATGGAAGCTTTTCTGTCAGCTTCTTATTTTATATAAACCATCATGAACATATTTGGTGTTAATGGAAATTCCGTAGGTTCACACGTTGTCATTTAGAATTAATTAATGTATCATTCTTTAAATTGTGTTATTTCCCATGCAATAGCTGTGAAGCTCTCAAAAGTACTCAAAAAGATTGATTTATTTTTTTCTGGCTTCATAGTTGCAGCCCATACTTGTCATGCACATATGTAGTGAATGAGGAGAAGATTCCAGGTGCTTAGCCATCCAAAGAGGACAGCTTAATCACAAAACAGAGTAGTTGGCTGCATATGTTTCAGAAGCAGAGAAAACCAGCAGCAAAGGTTTTTGTCTAGGTGTGGGGATCCTTATGATTCCTGTTGTAACTGTAGAGCTGGAGAGGTCCTCAGCCAGTCTCAGAGACACTGTCTTTGCAGGCAGTGAATTTTCAGACTTGTCACCTCCTAAAAGGATATGTTTACAGCATTTCTCTAGCTCAAGCTGGGAACCATTGGGGGCAAATTGCAATTCAAATATCTGACAGAGCTTCTGACAGTGAAAACTCTTGTGAGTCTCAGGATGGTTCTTAAAGTCAATTCAATAGTTAGATGAGATTTCATTAAAATAAAAAATCAGAAATGTCTGCAAATATTTGAGTAGGAGCAGTATTGTGTGCTTTGTACCATCACACTGATGACACTCATTGTTTAATCTGTCATCATTACCGTTGTAAAGTATGTTTTCTCAGAGGTATTTTTTCCCAGTACAGCTGTTTTGTTCACTGCGCATTTTCAACATCTATGCTGTTTCCCTTTTTCCCTTTAAGAATAATATCTTAAAACTATTTTGACTGTTTTGTGAGGTCTCCTTYAGAGAGAGCAAAATAAATGGGATGTTGCTATGCAGAGCTGGACAGATCCTCCTCACTGGATGTGCATGAGGTTGAGTGATAATCCAGGTGCCTATGCCTAGTRGGAAGGGGCAGAAAAATTCCTTCTCACTGAGTGAACTGGACTTATGAAGCTGCTTGCTGAGGCTGCAGAAAGAGGAACCAATTAGCCTGTATCTGTCATGTCCCTTCTTGTTTTCCAAGGAGACACAATGGAAATCCCGTGATTCCGTAAGGTAGACTGTGAAAGAGACAGTTGTTTTGTAAATGTTTGTCTCTGGCTTGCCTGGCAGTGGGATTTCCAGTTGGAAGGGAGGTCCTTTTCTTGTCTAACAACTTTGTTCCAGAGATCTCAGCATTATGTCCCTTCCTCATGCTTTATCCTTTCTAGCTTCTGTCCTTACTCTTGCTCTGCCAGTAAGCAAGTGAAGAGTACTTCCCACTGGTGTCTTGCTAATGTCTGTAATTTTACTCRCCATGGTGGTGGCTGTGATGTGAACCTTAAATGTATGGACAGGGGAAAATCATTGCCCATTACATGGCTTTATTGGTTAGAAAGAAAAAATAAACTTTTAGGATGAGAAATGTGAGAATSTGTAGGTCTGGCTTCAATTTTCTCTTTTGATACAGATTTCCTTAGGAAGATCTAGTTTCTCTGTGCTTGAATTCCTCTTAGAAGATATGACAGAGATGCKGAGTGGGTAAGTACACCCTGGAAGGGAACAAATATCTGATTTGCCGAGAACACAGCATCCCTGCCCACCCTGCAGGCCTCTTCCCTGGGGAGTGGTGGCAAGTGGCTATCTGGGTTGTTTTGCTTGCTCTTGAAATGCAGTACCACTGTGCAGCATTCTTCACAAGCTGCGAAGATCAGCTGAAAGCAAGCAATTCCTTGTTGCAAGACTCACCCAGCTCTTCCCTACATTTCAGAAGTGGGTACTGCAGCACAAGGGAAGCCACTGAGAGGCGGGTGCATTGGCAAGGTTCACCATGTTGCCATGCAGGGTTCTTGGGCTCTGAAAATTAGCCTGCCTGAGCTAATTATCTCCCCTGCTCTTGAGAGGGCTGGCCCAGGCAAGGCACTGTGCTGACACAGCTGTCCTGCTCCCAGTTCCTCAGCTGGCCCTGTCTGGGGATCCCAGTGCTGTGCTCTATTGCAGAGCATAGTTATACCTGTAGGGACTTTTTACAGGTAGTCACAATGCTGGAAAAGTATTTAATTCACTGCAATGCAAGTAGTGCTGTGGGCTACAGCTAGGGAGGAATATAGACTTGTTTCTCTTGTGCTGCACTATGTAGTCTATGTGGGCTGTCTGACACAAAGTCAGATGAAAGATGTGCCAGTGCAAAGGCCTGTCTGGCCAAACTCCCTCCTTGCTAACTCCACTGACCTTTTGTGAGCTAATTCAGGGATGTCTTTGGCCCAGTAAGTTCAGTTAAAGCATCTGTATTGCCCTAACACWAAACTTCCTGATTTTGGTGGTGTGTATTTTAAGCTTATTGCTATTTCAGTGCTGTTTCTTGCATTTCCCATTTGAACAGTTCCTGTTGGAAGCATGTATTGTTYGGGAAGACATGGCATTAATTACTGTGTGAATTATTTGTTGTGTGGGTACCATGGAAGAAATACATGGGAACTATTCCAAAGAGTCTTTAATGAGTTCAGTCATCCAAGATCCTGATTTCCATCTCATAAATAATAAACTCCTCAATATGCTAATTTAAATTTGCCTTTAAATTCCTTGTTTTAATTTTTCAGGGGAAATAATTGAGAAGAAAAAGTTTTGGAAAATGCAGGCCAGCGCTGTTTCTGTGCTAGGTCAGTGGTGCAGAGGAGCAGTGACTTGTATTCTTCTCCATGCTAAGTCCTGAGACAGTGAACATGTGACTAGGCTGGTAATGCTTTCATGTTGTGAAGAGTGAAATTTGAAATTCAATGACTGTAAATATATATATATATATATGAAATCTTTGCTCCATAGAATATAACCTTATAAAGTGAGCTCTTTGCCAGCTCCTTTTGATGGGCTCTCCAGTCTCGATTTCTGCACTGATCATTTGCTCTTTGAGCAATGGAGGCCAGAAGTGTTGCTCTGACAATAGACCCAGCCTCTGGCAAGGTAGTAGTGTGTACTCAGCAGTGACCCATCTGCTTCATCAAATGCAWCATCAACAGTCATTTAAATAAGTCTCATCCAGTCTTGCAGCAGTGGGTGAAGGTTTTTCAAAAAGCCTTCTTATATTTGCAGACACTTGTTCAAGGCATGAATGTACCACTAACTGGACTAATGATTTCTCATTGTGCTGACTATAAATAAAAATGTTTCTGCTCCAGGCAGGCAGATCATCATACTCAGAGGATTTGGTATCAATATAATAGTTACCCATGAGGTTCTTCTGTTCTGAAATCATTGTTTTAAATATCTTCTTTTCTTTTTCTTCACTCAGCCTTTTAGCTTCAGTAAACACATATCATGGTTTTACATGAACCTGTGTTCTCTGGGCTGTCTGTAAATTCAGACAAGACAGTAGAGCATAGCATAGCAAAAATACTTCAAGAAAAGAAAAATAAGTATATTTTGCACATATACTATTCAGATTTGTTAAAATTCAATACCAGATAAATAGACAGGAATATGTTTGGATGCTTGTTCAGACACATCTTATTCCAGAGTCACCAGAATTTCATTTCAAGAGGCAAACCAGTGAAAAAGCCCAAAGAGGTTACTCTTTTTCCTGCCCTGGAAGGAATAGCAGCTTTAAAAAACATTAATATCCTCAGTTAGGCATCACAAATATTAGTTCTCAGTTCCTTCAAGGGGCAAGAGGAGGTAAAAATAGAAGCCACTCTGAAACCTCCCAGAGGCCAACAAATCATGCATTTCCTTATAATGACATCTTTCACGAAGGCCTTAACACTGGAAATTCTCAGAGGAAGATTCCTTCCCCCAATACTTTCTCACTTCTGTTGAAAGCTGTCTCTATAATTGCAAGCAGACAGCAGGTAAAATAGTCTCTGAAAGCTCAGCTTCTGTAAGCTGATTTAAAAAGGAAAATGGCTCATTCTGCTATGTGCACCAGGCAGGTGGTGCCACAACCTGTGATGGTGTGGGAGTGCCTGGCTGTCATGGGCCAGCCCACAAGAGAGGGGATGGCTGTGTGCAATTCTGCAAGGGCTGAGCAAACTGCAACCTCTGCACCTCTAATCTGTGTGTGGAAAACACTGCACAAAACAGATGTCAGCTTTGCAGTAGCTTTAATTTTACTCTCTGCTCCTCTCATTTTTATGTCTTCCCTGTTTGTTCTTCTCTGCTCTTAGGATGGCATTCATCCTTCTTAGCCGAGGCAGCCTGGCCATATTAAGCCTCTGCTGAAGGGGAAAAGAGGCTCTTCCAGAAGTGTCAGGTCTTCAGATTAGCAGACTGCCTCTCTGAGAAGCCTCCTGTTATGTGCTGGTTGTACAGGAACCAAGGCATAATTTAGCTGCTTTGGTTAAATGTCTGCAATTAAGTGGGGGTGATCTTGATCTATACAGTTCAGTCTTCAGTGAGGTTGGCAGACAAACAGAGTGGTCTTTGTTTTTCTTACACTAAATTTTAAAAGTATTTTTCACCACCAGAGTGTAAAGCAAAGCCCAGCACATTGATGCTGATGGTTAGAGATGGAGCCTGAAATAGTACTGTTATTGCAGGTGGAGCTTGTCTGACCAAATGCAGGGTGAGCGCAGAGATCCATAGGGTGAACCCTGARAGATTCTGTTTCACTTGTTATTACACTATGAATGAACACACAGCCAGTAACTCAGGGGTAGTTCTGTGTATCCACAACTGCATCCAGAATTCCCTGCAGAGGTCCCTCCATGGCAGTCTTTCCAGAGCATGGGATCAGCCACACAGATAAACTAAAGACATAGGACTGAGCGGCAGCACCCAAGTCAGCCAGTCAGTGCCTCTCCAAATGCAGAAGGGCATGCCGCAGATGCACAGTCATGTGCTCTGTAGCTCATATCACCCCGGGATGCTGTACATTTCCAGGCTTCTCACAACAGACTCCAAGTCTGTGCTAGAAGACAAAATGCCACAATAATTGTGTCGCAGGGGGAGAACAGGAGAGATCAAGGGCACTTCTAAGTCCTCCCGACTAGCAGGAGATTTGCTGGGTGACATTTGCAGATGCTTCTGGACCCTGCACTATGCTGCAGTGAAAGATAAACAAAACCCAGCAGTCTCTCTTGAGCTAATCTGAAAGGGGGTTGCTTCCCAGTTCCAAATCTGGTGATTAGCTCAGCCCTGAGCATGCAAACAAGCAGACAGCTGATGGATGCTGATACCTCAAGGAACACTGATGAACCTTGCATTTCTCAGTATTTATACCCTTAACTAACCCAACATGAAGTAAAATGCTCTGCMTTAAATTCCTGTGAAAAGAAGATARAGGGTGTCAGGAAAAAGTATATAATTGGAGAGAAATGCCAGCCTTACTTATTAAACTATACTGCTCTAATTTTACTCCTGTAGTTTCCTGTGTACACCAGATCTTCAGTAGGGGGTTATTTTTTCTTTAATAAACAAAGGCTTTGCTTTGTAATGTACTTCAGATTGGCACAGTTGCTGTGTAACACACAAAGGCAGATCGTTAAACAATGTGCTGTGATCTTATCTGATCTGCAAGCTAGATGATATATCATCAATATAATTTGTGGCAGGATATTTGTATAGATGTGGTGAAGTGTGTTGAAAACTCTGAAATCACACAGGCAAAAAGGAGACAGTATTAGCTTAAATAAAAGATGCTATCAGCTTAGTGGCTCCCTGAATATGTGTTCTTACCCGAACAGAAAATCWCAGTTTGCAGATACATGGAGCCAGCTGATACATATGATTTATATCAAAGTGGCAAAGTGTTTATGAGGCTTACTAATTGAAAACTTTCTATAGCCTTTTTATATGTTATCAATATAAGAATGTAATAACTTTTTACATATTGTTATAATACAATGTAATCACTTTCAATATATTATTTATGATAGCTTTTTATATATATTGCTATAAGTTTTTTTAGCGTATTAACAACATGTAGTATACTAGCTACACGTAATCTAACTAGTTGGATTAGTATATAGATAAGTGAAATTACCAAGAGGCATAAATCAGAAAAGTTTTGAAGAAAGTAGACAGGTAGATGCTATAACAAGGAACAGTAGCAAACACCAATAAGAACTTAGCAGAAGCACAAGACAATTAGCAAAATAATTAGAAATGACTACTTGGAGGACTAGAAAAAACTCATAAACATYGCAACGGYGCATGCCTTGAAGATAAAGGTTAAAAGTCTACTATGATGAAGAAGATAATATCTCATTAGAGGGAAACTCCTGCTACTACTGAATTGAAKATGACACATACRCACTTGTAAAACTATAATATCATGTATTTYTGTGCTCATATATAGTAGTAAGTGTATAGTAGGCATATGGAGAGCAGTAACAATGTACATGTTACACCATGCTTACTGTATAAATATATGCCAATTTAAAGCAAAAGCAATTAGGTTAAGAAGAAAAATCCCCCTCACCTCCAGTGCTGCAATAAACAAATACCTGCTCTATAGACACCAGTCTATAAAATTTTATTTCTAAGCCTTTTCAGGCATCACAGCTAAAAGAAAACATGTTGACTATGATTTTCTATCACTGGCATATTGGATCACATGGTGAACCAGTAACAGCCTACAGAAATTTTGTGGATCTGTAGTTCCATCACTTGTATCCAAAGGCTGGTTTTGGCACCAAAGAAAGAAGGGCTTGAAGGGCTTGGCCCTAGAGAAGGGGGGCTGCTGAAGTGCTTTGTAGTTGAGAAGTAGCATTCTGCAAATAGTCACTTCTGCCACAAAAAAAAAAAAAAAAAATTACTTGGTACCTCTGCTGGTATTCTTGAAAGGATGAATAGACATCACTTACACTGTTCAGGAGACCAAGCTAAATTATCATAATAGACCCTTCCGGCCAAAAATTCTATATGTCACTGACAGGTACTCTTTTTGTRTCAAGGGTTAAGATACCTATTAGTGAAATTTAGGTACCAAATGCAATAAACAATACATGAAAATATATGGTTCATAATAAAGGGCCTCACTTTCCTATATATGCCAGTGGTTGCACCTTCTGGAGCCCTGATGCTGTAATGGATGTGTGAAGGCTAGAGATAAAGCTCCACATCTATAGCTTCCCCCAGGTGTTGCTTATGCTTCCTGTCTAGCTGCTTTTTAAGTTGCAAAAGATTTCCATGTCTAATATAACAGCCTGTAAAACAAGAGCATGCACTGACTCCTCTTGTTAAAATTCCTTTCAGTTTCTTAGTTCTTTTTCCTCTCTTTATTGGTTAGGAATGGTGGAGGTCAGTGGAGCTTTGTGAAGGACTTTATCATCAAGGGTGAAATAAATTAATTGTGCTGCAAGTCCTGCCTGCTGGCTGATGGGGTGCCTCTCTGTGCTGGTGTACAGCCCTGTCGGAACTCYGGGGAAGCTGTATGCACATGTATACACCTAAGGTATGGGTTATCTTGCAGAGATGGAGAACAGCTGAGAGTTGAAAGAGTGAAAAGCAGCAAAGTTCTGCCAGATGCAAAAAGTGAATGAGTTGAAGAAAATCCATAACTACTCATTTTCTTTGTCAATTTCTTTGTTACCTCTTTGTTACCCCTTTGGCTATCCAAAATAACCACATTGTCTTTTTTTTYCTTGTCTTTGATGGTACTTGTACCTTTGCATTTATTTTTAGATTTTGTCAAGTTACCAGCTTCTAAGAGTGGTACMACAAACCAGACATTTCTGCTTGAARCCCTAAGTCTCTGAAGGAGACAGATGAGTTTGGTTTCTTCCTTAAATGTTAAAAATGTCCTTGCTTGCTCTTAGGGTCCTCCATGGACTGCTATTCTGACTACTTTCAAGGGCTTAGCTCTGGAGTCTTTGCTCCATGAAGGAGATCAGGCTTCTTTCTTTGAAAGTTGCTTCTGACCTGAGTAACAAAGGAACTGAAACAAGAGRAGGGTGAGGCTGGGGAAGGTTTGCTCACTGGTGTAGCTGACTAGAGGACTTTGCTGCTTTGCTACTAATCCTTTTGGTTCTGCCAAGTTTCTTGACAAGAGCTGTAGGACTTACAATGGAAAAGTAGGTCAGGAGTAGATCTTGTAAATCTATCAAAGGGCCAAGAGCACAGTTTGTGTAGGAAAAGAAGAAAAGAGAAAGAAAAAAAGAAAAGAAATATTTTAGGGTGAAGGGAAGGACAGGAAGGGCAGATGTTGGTAGGACTTCTTCAGTGAACCCTGATGTGTAATTATACATCTGATTACAGATTGCTTTCTAATAAGGTCTGAAAAGTTCTTTGGTTTCTTCAGCCCAGCTTTCATTAGTACTTCAGAATCTCTTATTCTGCAATAGCAGTTAGCAATAAGGCCAGCCAGCCTGCCTGCCTGCCGGGATTTTGTCTCTACAGTGGGTGAGCAATGTGCTGGCCTGCTGTATACACATTCAAGTGTGTAGCTGCACCCTTACTGAGACCCAGCAAAAAAGCAACAGCASAAAAACAAGGGTTTTTGCAGGATGGACAGTTTCCTTTGAAATGTGGTAGGTAAGTGATTTCTTTAAATGGAAGAAAAAATCAATAGAAGGAGTTTCTAGGTTGGAAAAACCACCATCCCTAGTGTTGTCTTTGGGAGGGAACTTCAAAACACATCTCAGTTTGGGCAATGCACACTGGTTAGCCAGCATACACAACTCAACTTTCTATTCCACTGAACTTCTTGCCATACTGGTGAAATTTCTAATACATAGCTGGTGCCATGAGTTTTTTATATTTAGATCTAAACTCTTAGGAGGTTTCTGTAACATACAGTTTAACCAATAAAATACTGAACTGTAATCTGATTTTAAGCAAAATCTGATTGTGGCTTTTYCATCATATCTGTAATTCCAGCTAGCTTCCAGCAAATATTTTATTAATCTGAATTATATATGTGTATCTTCTGCCTTATAATAGAACTTTTGTTAACTGTCAGAGATTTGCTGGTTTGGCTTTTTTATAGTTTTAAACTTTTTACTTTTGTTTTTCTAGTAGCTAGAATACAAGTTTAAAAAGCATGCTAATGTGATACACCATTTTGGCTGAAGTAAAAGCCCTTTAGAATACACATTTACTCAGAGAAAGTGGGAGTGAGATAGCAGTGGTATTTATTCTTACAAGTTCCATCCTTTCATGTAGAAATTTCCTCTTAAAATTTGTTTTGCATTTGGGGCAGTTTCCTGTGAATCAGGCACTTTCTTCATTTGGTGTTAGAAGCCAGGATATTTGCCCACCACTGAATTCAGTGCTGCCTGCTGGTTTTCCCCTATCGATAATTAATGCATCAGCTGATGGGCAATGAACATTTTATAAAGGCCATTTTAACAAAACAGAACAATGCTTCCTTGCATCTATCAATGAGAGACGTTCTCATCTGTCTTCAGCAAATTCTCTCAGTTCCTTTCTGAATGTTGGAAGCCTCTGCCAAGAAAACACAAATGGGAGATTCTTCATTATCATCATAACACAGAGTTTTGAAGGAATGCTCTCAACTTTAAGATCTGCATTTCTGCCTGAAATGTTTTACCTCCTAGTGTTACAAGGACAGCATGAAACTCACTGAGAGTTTAGGGAGATAGAGTTCTCCTTGTTTTCCACTTTTACTTCCTCCTTCTGGCAGTTTTCTCACTACCTAGCCTTAAGCTTATCACCAAACTCCCTATCCTTGTACAATAAGGGCACAGGCCAGTTTTAATCATARAGGTACAGAATTCCAATACATGTGCAAGAGTCACAGGTGTACARCACTGAAGCTATTTTGAAATTAGGGTTGGGGTTTTTGTTTTGTTTTTAGTTTATCTGAAATTCTTGGTGGTTACTCTTTAGACAGTTCTTTTTTTATCTGGTTTGATGTGGGCAAGGATAATTTTCATCCACAAATTCCCTCCTCCTGCAGTGGCATGCTGCAACGTGACTTGGAGGTCTCTGTAAAGGCAGGCATTCCAGGGAAGGATCAGGGAAGACATACATGGAGGAATTAGTAATCTGCTGGAGTGGTGGTGATGGATAGGAGCTATTTATACTATGGGCAGTGACCACAGTAGCCCACTGTGTAGAGGTCTGAGACTACTGTCTGTACTTGYTTCTGCACTGGAAGAGTCCAATACYAGGATTTAGTTAAAGAAAATCTTGAGTGTCCATGTCTTTCTCCCTCTCTTTTGTAATTATTATTATAATTTCTAGGTTGTTTTCGACCAAAATTACATGACAAGACAGTGAGGAGTTAAGATATAGATAAAGCAGAACTGATAAACCAGCTTCTGTTTTGGGGATAGGCACAGAAATATTTGGAATGWTATCAAGCAGTTGTTATGGTCTTTTAACCCCTCTAAGCTGGAATTGCTTGGGTAGGGGCACAAAATATTTTTCTCCCCATTTGTGGGATAATGCATGTATATGGATTACTTAGAGCTGTATGAGCAGAATAATAATAACTTTACTGTGTTCTCACAGGAGTATTTCTCAAAGATTTCCTATATACCTGTATTTTGTCCCCCATCCCATTGCTCAGTGTTTTAATTAAATTTTACCCTGAATTGATTACATCTACATTTTCCCATGGGGCTGTAGATGTGAATTTGCTTTTCTTCTCCTATCTGTAATGCTTGTTGTTTAAATCTTTTCTCTCTCAGTCTCTTTTTTTTAAGATTTGGTGATTGCAATTTGATTACCTGTTCACTATTTTACAAATGATGTTATTCTAATTGAGGCCTAGAAATAGAAGTCYAATAAGTGTCTACATTCAGAAATGTTTGATTTTATATTCTTCTATTCTGTTGATATCAAAATTCCATGTTAGAGTAGATGTTTCTTTTTAAGCAACTGTAGAAATTACTAAACAAAAAACAAATCAGGCAGAATGCTTGCCTTTATTTAGTAGCTCTTCTTAGAGACTGCTCTACTTAGATACTGAGTCTATTGTCATTTTCAAGTAATTCAGGTGAAAACCAGGACTTTTAAAGAAAGATTTTTAAACCATCTCTTAAGGAGTTTAGAGGAATGAGTTTCATTCAAAAGCAGATTTACACCTTCCTGAGATTCCTCTTGCATGATTCAGGGGGAGGGGGCAGCAGAATGTTATCAGAAGGAAAAGCAAATTCACTTTGTATGTGTCCCTGAGTGAATTTTGCTTGGGGGCAAATCTGGCTATCTGCAGCAGAAATGTGATATTCTTGAATGCCCCAAGCTGTCCCAAATTCTCACCTCAGCATTAGGTTGTGCATAAACACTTCCCTGGCTGGAAAGGCTTTTCTTCACAGCCTGTTTTCCCTACACRGTGCTCCCAGCAACACCATCCCCAGAAGAGTGTGTCCCACGTGTTTCACACAGARGCATTTCCATATTAACTGAGTGTTGTGGGCCACCATGGAACTGGCTGTTCCATGGCTGTTCACCTTTCCATTCCATGCTTCTCAGCCTTCTGATGTACAGAACAGAATTCATGTACTTCGCTGCAGTTTAACTGAATTACCCTTCTGTCACCCAGGCTCTGTAATGCTATAAGGGCTGGTTAACATATATATGAAAGCCGTGGCTCACCCCTGCACTTTCTGTGACACATGTTCTTGTCAAAGGCTTTCACACAAAAAAAAACATTAAAAAGTCTTGACCACTACTAAACAGAACCAGAAACAGGACTAACAAGTAAAGACAGAAACCCCCACCCTCTCCTCCCTTGCGTTTTGAATGGGAGGAGAAATCTCTTGTTTTAGTCATCTTTTATTTTCTGTGCCCCCTCAGCACACAGTGCTCCAGCAGTTAATGCCTCCCTTGGTTCACTTGAGGGCCTCTTGCTGCTGAACACCTGCTATCAGTAGCTTACCATTTGGCTGGGAGGTCAAAGGCAAGGCACATGCAGTGCTGAAAGCACATCACTCCTTTCYCTGAATGCCATAAAGCTGCAGGAGAGGCCCCCAGCAGTGCCCTATGGTTTGCAGTCAGCTGTAGAGTGTGAGCTGGTCTTATGTGTGCTCAACAGTTCTCTGGGGAAAGTGTCGCATCCCTCAGGATCAGAGATCATGTGCTACCTGTACAGCGTGGTGACAACAACCCTGCTGAAGCMCCCAGAAGGCCAATTTGGAATGTGTTTCTTGTGYTGTTCTCCCAAGCAATTATTATAATCCAATAGTGTGTAAAATGTGCTTTCYGTGGTTGTATCATTAACCTAAACRATGTCAGTGCTCCCGTATGTGCTTCCATTATCCAGCTTGGCAGGGTTAGAGCACAGAACGCATTGCAAAGCAGGAGGACTGTTCACAGCATCAGCTTTGCTGGTGCCTGAGGTGAACACGAGTCCTATGGATGGAGCCTGACTGTGGAGATGCACTTGCTTTGCTGCAAAGGGAAATGGGGAGCCACTTAATCTGCTGCTGCTCGATTGCTGTGGGGGAAGGAGGATTTTCTGCTGRAGGCGCGAGTCCCCATATCTCCGGGGAGCGATGGTGTCTACAGGGCAGTGTGTCCACAGGACACTGTATATGGGAGATACTTCTTTCCTCTTGTATTCTGCAGTGCTATTGCCAGTTAGTACTTGTGGAAGTGAGAGAGGAGGCAAACCATGTTTTCAAGGTTTTGTGCTTTTCAGGGTGCTGTGAATGCAAAGAGATGGTTTTGAGGCTGTTAGGCACTTACACATATAGCAGAAATTTTAAAATGCAGCCTTTCAGATTGTTCTGCAAAGGGCCTGCCTACAGGACTCTGACTGTATATAGTCTTTACAATTTAAAATGTAACGAAAAGTATTATTTTTAAACATAATCTTTTCTCACAGCTCATAGTGTTGCAATGAAGTGGTTATTTTTTCAATAAGTGGAAAATAATTCTGATTCTCTTACCTCCACATAAAACCCCATCAAAAATGTTTCTTTGTAAAGATGGTGACTATTCACTGTATTCAAGATTATGTCTAAGCAGATTTTATATCTTACCTAAAGGGCTAGAGAACAATGGCTATTTAAATGAAATCTGTGTGATGCTGAGGGATTTAAGACCTTACTGAACGAATGTCTTGGGCTAATAGAGCAAGAATAGGGATTGAATGGATATCCAAAGTTCAGYAAGACTGCTTTACTCCCAGGGTCTAGATCATGCTGCTAAAAAATGGTGTCCTTTCATCAGCTGTACTCTGACAGCCTTCGTTGAATGGCGCAGGTTCCTGCTGGGGGATGATGAGGTCACTTCTTACACCTTTTGTAGTAGTGATAGCCTCTGGCCATTTTGGGGCTTCCTTTATGCCTCTGTGGTGTTCCATTCTTGCAACACTGAATTAGAGAAGGGATCACAATTTGTCTTCCTTCCTTCCTACATTTTGGAGAATGTCTGATCTCACAATGGGATCTGGACAAKGCAGCTGAGAGGAAGATGCCCAGCTTCATTCTCACAATATGCTTTTTTGGCCCTATTGGTTAGTGGTAGCTGATGTAGTAGTCACTGATGGTCATTTARGATAGAAGTATTGAGGTATTGTGAGGATGGATTGCAGGAAGACTTCTGGGCACAATGGTGGCCACTTTCCTACTTTCACCTCTGCCTTTAAGGTGTTAGTGATTTTCCTTTCACCACCTACATAATATTTCTGATATATGGGAGATATGTTTAACTTCCTAAGAAGGGTTGCAATAAGTCACCCATTCTACGTGGATTTCGTTGAGAATCACAAGGAAAAGCTAACTCTAGTTACAGTTTTAGCGAGATTTACACTGGTTTTGGACAAGATAGCAACAAACCTAAAGCGACAAAGTCAGAATGTGGTGGGGATTTTTAAGGCCATTCCATTTCTGACACCTGTGCACTAGTGTCTTTGTGTTTGCTTCATCTGAGCTGTTACTGTCCCAGTCATCACACCCATTCCTCTGTCATAGCACATCACCAACTAATAAGTGGTGGTGRAGCAAATCAAGAGATCTGTGGCCATATCAGGTGCTAGTGTTGGTGTTTCAGTATGAGCTGCCATTCATTACTGGTTTCCTGTGCAGGGTAGCGAGCTGGGTGCTCATCTGCCTACTGCCCYTGCTGGGGTGTGAGGGTGTATGGCCAAGGACAGAGCTGGAGCMGTGTGCCCTGGTTTAGGGAAGACCCTGTCCTCTAGCCCAGATGTTGATATTAGTTTCAGCACAGTTTCAATCTACTTGCTCACTCTCTTCTACCCAGTTATATGTGCAAAAATAAATTGAGAAGTTTGAATTGGCTTTTCAGAAGGCCGGTCACTTAGCAGTGTCACCATGAAGTTGACCATGGACATGTTTGCTAATGACCCAAATGTCAGAGGAGGGCAGAGTCATCTTTCTTCTCTCTCTTGTTTAGCCTCAGATACATGTGCTTCAGCTTTCCTGCATGGCTGCTGCCAGAGTCTGGTCACACACCCGAGTGCAATGCTACCTGTGAGCAGGAAGACTCAGGGGCCTGTGCAAGATGGCACATTCTCATCTGCTTAAAGATGAGCAGGCACTGGGACAGAGAAATTGTGGATACCCCCTCCTGGGAAGTGTTTAAGGACAGGGTGGATGGGGCTCTTAACCTGGTGGTCTAGTGGAAGGTGTCCCTGCCCATGGCAGGAGTGTTGGAACTAGACGATATTTAAGGTCAAATTCAAGCCGAACCATTCTATGATTCTCTGATATCCCATGCTGTGTTTTGTATCAGCAGCAAAGGGATTATTGATGAGATTCCCAGGGCTGACTACAGGACTGAGCTATATACTGCCGTTGAAATCAGTGACAGTTGCACGCCTAAACCTGCCAACTGGCTTTGGGAATGCCAGCTTCCCTCTGTCTGTTTACTGGAGAGCCCTGCTGTAAGAAGTTATGAAGTAGCAGAGGATGCCTTAGTATTTAGTTGCGACAGAAGCTAAAGAGAATTAGGTGCTCTTTTTTTTTTTTTGCCAGATTCCCCAGCTGTTGTAAACTGGCTGCTTTCTGCCAAAGTCAATACAGCTATACCAATTTGCTTCAGCGCAGGATTTGACTCTATCAGGCTGTATCAGAGTGCATGTCACTTCCCTTTGCAGGCAGATGAAACAGCAATGAATATAGAAAAAGATCTTGCAGCTTGGGGAATTTAATAAATAATATTATATTAACAAAAATCAGTTCAGGGCTGTGCCTCTGTCAGCATTTGTTCTATGTCTGTCCCATCCCATTCCTTCTTTGTTCATTGTGGTTGCATCTGCATCACTATGGTAACTAATGAACGATTATTTAATTTACCAATCACTAGCTGTAGCAGTTTAGTGTTTAAAATGCTGTCTGCCATACTCATATGCACAAGAACACACAATCTGTCACACAGGAAATATTATAAGTGCTTGATGCGCATTTTTTTAGATAAATCTATTTACCTGTCTCTTCAAATGGGACACRAGAGCTTTATCTACTGTGATGATGGCCACAAGCTAAATAGTATGTGCAGATAATCCTAGTTGTGTTATTTCATGTTTGCTGTCTGTATGTATCAGCTGTCAGCCAGCACACCTTAAATGAAGGCAACATCATTTACATCCCAGAGGATTTCTGCCCAGCTCCCATGTCTTAAGAGTTATTTAATGTTCACAGAGAGTTTTCAGAAGCAAAATGGTATTTTATGTTTTTGGGAGCCAGTCTAAAACTGTTGTTTTGGAGGAATGAAAGGGAATGGACAACTGTCCCAAGTTTTTGAAGGGGTGGTGTGTGCCTTCAGCCATTTGGGGTCTTCAAGAAAAGGATAAGTAACTTGGAGGAAAGCTAGGGCAGCTACATGCCCTTCTGTGGGGCTGATGTAGGTGGGTACTGGCTGGGAAAGGTAGATTAGCATCTACTTTATTGCGGTTTCTCTCAGCTCTACCTATTTCAGTGCTGTGGTAAGCTGGAGGTTTTCACGAGATCCCTAGACACCCAGGTACATTTTTGCTTGAAGGGGACTTGGTTTTATTCTATCCTACAGAATTGTGTAGCTGACTTTTAATCTGCAAAGGGAATACATCCTCAGTGGAATATACTGCTACACGTGAAGCAGATGTTTTAATAAAGTTACTGGTTTCTTTTTCCTTTTTGGACTGCTTGAGGAAATAGGTGTAAAAGAGTGAAGGTAGAGGGATGACAATATCCATCCAGACATGAAATGCCCTTATGCCTGCTGAGTAGTTGCAAGAGAAGTGACCTTTCTCTCATGGAGGTGATGGGACTTGAGACCTGACCACAGGTGCCTTGCTCAGGGCCTGGGGAGAGAGGTTTGCCTGGGCTTGAGGCAAAGGACAGATACTCTGGGAAGARTTATGAGAGGTTTAATGCTACTGAGTCCTTCAGCTCTGCTCTAGAGGGAAACCACAGCAAGCTGGACTGCACATATATCTTGTTGCCCTTGAGCTGTGGAATGTAGCCTTGCTTCTTTTTCCCATATCTTGAGCCATCCTGGGATGCTCACTGAGTAAAATTCCAGGCTGCAGGGAGGCATTCCCACATCACTTAGCTCTCTGCTAAGTGTRCGTATGTATACATGTGTACATATGTATATATGCAGACCGTATTTATAATGGCACAACTCAGACACAGCTGGTTTGGATACGTGAAGCTCGAATCTCCGAGTAAACTCCACTTTGCCCAAATCCTGTCCCTAAGAACAGCTTTTGACATGGTGGCTGTGCTTCATAGCAGTTGCCTATCTGAAACAGCAGGACCAAGGACTCCTAAATCATGTCCTATTATTGATATATAAATGTGCAGTGATCCAAACAGGTAGTTTTGTTGTGGGTTACATGAAACAATAACTGTATGATGTATGATGGCCCCCAGTTAACCTGTGGTAAGGTGAAAGCAGGGGCACTAGACTAGAATGARCTATTATATCCCAAGGTTGATTTAAGGCTAAAATGGGGCCTAGATTCACCCAAAGTGCAAAACTGTGTGCTCACTCCACAACAAATGTTTCATTTCATTGCCCATATCCAAAGGAGTCTGTTTTAAAAACMTGCCTTATTCCTGAATCTGGATCCTGGCTGAGCATGAAGCAGAAGAGCCCTGGTAAAAGGACTAACTTGGGACAAACTCTGAAACTTCACAGCTTCAGCATCTCTCTCCCTCTGTGTCCATGTTAAGTGTGTTCCCAAACTCTAAGGAGCGTCATTTAATCTGGGCTTGCTTTAGAAGCCCCTACGGTTCAGGACATGTCCATTATGTGCTGCACTGATGCTCACTTGGAAACTACTGAGTGTTCCAAAAGAAAATTATGGCCATCTTACAGGGATGAGTCATCTCTGACAGCTGTGTGAGAAAGGATTTTCTAGTTGTACACAACTTTGAGGTTTAAAAAAATCCCAAGCCCTTTTTTGTTCCATATGGGAACCAAGTTCCTTCTATTTTTATGGAAAAAAAATGCAGAAAGAAGGTAAGGTCATCACTTAGCACAGCCAGCAGTTCATTAATCAGCTCACATCAGGTGAAAAAGATTCAACATTGCCAGCCTTCCACATTCCAGAAAAGTTCTCTGACCACAGAAATATTGAGGATCTCCATCACAATCTTTTTTTTTTTTTTTTTTTTTTTTTTTTTTTTTTAATGCTAAATAGAATGGTGCCAACCTGTGAAAGTAAGAGTCTGACTTTGATAGGTAGTTGATAACTTGGTGATTTATAGTACCTGCCTAGTACACTTAGGGGTCCCAAGTTCAGGTCTGTGAAAGCCCAGGACTTTWGGCTATTGTCTCTAATAGAGATTCTAAGCCTTCCTTGGGTTTTGATCATAAATCACACTCTAGAGATGAAAAATATTTTCTGACAAAGTTCTGGCAATGCTGCTGTGTTTGTCTGCAAAATACACACTTGCCACTTTCCAACGAAAAAACGTTTCATTGAAAAMCTTTATGATTATCTCTAAGAGTTTGGTGGCATTGGATCTTTCAAAGTTTTCAGAAAAAATAAATTAATTGTGTTTTGGACTAAAAAGTCTTTTGGTGGATTTCTAAACACCCTTTTYCCAGGATGGTCCATTTTATATGGCTTGCTAGTATTTGATATGCATTTTCRGTATTTTAGCTTTTCAGAGGACTTTGGAACACAAGACCCAGGTGCACTATGTAGTAAAAATAAATAGAATTTCTAAAGCATGAGAAATTTACACTTCCTTTTGGATGAAAAATGAGAGGAAATAGCTCTTCTCTCCTTTTTAATAGAACAAATTAAGAGAAATCTAGTTAGTATTTGATGCCACAGAAGCATTTGGTCTGGCTGATTACAAAGGGTAGTTTTGGTGTCTTTGCTGGGATTCAGGTGGACAGATTAAAAATTACATCAACTGTAAAAGCAGAGAGGCTGTTCTAGTGTCTGTGGGGACCTCTGGCATAGCACAGACCAGGAATTCTTGAGCTGACCTGGTTGGGAAAGTAGAAAATGGATATAATCTGAAAAAGCATAACTCTTTTTGTTCCTAAGCAAACTGCCCAACTTGTTTCCTCCCCCAAGAGCTCTCCTCTGCCTTCAGCAGAGGTCTGCTCAGAGGGCTYCTGTCGGGGATTTCCCAGCTCTTAAACAAATGACAAAGGTTGATGAATCTTTAACAAATCCTTCCCTTCAGCTCTTTGTCAGACTGAGAGCATAAATAACTCTGGCAGCCTCATCCCAAGTGCTTTTGCCCAAGACAAGTCCTATCTCAGTTACTGAGATGTGGCATTTTTCATTTTGCCCCAGAGACTCACTTAACCCTTTCTTGGCTGCTGGCTGCAGCCTATTATTGGGCTGATTTCACAGAGAGCTGAATGAGGGCTGTAAGATGATGCTTGAACCTGACTTTTATGAATAAACCAGCAAGTGAAAAGCATAGAGAATTTAATCTGCCCATCTGCTTGTGGATACTGTACCAATGGGGAGAAAATCAGTTCAGGTGGAACAGTGAGGATGTAGGCAGTCTGAATCAAGGAGCAAGAAAGTATGGTCTCCCCAGTTCTGACCAGAAGGATATTTCAGAAGGACTGACTTCATGCAGTAGATTCACAGGGAGAGCATTTCCTYCCCCCCACACTAAGGCTGTCTCTGGGCTGAACAGCAGCAAGGTGGTTGCAGAGATGTCATGGTGCCTCAATCCTACATCTGGGAGGCATGCACTTGGTTTGTGTCAACCGGGCATTTTAGTGCAGAATCTGTGCTCCCTGTGCTTTTGCTGGCTCTGGAGCTAGCTCAGGCATCTCTGCTCCATACCCTGGGGTACAACAGAGGTATTTCCTTGGGGTTGAAGGAAAATCCTTGGAGGACTGCAGCTTGCATTACTTARGGGAATTGCCTGCATGTGTACATGGCTATATGACTGTTCTGTGTGTAACYGAACTATTTTGTGCCTTGAGATCACACCTGAAGTGTCATTTCCATGCTGCTGGTTTCTTCTTGGGTTTGAGAAAGAATGAGCTCACTAGCTTATGTATTTTTGTCTTTACTTAAATATACCTAAAATAAATCTTTTACTTAAATATCTTTACTCAAAACTCTAGTGGTCATGACTGGAGTCAGCATTTTTAGTTAGTTTTCTACTTAGGAAGTGCTGATGAAACATGAGCAAGGGCATGAGGGTCCTTTCCCCTTCTGAATACTACCTAGCAGAGCTCAGCTTTGTTTGTGAGCTTCTGAAGTAGCCAGGGACACAAGAGAGATGAGTATGCTTTAATGTTGTTCCTCTCAAGTGTCACCTTGGGGTGACTTCTTCCTTACAAAACTGCTTGGAGTTCTCTCAAGCTAAGATTGCTCCAAGGCAGCACTTTTGATCGAGCATGACAGTGAAGTACATCCACCGAGGCAGAATGTTATGTGTCCTGCACAATAAATAGCAGCTGGATACAGGGACAATCCATGGCAAATCACTGTGGCTGACACACAGCCTCCTGTCTGTCCCATGGGCATCCCACAGCAGTCAGGATGTGCTGGTGGCCTCTACCAGTGCCAGTTGCCAAACTGGGTGCAAGTTTCAAAGTCAGTAAGAGCTGTGTCCTGAAATGCTGGTTATATTTTGTCTGTCTGTTGGACTTTCATTTTTTTCTTAACACTTCAGCAAGAATAAGTTTTGCTTAGCTCTTCCCTGCCCATGGCTGGCTGTCTATTATTGCCTGGTGTGAATATGTGCAGTATTCTTTCCTTCTTCTTGCCAAATACAGTAACAGGGGAGGAGGAACAGGCTTAGTCTGGCAGCAGTCTCCTTTTACCTCCACTTCTTTGCAGAATGGAAAAATGATGCTTGGTTTTTTTTTTGGGTTTTTTTTTTTTTCCCCCATGTTTTGCTGCGTCATGTTGAATTGCTGCTCTGTGCTGAGAGAAAATAGACTCACAATTTTCCCTTTTGCCACTGCTGGGTTGTAATACTAAAGTGTTAAAGTCTGAGTCTGTTTCCAAGTTGATGTGAAAAGGAATGTACTGTCCAACCAGGATGGTGTGTGCTGAGCACAAATAAGGGTCAATGTACACTTTGAACAGCATATTTAAACATGAGTTTCTGCCTGAACATCAGGAAACACTTTTTAATGTGAGAACGACTGAACAGTGGCACAGGCTGCCCAGGGAGTTAGTGGAGTCTCCAACCCTGAAGATACTCAAAAGCC
>NW_026623324.1:1226072-1296178 GCF_030028575.1 Malurus melanocephalus | reverse complement strand
AAAAAAAAGAGAAAAGGTTTGTGAGCAGAGGAGTTGTATTTTTTAATAGGCCTATAATGTCATTAGAGAAAACATGGGTAGAACTCTGGACACACCTAAAATCTTGGATATTTTTATAAATATGGTAGATGTTTTAATAAAAGATACTGTCTTCATCCACACAATTTTTTGGCTTGACATGGGCATGCACATACAGTGCAGATCCTGATAGCCCTCAGAATTATGGAGAAAAGTGAATCCTTTTTTAACTTAAGAATGTGAGCCGTGTGCACCCAGATCAGAGTGACCCCTCCTTGATACCAAAGGAAAACCCTCAACGTTCACATGTGGATATGGAAAGCCCTCAGGAAATAAGTTAAAAAGGGACACTATTGCCAATGTGAGTCAGTTTATCAGACAGCTGCTTCAGGTTAATGAAGTCTACTATGATGAGATATAAATCTGAAAGAGTAGGGAAATTTTTAGCAGAATTATTGTATCAGGCTTTTTGATTCAGTGAAGTAGTGCTTAGGACATACATATGACTGGAAAGACACTCTGGTGAGCAATATAAATTACAAATATGAAGAACTTGCAAGTTCTAAGTTAGAGGGTCTGTCATGAACTCTACAAAATGCATASCAAAGCAGGGGCTACATTGTGCTTTCCAGATCAGTGCTGCTGGAAATTGCTTCACCTACCACCAGCCAGTCATTGCAGTCTCCCGTTTCTTGCCCTTGCTGTTTAGTCCCATACCTACCTGGTGTGTTTCTGACACATTTCCACATGTTTAAATAGTGCCTCCTATCAAATATGACCAGTTTTTCAGAAAGTGATGTCTCTCTCCAGTGAAAGCTGTGACTCGATGCTGAAAAAAGWTTGACTTGAGGGAAATATGCCCAGGTATGCAGAGGTATGGAAAACAAGAGAAGAAAAAAGGTAAATCGGCCATTTTGTGGCTTGCAAATTGACTTATTTAATGGCATCTTCATTAACAGTTTTTGCTGCTAAATGCCGATAGTTTCTCTCTTTAGAGCTGTCTCCAATAATAATGAGTGACTCCACTGGGAAGTGATTTACATAAAACACGCTTCTCTTCTTGCAGGCAGGAGCTCTGTGCTGGGTCAGAGTGGGAAGGAAAAAAAGATAAGTGCACTCTGTAAATGAGGGGCAGTTTTGTGAGTTGAGTCGTGAGCACCCATGGAAAAAACACCTTCCCCCCACTACCACCTTGGCCCGAAATGTTTCCCAGCTGAGTCACCGCACCGAGGTGAATGTTTTTACGCAGGTGTGACACAGAGTATTGTCGAGAAGAGGTCAGGTTGAGCTGATGCAGATTAACACTGCAGAGGAGCTATAGACAGGAGTAGAATCAGCTTACCCTGAAGGGCATTTTCTGCACATTTTGTATCACTTCTGTGCAGAGCCTCTGATCACAGCCTTCTGCATTTCACCAGATTGAAGTGCCAGAGAAATAGGTTCATATTTTATGGTCTGTCAAGTTCCAGACAGACACCAATGTGAAAACATGACAAATAGAAAACAGAAAATGAAATACTAATTYATTTTTTTTTCTTGAACTTCATAAAAAATTATTTATTTCTTGCCAAGCAGGCCTGAGACTTTATATTACAGCTTTTTCCTGAAGTTGGATAAAACACAGTCTGGACCATTTGTTGCTAACWCATCCCGTGTGTTTTTATCTTATGGATGAAATAATTTATGTTGGCTTATAAATAGAGATAGACAGCTTCCTAGCTTCTTCCCCTAAAGTTGGAGTAAATTAATGGAAAACATATTGCTGAGACTGTGGTCTCAAAATGGATTCCAGTTAAAGCAGATMACAAGTGAGATCTCAGCTAGGCTGAGCTTTCTAAGAGTTACTCATCTAAGCTGTCCAGTGCATACTTTCCTAGAGGGCAAACTCCAAAATGGCTGAGGTCCTTTATCTAAGCCACCTATTTTAAGATAAAATTTATTTTCTGAGGGTTCTTATCTCTTTCCATTGACTATGGAGAAACCTTACTGACTTAGATCTGAAGAATTTCAAATACTATTTTGGTAGCTTGAGACACATTTTTTTTAAGAGATGACAGAATAGTTTTGAAGTGGAGGTATAGCTGCCATGAGTATAGTTTAATTTTAAATTTTAATTATATATATAKAAATATTAATATAAATTTATAATTACAAATATATAGAAATTTATAAGTATATAAATAAACAATATATAAATAAAATATATACACTTAGCATGCTTTCAAGTGAAATAAAGGTAATTTTTGCCTACAAAGAGTCCTTGAAAAGACAAAAGTGATCATCTCTTGCCTGTGGTAAACATTTATGCCATTGAAATGGGTTGTAGATACAGCCAAACACTTTGATTTCTAAAAAAAATTAACATCTCAGAGTACTGGAAAGTTGCTTACAGGAAAATAAGGCATCGTTTGTACATAAGTAAGTAA
Organism: Malurus melanocephalus; assembly: GCF_030028575.1. Lineage (NCBI taxonomy): Eukaryota > Metazoa > Chordata > Aves > Passeriformes > Maluridae > Malurus > Malurus melanocephalus. The sequence goes on along the minus strand of NW_026623324.1, from coordinate 1,293,734 downwards.
ATACTTCCTGTTTCTCACATCGATAGGCTTGTTCACGTCTTTAGAAATAAACATTTTGATGGTACTTTGTCCAGGAGGATTAGCCTGATGATGCTGTTAAGAATCAAAGAAGAAATCAAATACTTTGGAAGGTAAGAACTGTTACTTCATGAACCCTTGTTGATTTGATAGTTGGAAATTAAGGACTGTTGATGAAAATTTACACTGACACCTGTAGTCATCCCACATAAATTTCTAATAAAAATTCTGTTCATGCTTTTTAATGATAGATTTTATTTGGGAGTAGTTAGGAGGGCAGTCTTGTGTTCCCAGTCATAATGTCTTCTGTGAAACTTCATGCAGACCACAATGATTTGTCCACATAAATTTGTTTGCTATGTTCAGGCTTGTACTGAACCAAAGTATTCTTTCAGTAGAACAAGTGATAGGAGCTRTAATTCAAATAGTTTCATATTTTGGCTTCCTTTTCTTTACCTAATTTTTATGTCAGCTAAAAATGTTGAAATCTGAAAAATAAAGTATCCTTGATTTTCCTGGGGGATTGTGCAGATTAGCGTTTCTGGGAAGTTGACTGAAATGCAATGAAAGCTTTTGATTCTTTAAATGGCCTCAATGAAATGTTCACAGTTCTTCTGCATCGTATTTGTAAAAAGGTGGAAAGATTGGATATGAGGTCTGAAAATCATATTGTTTTCTTTTATATTAGTTATGTTGTGGGCATGGTGCCTGTAGTTTTCTTAATCTGTTAAACCTTTTTTATAAATTAATATTTTGGACAATGATGAATATAAATAATTTACATCAGCAGTTTTCATGTTGTATGTTCACTGAGCTGGATTTACAAAGGCATCAAGCCAGGATATAATTCCTGGCTTTATTAGGTTATGAAATAGAATCTAGCCAGAAGATATAATGTCCTTAAGCTGTAACATCAGCAGCAACAGACAGACCTTAATGCTRCTGGACCTAATGGAATTAAATTTCATGTATGCTTAATGAATGCAAATGCCACTTAATTTTTACAGCCTGAGTTGTAATACATTGCATGTGACATGTCTACTCCTGAAAAAATTATTCAAATGTGTGATTCYAACACCCAGTGTCTAATTTCACCACTGTAAAATGTATCCTCTTAGGGAAGAGGGACTAGAGAAACATGCCAGCAATATTACTGCATAATTTAAAGCAGCCACCAAAGTGAAATGTTAAAATATGCATCGGGCAATTACAATCGTTGTATATGTTTTTATTCTCCTTTGCTGCTTTTCTACAAGGAGTAGTAAAAAGATTTAGAGCAAGTGGCAGCCATAGCAACAAGGAATTTTTGGTTCAACCTGGTGCYGAATAACTTCTGGCAGAGAAAAGCATTTCTGGATACTCTGGCGAGTGTTGATTCTTCCAAAGGATACGTGCATCACTTCAGTTTTGATTCTCAGGCACAAGTCCCGTGGAGATATGTGAGAGCCAGTTTTGGTGCAAGCCCAAGCRGAAGCAATTACAAATGGGTTACACCAGAGCTGGACATGATACTTGTTCAATGATCCCTTGGGTTTGTTAGTTATCAATAGAGATAACAAGACGTATTCTTCTTCCTGTGAGAGAGAAGGGAAATAGAGGGGACGTGGAAGAAGGTTTCTATCCCCTGCTTGGTCCAGCTATGGCTGGGTGAGAATCCCAAGCAGAGCTTTGCCCCTCTGACCTKATCACAATGACTACCCTGCTCTGAGGGGTACAAAGACCTGCTCAAACACAGAGAGTTTGACTCCCAGAGTCACCATGTCCTTAGGCTTTTGTATTTGCTTGCAGACAGCCAGGTGGGCAGTGACCTTGAAAACAAGTAAGCAAAAATTCAAGGGAATAATGGGTGGGACACAAAACTCAATCACGTATGCAGAGAGCCCAGAAAATGTATTCAGTTGATGAGGGTCTGTGAGGTTTTAAAATATAGTCCAGGGATTAGTCACTGTGCCTTTTACAAAATAAAGTGGGTGTCATAATATTGAAGATTATGGCACACRTAATAGTTACAAAGAAGTCTAGCTACTGATTACAAACTAAGCTGTGCAAGGTCAAAAGGATCTGTGGCTCTCACATATGTGAAAATGTTAACCTTCACCAAAATTAAACATCCATCGCTTCTCGTGACAAAGAGTAAATTTGTTCAGTTAATTCTGAAAYGAAAACAGCTGCAAGATGACAGTACAATGAATGGTGTGCATTCTGAAAGATGAGATTGATGTTATTCCAGAAAGTGTTTTAGAAACTGTAATTAAATGTCTTTTTTTTTCCTAATTCTTTTGGAGGCAATCCTTCCACTTTACTGTATAAGATGGAACTGTTTTACACAATGGGTTAAAAGTAGGCTGAAGGCTCTTTAGTCTCRTTTGATGGCCCAGACACATCCTCCAGTAGAGGTATGCAAACCTCTTTCATTAATAATCTTGTTTTCCTTAATCTTTTCTCATGATTACCTTAGGAAGACACTTTGCATGCCCCAGGWCTGCAGATCCCAGGCTGCAAGATGAGGTGCCCCTTGAAAACCTGTTAGCCAAGCATTAACTTCTGCATTAATTACAACTAATTTTTCCATTGCTTTTTTTCCAGACATGGGGAGCTTGGGCTATATCCCAGAGATAATGCAGGTAAAGTACACATCTGGCCATTTTATCTAACACTCCTTTCAAGGTTAGTTATCACAAAAAGCTGTGATAGCACATAGATCTCCTCCACTTAATTACACCTTAATTTGGGATCCTGAGACTATAAAATCTGGAAATAGCTATGTCTGACTTTGGATCCCAGAGGGGAAAACCTATTGCCCTTTGGCAAGAAACATGAAGTTACCTATGATCGAGGCAGTGCATTTTTAAATACTTTGTCTCTGTATGTGCAATCACTTTATCAAGTTTCAACAGCAGGAATTAGAAGGAAAATATTGCCACTTGAGAATACAGGTGTTTACAAAGGAATGAATTGAGGCAGAAATCTAGGATCTGCTATRTAGCAATGAGATATAGTCACTCTTCTTGGTTTAAAGAATCCCTGCTACTTCAATTTTTTTCAGTAACACAATTTCTTTGACAGCCTGGGATAAAAAAAGCAGAAGGTGGGTAGAATTATTTGAACAAAGTTCCCAGAAACTGTTGCATATGGATAGTCTTTGTACTGCACAGATTGTTTTCCTCCACACACATGTTCYGTTTCTTGCATTGGAGCACTTAAAGCATATCCAGCAGAGTTATAAATCTACATAAATATTTGATTACTCTAATTGGGCAGCCTGCACCACACTTTCACCCTTGGGCATTTAGTGCAAGTAAATGTGCATAGCACCCATGTATAAAACGTTAAGGTGATCAGGGAATATTGAGGCTGCCTGAAGCATCAATTTAAAGCAACAGCTTTATTTGTGCTGTTTCAAAATCAAAGGGAAAATATCTTCTTATTTTATAATTAAAGAGAATTGCTGTTAAAAGGTTTTACATGATTTGTTAAATTAATATGAATATCATCAACTTCTCATTGTCACTTCAATGATAAACRCGTATCCTCCAAGGAACCTTTCACATGTGAAAGAGTCTCATCTTTAGAAATGTACAGAAGATAAGAAAGGGCTTTGTGACGTAGGATGATCTAAGTACCATTTTGGTTCCTTGCAAAAACATTGTTAATCGTTGATTTAATTTCTTTTGCAAAGAGATTAACTCTAATTATGGCTTCTAGAAATGCGTACTGCAGAATATCTCTTATTTTCTGATAAGTATAATTTTTATTTTAAAAAAGTTGGCTATTTTTATTTTGAAAAAGCTGCCTCTGAATGTATATCAGTTGACRCTCTTCTTCCTGTACCGTTGAGAAACTGAAATACTAATACTGAGAAAGAAAAATCTCATTTTTCACTTCCTATCCACATCYGTCTTAAATGCAGAAAACCTGAGGTCATCCTTGTTGGTGGGCATAAGACCAGAGTTTCCACCCTGTGAAAAACTCAGATACTTCTAATTTTCCTTCATGAATTGGAATGAAAAGTTGAGCCAGTTTAGGGAAGTCCCAAACTTTCCAGTCTTACATTTTGTCATAGCACTTTATTTAATTGAAATAAAATTATTTTTTTTTTTTAGTCTTTTGTTTGTTTGTTTTACCTTCAATGTGTCCAGAAGGCTGAGACTATGAGTCTTGTGGGATTTCTCCTTCCAGCTCCTCTGCTTTCAACTTTTCCCCCCAGTCCACGTGTATTGATTGGATTGAACCTGCTTGACCACACCACAGCCATGCACTGCCCATCTGTGTGTAATGTTTCTGCCAAAGGGGCAGCATGAGAAAGTTTTCCCAAGGGAATGCTCATGTTGTGCTACAGTCTTGTGTGTAGCACTGCAGCAATTCAAGTGGACACAGCTTAGTGTTGAACTGACATGCCACAAATTCATCTGAGACATTTCTATCAAGGCTGACATGATTCAAAGGCATTTCATTTCTGTGTCTAATGAAAAAATGAAAAATTRCTTTTACCCACAGAAATGTTGACTTTACGAAGAACTGTATTTCCAGTTACAAAGGCATTTCTCCTGAACAGCATAAATCAAAATTGTTTTCCTGTTTGCAAACATTTCAGCTTTGCCTACAGAATGTCCACCTGTATTTCAGTATAAATACTTGCCCTTGGCTGTCCTTCTGAGCTTGGTTGAATGTTACGGGAAAGGACCTACATTTGAAAAGTAATAATACACATTTTCTCCTTTTCAAAAAGAAGAAAATGTATGTGAAGAGTGGTGCTTCTTTAACATATCTCAGATAACATAGGCCAAGCCCTTGGCCTTCTGTTTGCTATCTTCCCCTTCAATCTGTCACAGTGCCCGGGGCCATTACCAAAATGAAGGCAGCAGCCACTCCCAGTGGGAGTCTTCTTGCTGCATGTGAAAGTCTCCAGCCTCTGTGAGCCAGGCCRGTCACCCTGCACACCTGTTATTGTTGAGGGAAGAATTAGTCTCTTTCATGACTCTTTTCCAGGTTCTTTGCTCTGTCCTGGCACTCAGGACAGGAACATTGTGCCCTGCAAGTGTTCCTTTGCTCTGCTGTCTGTGCAGAGACTCAGGGCAGCTCTAACAAGGTCTGTGTTTTGTTAAATTAGTCAAGGAGCCTTAGAAGATGCCTCCTAACTTGAGACATAAGGAARTATGACAAGTATTTTAAAACTGGTAACAATCCATCATTATAAATGCTTCACTGAAATTGGTTGGTTAGTTGTTACACATTGTTACACTGACATTGGAATACTCTTAATCATATACTCTTAGCCTGGAAAATGTTATTTACTGTGGATAAGTGAGTTTCAGATCCAGGAACCATCACCTTATGAAAGTTAAACATTTGCCCTCAGCTTCCACAGAGCGTTTTTAATAATGAAAATAGCTGTATATATGAGGCTACTGCTCAGTATACTGGAGCACCCTTAAGTAGTTTTGGCAAATGTATTARTGGCCTGGCATATGTAACATTGAGGCATCCAAGACCCATCAGAGCTCTTTCACATGCTCTTTCACCATAAATCTAAAAAGATACATTTATAATCAATTATCTATTTGAGGTTGTTAATATTTTTAATTTTCTTCTGAAGGTAAAGACCTCAGTGGCAGCTCAGAACTAAATTATATGCTCTGAGGGGTTTCCAGGTTTTTGAACACACAAATGAACTTGACAGCTAAGGAAGTGTTATTCTGTCCCTAGTGTAAAAGTGACTTTAAAATGAAGCAGAGGCAGAGAGGGGTTGAATGTGGAGTCTYCTGGGATAGTTAGCTGAGATTTTTTCAGCTAGGAAACTGCCTACTTTTCCTCACTGGAAGAAACAGGATTTGTGAAACAATTCAGCAATTTGCAATCATCTAGCATCATTTGAGATGCTCTACCCTGCTTAATCTCTTACCTCCCTCTCCACTGAGCAATGGTCTCCTAGAAGCCCTGCATCTGATGTGGCTTGGATGTCCTAGGAGGTCTGAAATGGTGACAGATATGTCCAAAATACTTTACATCTCAGCCCAACAGAAAAAACCAAAGCTCATCGCTTGAGCCAAGAAATGGCATTGTATAGCCTGTGGAATGTTCTTATTAACCATTTGCCATCCTGCCCTAATAGCAGTAATTTTTTCTTGTACTAAAAAAAAAATTAAGCAAATGGCATTTCAGTTAATTTTTATACATATATAAGTTCTAAATCAAATATTCTGAATGCACCAAATGCGCATTTTTGCTTGAGAATGACAAATATATCGGGAAATGTTAGGTTTTCTGTGGCTGACAAAGCGAGCAGACAAACCTCTGAAGTAAAACAAACCTTTAAAGASTTTATTGAGTAGCACCGTGTTTGGCTTCCTATAAAAATTAACTGTGAGGAGTGCAGATGATAAGTAGGATGTTTCTAAAAGCATTCAGTGATGTATTGAGGCCTATTTTGCGGGATAGACTTGCAATTCAGCACTGTGCAGCACRCAGCAGTGCACTTGGGTGGTGTGTGCAGGCCAGGCTGCCTTCTGCTTGCTGGGTGGGGAGGGTGAAGCAGAGGAAGGTGGAGGTCAGTCCTAAGTGCCTCACAGCTAAGTTTGTGACTGGWCTTAGCCATGGTGCACTTAATGTCAGCTACATAGGAAACATTTGRAAAAAAAATCAGAAATTTGGGTAATTGAAATGTTTTAAATGAATTTAAACCATTGCTTCCTTGGGCACATGCGGTTTAATTTTAGCAAAGCATTCCTGGGAACTGTCACTGTAAAAGGGGGAATTGTGGGATGTAGATTGGAGCAGGGGTTGTGGTACATTCCTGGAATGTAAGTGAGCAATTTGATTGTTGTAAGTTAAGACCAGCAGTCTCATATGGCAGTATCTGATGTTAGCCTCAGTAAACATTTAGGCTGCTTTAGATATCTGACACCAAACCTAGTTGTATCCAGAGGCAGCCAAGGTGCAGCCATGCTGCCTTCAAAAGTGCTTGTTAAGGACAGAAAGGGCTGCAATGCCACTGTGTTTGTTGCCTTTCATCTCCAGCATTTGGACATCTTGCTCATATCAGCAGAAGTGAAGGCTCAAGTTGTYCCAACCAATGGCATGCTGGCACTATGAGCAGTGCCTGCTGCTCTGGTTAGAGATCTCTGGTGGGCAGCAGTGGGTGGTTGCCCTGTCAGAGGTGTCGTGTCCCTACAGGCAGGGGACTGTAACTTGTTCCYAGTTTTGGTTATCCCAATACAATAGATAGCAAAGGAAGTGGCAAAAACTGACACTGTCCAGTCATAGAGTCATTCAGGTTGGACAAGCCCTGAAGAGGTCATATTTTCTTTGGAAGTATAGGTCTTAGTTTTGGAAAGGGGTCTTGGAAAGGGGCTAAGATTTTTACATGGGTTTCATATGTGTGCCTGAGGGATTTGGATGAGTTCTGATAGCACATGTTTAAAAGGAGGGGTCATCACACTGGGGCCCAGGACTTTTTCTATCTTGAGCTGTCATTGCATCTTCATCTGGATCACCAGCATTCCTGTTTTTCCAGTCTTGGGTTTTCCATCAAGTGTGCTACAGGTTGGTGAATTTATTGTGGCTTAAATGGTGATGAAAGACTGATTGCCAACATGAAAAAGATGCTACTCATGGTATTATGCTAGAATTGGGCCCTGCTTTGGAGAACAGAATGAATGGATTAAGGCCTTTCATTACTTTTGCCCTCTTGAGAGATGAAATGTCTGCTTGTCTTCTGGCAGACTGGCCAGAAAGCGTGATTGCTTCTGACACGTTGCTCTGATTTTGCTCACGATGCAATCTCACATCACTTTGCAGAGTTTTAGGTACATGTTGTTCTGCGCTGAAAATCTATTTGATTTGGGCAGACTGCAATAGAGGTTTACCACTGTTCTGTACTTTATTAGATAATCATTCTGGCAGGTTGCCATAGCTGCAGGTGCCAAATAATCAGAGTTTTTCATTTTCCAAGAAGACTTCAACTTCTTTGTCAAAAGAAAGGAAGTATTTTTTCTGTCATTTACAGCAGTAGTTTATGTCATCATTACTAAAAAGTGTGTAGCAAGAGTGCAGGAAGTGATTCACCAGTGTGCAATATAACAGATATAGACAGTTAAGAAAACTGTCTAAATTACAAAGATCAATGGAGAATTCCAATTTTAGTAATATTGTCTTATTTTTATCCTCTATTATTTTCAGAAAACGGTTGTGTAAAGATGCAAGGCCTTTTATTCTGTGTTATTTTCTTCATACAGTATTTTTTTCCAGTTTAATGAATAGTTCAAGTTTCTGAGGCTTATTTTGTTCTATGGACAGTGACAGAGCCATAATGATAACAGCCTTCTTGAAATCATCACTCTGTCGTAGTTGCCTCGAGGGAAACATTTCGAATCAGTGACTAGAGAGAAAGTTTTACCATCACATTAACCAGAAAGTCACAACTGGTTTGCATTTCCACTAATGTAAATCAGGAGTSAATCAGCTTTGCACCACTGTGATTTCAGTGCCAAGCACATTGTTAGTCTATGTTTCTCACATTGACTGCTCTAATAATGCTCACTAATATGCTCCTGTAGTAAAATTAATCCATATTTCTGTAGGAAATCCTTTTGTGTATACCATTACCATGCATGTTATATTAACTCATTGCATGGATAAAATCAACAGCTAGTACCTTGCAGTTTGTTTTCCCTGAGACAGGATGTATTTTTGTCAGTATGTTCAAGATGTGTTAAAGTAAGAATTGTTGAGTAGATATAAGTCAAGTCTGTGTTCCAAACTGATTCAAGAGATGGGTTTTTAATCCTTTTTATGGTGTAGTTTATTTAAAAGCAGACAGAGTGGTGGGTTTTACGAGGAGAGTTTTTTCTATTTTGGCTCAGTGATACCGACCCCTCTTCCAACTGCACTGCTGCTCCCTTGGGACATTCCTTACAAAGGCATTGCTTCTCTGCGTATCTGATCACCAAGACACTCCTGTGCCACTGCCTAAATTCTAGACTTCTCAGTGACCTGGCTACAACTGCCTGGTCCTCATTCAGCTGCCATCTTCCTCCAATTTCTGCCTGTGATAACTAATGTTCCCTTTTTCAGATGACTGAAATTTTCTCCACACACCATCTCTTTCGTGCCAAATGCCCCTGTCTGCACATCCTAATTRTAAGTGCCACAGGCCTGTCAAGTCTTCCACATCTGAAGCTGCACACCTTGTGAGCTCTGAAGTGGAAAGCAACAAGTCTGTTATTAATGGACTCTGCTTTCCCCCTCAGAGCCAATTCTTCTGGATGACCTACTGCAGCATTTCTTTAATCTTCCGGCTCACCTTCATCACTGGTTTTCAGACATATGAGTCCAGTTTCACTGGTACATGTTCGCGAAACTGTGGATATTTCTCATCAAGCCTGGAAAGGCAAAGAGCTACAAGAAGGAGACATTGGGAAGATATCTTAATTACTTATATTTATTAAAATGAGGGCAGGGTGTACTGTATCAACATACCTGGTACTGTTCACAGTCTGTATTGTGACACACAGAAATTTGCATGACAAATGTCTGCCCTGAGGTCATCAGGTGACAGCCACATCCTGGCAATCCCCTTTTTCTGTATGGCAAAGGTAAAAATATAAAGACCTTCTGAATGCTGAGGGGACTGACTGCATAGCAACATGAACAGAGTATCTTAAATTAATCTTTCCTCAGAAAAAAAAAAAAACCTTTCAGACTCCAGCCTGCTACAGAGGGAGCATAAATATCTTTTACATACAGGAAGTAGATCACGTTTCTGGACAAAGCTTTACTCTCCAAAGTTTATATGTTATGGATCTTCTTTCACATAAGTTAATATAAAACTGGGCTAAAATTGTTATAAGTGAGATCAAGCCCTTTGTCAGAAACGGAGATATTTATTAACAGCTTTGTCTTCAAACAATGTGGGCCATCCATGATGCAKTTCAGCCTTAGAAAGCAGTGCATGGTTCTGAGGAGAGGGACTGGAGTTAAGTTTGTTTTGAAGGAGACGATGTTCAAAGAAAAATATCTTCTTCGCTCAGTGTTCTGATTTCCATGGTACCACACCAAGCATGTTCTAAGGGGATTGTTCCTCCCCATCAACCTTAGCCACTGCTGCTGCTTCATCAGCTGTGTGAGGGCTCTTATTGCCTCAARTATATTAAGTTACATATTTCTCCCTGGCAAGCCCAAGTCAGCTAAGAAAACCAAAGGAATTCAATAAGTGAGATTTTGGAGGGAAGAGTGTCATGGCCATAAAAAAAAGAACTCCCTACAGAAATATACTTCCAGCAATRAACTCTGAGTGAGCTGTAGGAATTATTTATTAAATGGACAAAGAAACAGTGAAAATGAAGTAGTAACATAAGGCACTTTTACTGGCAAAAATTGCTAAGAAAGTAGAAATTCAAGTGTTTTAAAAGTTACATTATATATAGGAATCAGAGTTTTAAAAGTATTTTAAAGGAAATCTGCTTTAAAAATAATTTTAAAATATTTGATCATCTCATTCTCGTTATATTGCAATAGTTAAATGTCAATTATTAAATGCTTTACTATTTTAAATGGAAAGACAAAATAATCAGGTTAACACTTCATTATCCCAAAACATTAACAGGATGGAATAGCTGATGTAAATGCTGTGGAAATTTATTTAAGCTTTTACTTGTATAACACTTGTCCCAAATCACTGGATTCCCTTTCAGAGTTTCGCTTCTGGAGAAGCTTTAAAGGAGCATTTGGCCTCCAAATATTTTTTGACCAACATTAGGGTAAAAAGTGCATCCCACCAGTGGAGCGTTCTTACCAGCAATCAGGCTGCTCATGATTACTCTGTGAAATRGTGTTTCTCACAACTGGGCAAGTGTTAGACACCCTCTCATCAGCTTGAGATTCAGCCTCACAGCTGTCCCTCCAGATCAGTAAATCACTGACCAAAATTGTTCTACTTTCTGCAAACAGTCTTTTCAGGCCTTCAAAATTGTGCATGCTTGCAATACCTAGATGTCTGGCTTGGCTTGATTCTCTGTGTTAGAGCAAAACACTAGTAAACCAGCTTCCTTCCTGTTAATTATATTTTACTGTTTCCTAGAAGTGTGACAATGGCACTCAGAAAGAAATCCTGCAGGTCACTGTGACTTTAAATAGTAAATGTGATAATCCTCCTATATTTGTATTTCTCCTTCTGAAAGGAAATCCTTGAACCTGTGGTACTGTTCTCATTTTCCACATAGAAAGTGCAAACAGTCAACTAATCTTAGAAGTCAGGTTCACAGAAATGCCCATATTAGACTTTTGATGAAAGAATGGGGTAAAGAACAGTTTACATCCCTCTCCTTCTCACACTTGCAAGTAAGAAAACTGAAGCCCTGGGATACATCTCCTCTGTTCTCTTCTTTATAGGAACAAATTATGTGAGATGTAAAATAAACAGATATAATGCCATTATATGTTCTGTTGAGTGTTTATATGTATCTTTTCACATGGACAATTTACTCCAAGGTTGTATGCAATTTGATGTATCTGCCTTTTTCCCCCTTTTTTAGCATGCCATAAAAAGTAATTTTTAAAACTTATTACTTTAATTGATTTTATAGGAGCTTCTATAATAGAAATATTATTTCCTCTGCATTGTGCAGTAATGCTTTAGCATATTTTTATTTTATTTTGTGCTTCAGCTTTACTTCCTGCAAAATTAAAATAACACGTTACCTCCTATGAAAGGCAGTATACATGCAGCAGTAAAAAAGATCAAGATACTAGTGCTCTTCCTGTTTTTATCCTTTCTGACGCAAGCATTCAGCTAAATATAAAGTATCATGATAGATTGTTTCCATAGCTGGAGAAAATGGTGGTGGAATCAAGGGTTTCTTTTAATTTCTTCCTCTGTCAAGCCAGAGTCTTGGTTTTCTGATGGCATGGGGATTCTGACTAGTTGGTGCCCTTGCCCCTGGTGTTGCACCCCCTTCTGCTYAGCACATGAGAGTAGAAGTTTCTTTGTTTTAGTTTTCTTTAGGACTGTGTGCCTTGTGTTGTTCTGACTCTGATCTGGTGTTTCTTGGCAGCCTTGTCCCTCTGCTTCTCTGTTTCTTTTTGTGTTTGTAATTGATACTCAAGCCTTTGCAAATAAAGAAAACCTTCTCTGTCTTTGTGTTTTGAGAGATCTGGGCTTGCTCATGGGATAGGGGATGCCTTGGACCCATGCACCAGCTCCCTTAGGGCTTTTCTGGAACTCTCTGAACTCTCTGATAAATGATGGGCAGCAATTACATCCAACCTTTACCATAGTTTTAAGAGGATAATAACTATTGTGAAAATAAATTACCAGTGACACCACTGCAGCATCTGATCACCTAATTGCATATTTTATCTTCTGCTTATATAAATAGCAGCCATGAAAGAAATATAATTAATATTGCAGCAAGGAAAATGTTCTAGTGGCTGTAATTAGRGCTGGATAAATTGTTAACTGTGAATAAATAATCCAAAGCATTCTTGATCCTTTTGGTTTGTGAATCAATTAGAGAGCTCTAATTTCTCTTTTTTCCTCTCTTTCCCTCTCTTTTTCCCCCTAAATGTAGCTCTTACTAATATGGCAGAAAAGATCAAATTTTCAAATGGTGTTCAAATTTTCTATTTCCTGGTGCAGAATTGCTTAACCAAAATTCAGGTGTTGGTGGGTCAAACTTTCTGAAGAGCATAAAAAAATCAAAGAAYGCCCCTAAAAGGCAGGGGTGGATGCAAATCCTCATGAGGTATGGTTTTTCAAGGTAGCTGAAGACATAACTTCAGATGTCATTGGAGTCTTTGCCAGCATGGAAGAGTGAGCACTCATTGATGTTCCCAGGGCTTCCCAAGCTTTGAGGTGAATAGGCCCTCTTCTGCGTAAACAGCAATTATTAGGAGAGATGTGTGTGGTCCAGGTGAGCTGTGTTTGGGGTTCAGGTGAGCATCCATCATGGAGACTGGCCTGTATTGCTACTGCTCTGTATTTTGTGTTGGTATTTCTACGAGCACAGAAGGGATCCTGTATGATTACAAAGTAGGAGAGCAGTTTTTACAAGTTTTTCTTGGTGTGAATATCTCTATAAGGTCCATGACTGTGAAGAATTCAGCTGTGCCACAAAAACATTTGCATTAGGTTTGTTGTACCAAATTTGCACTCAGACACTGTGCTGTGTTGGAATTTKAAGCCCATCTTACTCTTTTTTCAGAAAATCAGAATCACAGAATATACTGAGTTYGAACAGACCCATAAGGATYGTCGAGTCCAACTCTGAGGTGAATGGCTTATATGGGGATTGAATTCACAACTTTGGTGTTATTAGAATCAAGCTTTAACAAACTGAGCTAAGGAAATGCATACAGAAGGGTACTTCAATTTTACTGAAATGTACGGCATATGTTTCCAAATTTGTTATTGCTTTGCCACAGTGAACCAATCCCTTCATTGGCTGCTCCAAGTGGGTGATTGGAACCACTTTAAAGCAGGTGTTGCTTCAAACAAAATTTAGTCTGAGAATACTCAGTAAGTTATAACTTCCTCRTTTTCCCCCATTTCCCACAAAGGTGAGATTTCAAGCAACCTGTGCACAGCATTGGCAGAAAAATCACAGAAGGCAGTTCTGTGACAAGCTCTGGCTGGCAGTCAGGAGGACAGGCTTGTCAGCAGTGAACCTTAAATTTTACTGTTGTTAAGTACCAATTGGTCCAGAAAGATGCAGAAGGCATGCTAAAGCATTATGTTTGTTGTTACAATTGCTGATATAAATTGGCTAAACTGCTAATTACCCAAATCTTGGGACTAATAATTTACATACTCTATTTTCCACTCAGTAAAATTTATTTGAGACCCAGAGGAGCACAAACTCTAGCTACTTAAATGCCAATTTGGAAAGCCAGAGGCTAACTATGTGTACTTCAACATATGTGTGGGAGTGTCAGAAGCATTTGGGCTCAGCCTTGAGCTGACTACGCTGACTTTGCAATTTAGCCTAGAGCTTATCTCCTGGTTTTGGCAGAAGCAACAAAATTTATGATCTGTCCTGGTGACATTGGAAACAGCCTCATGAACATGTCTAAGTTGTTTTGTTAGCTTTGCAAATTCATGGCTGAAAAGATCAGGTCTCACCTTGAAGAAAGACTTGAACATATCTCATTTCAAGGTTCTGTGAAAATACCAAGAGCATAATCATATTTATTTATTTTATAAGGGACTTTAGGCAGGCCGTTCTGCAGAGATAGGTTGGATATTCTCACATGGTGGGACAGGTGGTGAGAGATGTGAGTTGTATTGATGAAAGATACTGTGACAGAGAAAACCAATAGAGCGGTCTCTTTGCCTGACCTGTGTTCCTTCCTCCTTAATCTAAACCACCAGCACTGCTATATTTGGTATTCAGGTATGAATGTTTATTGACTCTGACATGATTACAAGCAAGGGAATGGTTTAAGACGTGACCTTTGCTACAAAGACTGCTGGGTAGTTCAGTCTGAGAGAGCCATCATGTTTGCTTTTTAGCTTCAGCCRCCCTGCAACTCAGTGAGGCAACTCAATGAAACAAATGAATACAAAGTCAAAGCCAGTGCAGAGAGGATCATTAATATCATCTTCATTTTTTTTTACATGGGCATGAGTAACATTTTTACATAAACATGAATTTGTTGACATATTTTAAATAACATCTGAAAAATATCTGCTGGGTGGGTGGTGAGCTGTACTTTGCAAACAAAGGGGTGGCAAAATACAATACCCACAYGCCATTCATTTGTTCACCTTGTTCTTCTGGGGTGTATTGTATTGGGGGAATTTGTCATGGGGGAATTCTTTCATATACCATCTAGCATGGCATTCGTATCACCAGGGAACAAATTAAAAATCCCACCACGGCTGACACCTTTTACCCATTACTGCAGTATGAATTATCTGATGTGCTTTCATGGGAGGTTTGGGGGTGTGATACCCCRTACACGTAGGTGTGAGTGTGTTTGACATAAAACTGTGCTAGTAATCTTACTGGGTTTTGGTCTCAATGGMTTTTGACTCCAATAGCATCACAATCTAGCCTCCAACCTATTCTTTCTGCCCAATAAGTCAGACATTTCATGATTTCATCTCATATCTTCCCAGATTAAGATGTCTTGCAACACTTTGAAAAGAATACATATCAGACAGTACATGTAGTTTTCTGCAGAGGGACTTTGCAATGGCACTCCACAGTTATGGGTGGGAAGAGGCAGTCTGTAAAACTGAAGGTGAAGGAAAGGTCTTTTCATCACTGTTAAATTCCAGCCTATGCAAACGGTGGCTGTRTTGGAAATCAATAGCAAAACCCCCATAGACTTTGATAGAAGAACAATTAGGTCACTGTTGGTTGTCTTTGAATTCCCACACTGGATGTCTGTTGTTTGCTTGGCTGACATTATCTTGAGAGACCAACTGGCTTTTGCTCCTTCATTTTGGGTTGCTTACATATATAAACTGCAGCAATTCTTATACWAAAGCCTACTTGTAATGTTCAGGAATAGATCAACTTTTAAATTGTATGGGTCTTACTTCCTGGCTCTTTTGAAAGGCTGCTAACACAGCAAGTATTCATGCAACATCTTGCACAGAGTTAATAAGCACAGTTATTTGAACCCTACTGTGTATTCCTGTAGGATTATTGTGAAAAAAAAAGAAAGTAGCAGTTTGCCATGAAAATATGACCCTCCTTTGAGGCACTCTTACCACTGTCTTGTGGTGTCTTGCACCCACTTATAGTATCCTCAAAGGTTCCTCAGGTATGTCTAAGGATTGAACCAAGGGTTTGTGGATTTGCTCATCTGCTGCAAAGCAGAGGGTGTGGTGACAAAGGATGTGCTGTGTCAGCATAAGTATCTCTGCACTGTGAATTGCGTTGAGGAACTGAAAGAGTTGGTAACTCCTTCCCTTCCCTTCCCTTCCCTTCCCTTCCCTTCCCTTCCCTTCCCTTCCCTTCCCTTCCCTTCCCTTCCCTTCCCTTCCCTTTCCATTTTTCTGGGCTGTATCTGCATCTTCCCTGAGCCGCAGGGGGAAGTCAGAGAGAGGGGGGGTGTCCAATCTTGGATGTGTGGGAGGCACATTTTCCCATAAGGGGTTCCCCCTTTGCTTACTGGTCTGATCTAACTGGGTCCTCTGAGCAAGGTATAAACTGCAATGCCTTCATGTTTTGGCAAGGCAAGGCTTTTTGGTKGGCTCTGTGGGTGCAGTTCCATGGSGGTGAGACTGAATGTAACCRTGYGGGTAGGCTGCTGGGTTCTCATCTCTCTAATGGAGAGGTATTCATTGTTTTCCTTTGTGCCTCAGGTTTTTCTCATGTCCTGTGTGTTTTTTAAAGCTCACAAAAAGCCTTGCTCTGGTATTGCCCTGGAATTAGGAAAGAAGATAAGAGAGCTTCCTGTTTGAAGATACAGGTATTGATAAATATGTCTTGGGTTTCTGTTCTTCATTTCTCCTCTAAAATGGTTTTGTCCATCATTGCTGATGGTTGCTATGTCCCCTGCAGAGGGGACTGATTGATCCCCACATATACACATATATAATCTTTTGAATGGTTCTTCACAATAAGAGGCACTTTGCACAAGTAAATTATTATTACTATCGTACCATTACTTCACTCCTTTGGAATAAAGCCTTTTCCCCCCCACAAACTATCAGCATTCCCTGCTAGACAAATAGTAGAGCAGATATTCTCGGTATGAGTCACTGGACTGCTGCAACAGAAAGGCAGCTCATCCATTCTTATCTCATTAGATAAGAAGCAGATTACCAGTGCAATGCTTCCAGTCACCACCGACTCAGAAACTGGAATCCCAAGACTGCTTTTGAATTCACATTGGTCTGACCGTCACTGCCCTGCCTTATCTTGCCTGAGATTTTCACTTATGATGATGTCAGAGCAGGACGTGTGTGTCTCCAGTGGACTCTGAATGACTACTGTAACCCAYTATCTTAGTGAAAATAATTCCAGGGTAGGCACTTCTAAAGATGAGTTCATACAGAGCCACCCCATGRGTGAAATGGCAACCTGAGAGCCATGCTAAAAAAATTAATCTTGAAAGTCATACTTTTACATCTGGTTATATAAACAAGTGTCTTGAAGCTGCCAGTCCTGGTAATGGGATGCCCTTGCAGTAGCTTGGTGTTCTCATCCAGAGATATCCCCATAAGGAGTTACCTGCAACAGCCATCCAATTCTCTCAAGGATAGGCACAACTCAACACTACTTCTGGGCCTCATTCAGAAGCTTCACTGAAGAAGAGTTCAGGATGGATGGGGATTTKCTCCTTAAGTAACCCTGTAGCAGTAATGTCTACTTTAATATATATTAAGGAATGTCTTTAGATCTTTATTTCCTCCTCACTTTCACTGACCAGGGCTTTGGCTGCTGTYAATTTTCAAGTACTTCTTGTACTTGGGAAGACGGTGGATTAAGCTAAACTGGGAGAACAAAGATGCTTGTCTGAGGGCTGCCCACCATTTTCATTGTATTGTCTTTAGTCACTGTYGGTGTATGGGAGAATGCTCTTTGTCCTGTAGTTGCAGGATGCAGTGCAGTTCAATGTGCTGTGGTGTCTGAGCTGTGGGTGGCAGTCACTGATCTGTGCCCCAAGGCCTTGGCAAACAGTAGTTTGAAGACTGAGTRCTGGTACCTGCATGTTTGTCTCCTCTGGGGTGTGACAAAGGACCACATCTCTACATCCAGAGCCTTGTACAAGGGTGTAATGATAATTACAACAATGTATAGAACAAGCCTGTTCTGAAGAGTATGACACGCTGATTCTTGCCAACCAGACTGCAAGAAGGTTTGAAAAAGCAGATAAAACCATATTCAGAAACCAGTGATAGGTATGAAACCTGCTTGCCCTTAGGAATTTGGCTGATTTTGCTACCTTGGTTTAAGAATCAGCAATAAAAGAGAAAAGGCCAGACCTGCAAGATGGCACAAGCCAGTGCAATTTCACTGAACTAAATGGAGCTGTGGCAATGTGCATCACTGAGTCATACAGTTCAAGGCCTTAAAAGCTTTAAGTTGATGGATATTCCCTGCTGATGGCTGATTATTATTGGTACACTTTGGTACATTGCCTCTGAAGTGCAGTACTTTATCAATTCAGCACATTACATGAGCCTCAGGCTTGCTTCACTTTTGTTCAACTTTTTTTGGGTGCCAGAATTCTCTCTCATTTTACAGTGATGTAAGTTTGGAATAAAGCCACAACGCACTGGCAGCACTCCTTCATGTACAGATTTGTGCAAACAAGAAGTATGTTTGTCCCAGTCTGAAAGTCCTTGCTGGTTTGATATGTTGGATGTTTTTCAGGTTATTTTTATTTATTTCTTTTCTTTTTTCTTTTTGCTCACTCGCTAGAGTAAAAGAGCTAGCCACACTCAGAGTATATAGAGATGTGCATGTCTTGGTCTTGGTTTCCCTGCAGGCAAGTGATGATAAATGTGGAGGAAAAGAAAAATGGCTTTTAGAGAATGACCTTAGGAAAAAAATCTGCAAAAATAGTTGCTGTGCCTCATGTTTTGTCTGTGAATACCCAGGGAAATTAATTGAAATGCAAATGGGAAGTGCATCCATACCTTTGGGTAGAAGGAATTGAGTATTTCTTGCACAGCAGCTGGTTCTTTAGGGCCAGTCTTCTGGATGTGTCCATGGGTTCATCCACTGAAAGAGAAAAAGGACAATGCTGGAAGATATTTTAAATATCTAATGTTTAGAAACTCTTTTATTTCYTGGTAGTACTTGTATTTTTTATTACCTGTCAGATCTTTCCTTGGCTTTGAAGCAAGTGTCTTTTGAGGTCAGTCTCCATCGCACAGCACTTAGGTTGTTTGTTTTATTAACTATTTTCAAGACTTGCCTCTTCTTTTTCTTTCTGTGAAGTACATTTACAGTGTATTTGGCCTGATTGCCTTTGGCATTGATTCTGAATGGTACTTGACATAGCAGGATGGTTGCATCATTGGACATTTATATCAAGAATATATGTTTGTTTCATTAGTTCCACAACCAATGTCGGGATCCTGGAGTAAAGCTATTGTTGCCTTTGGGTATTTCTTCCAGAGTGTTTTTTATGCATACAGTTACTGACATTTTCCATGTCAAAAAGGAGAAATGAAAAAGTAAAATAACTACTGACAAAAACCCAGAAGAACATTCAGTTTGAAAACTCACTTTTCTTTAGAAGAACAGTTGTTCGATGAAGGTTAGCTATGCACACAGGGAGATAGTTTTGCCTTGCTTTTTAGCAGTGGAGGCAGAAACCCTTTCCTGTGCCCCTTTTGATTTTTGGTGTCACCTGAACATTCCTAATTTCTGCAAGTGCTGCCATTTTCTGAGTACCATTTCTTGCTGAGGTTTACTTGGCAAAAGCACATTTGAACCTTATGGAAATTTCAGCTTTTTCAGAGGATAAAGAAGCAGGGCCTGAAAGTCATGTTGGGGGATCTTGAAAGTAGGAGAGGGAAAAATAGTAGGAAGTAAAATGAAAGCCTTTTCTCRCCTTCTATAGCTTGTTTTTAGTTACTTTGACTGGATACAGTTTTGTTTGCCATTGGTCATATAGATTGGATGCTCGKKRTCTTTGAATCTATGTCACTTTACATGTGTCTKTAGGGAAGTAAATTCCAGCTTCTAGGGWATCAATCTCAACTTGTGCTGGGCTATGAGCAATCAATAGAGGTAGCTCATAAATTATGCTAGGAAAGAGCTTCTCTGAATAGGCAACTCTGACTTAGTAACCTTAACTTCTCTTTAAAGTCAARGAAGTGTTTTCCTTTCATGTAACCAAAACTGCTTAGATGACTCATTCCCCAAAACTATCAATTTCTCTGCAAAGCTTATGAAGAGATCCTAGCTTAGCTTAGCTCAGTTGTAAATGTATGTTGACAGATGCCTTAAGGTCTGGTGAATCCCACTCTTGATAGCTCTAAGAATGCAAAGGGGAGCTGAGGATACTTGCAGTTTGTAGGAAGTGCCAACTCCAGATTTAGAATGAGGGAATAGCTCTTGAAATTAGATACAACTGACAAATCAGCCTTAATCTAATTCATCAGCCTTCATCTAATTGCTAGTAACATCGCACTCARCACTTAAAGAACATGATGTTTCCTGCTCTCTGTAGGCTTTTTTAGACATGGGAAAAATTCTGATATAGCATAAAATTGTCACAGAAGACTGCATATGGCTGATGCCTTATATAGTTTTAAAGGAAATTCCCATGACCGCATTTGACCTCTTTTTCTTAAAACACAATCACCATCCATAAAGTTGTGCACCTGTGTRTTGTCATGTATTTTGCACATGATGAAGCTGCTGACTTATGTTAAAATTGGCAGAGTGCAAACTAGTATTTCCACCAAGGCAGGAGAAAAATAAGTTGCCTGAAAAAAGCCTTAATTTTAACAAACTTGGTTCAGCTATGGCATAAACCCCTCCACAGAGCACTGAATAAAATGGTAATTTCAGTCAATACAGAAAGAGTACCAGAGTGTGTTTTTTGAAATATACATTCTTGATGCAATTCCCTTGCTTAATACTTTTCTCTGGGAAACATGTTGTACATTATTCATTTTGCTAGCAACTCATTTATTCACCTGAGTTTCATACAGTTCAGTTTTAATTCTGCAGGAGGAAAATCTTTCCATATAAAGGATGGGCTCTAAGCTAGTGTTTGATTACACAGCATATCACACTGTACATGGAATAACAGATTTTATTTTTACTTATTGGTTCTTTGTACTTCAGTGAAAAGACTAGATGAGATGAATAGTTGTCCTGATTTTAGACTACAGCCAGAATGCCCAGAACCTTGTGGGACTGAGAATCTGAGAATCAATCTGATAAGATTCACACCCACAATTAGCATTAAGCAYTGTGCACAGTCCTGCTGACATCTCTGGACACAGATGCCCAGCATACAGTTAAGAACCTTTGGAATTCTTTAGCCAGCCAGAGTTTTAGCTTCCAGGTTGATAAATGTGTATTTTTAAAAGCAGCCCTGAACACCACAAAGGCTGGGTTTTAGTTTCCATTCACCTCTATATTAAGTGCKACTGCACCTGGGACATGAGTCATATCTCAGAAGGAAAGTTGAGCAGTTTGACTGAACTGAGCAAATTGAAGCCCAGGATACAATGTACTGAAAATAAAATAGACACTTCTACAAATGCTTTGAATTTAAGTAGGAATATAACACACATAGGAATCAATTGGTCRTTTATTTGTTTATTTACTTATTGACAGAGTTGTATTTTTGGTGCTGAAGAGTGTAGATCCGGCAAAGTGAAGCTGCATTTCATTGGATTTGACAGACATTTTGTTTCTAAACGTTTTACGAAATTTTCTTGCAGCTGCAGAATTTCTGACTGAACACTGAGGRCACATCTTGTCTCAGCTGYTGCAGTTTGTAGTGTCACTGTCACRAAAGAAAGAGTGGGCAAGTACACATTGCTAGACTCATGTTCACATTTTGGGATCTTTAATGACGTCTCAGGAAGAAACATCATAAGTAGGATGGATAACTAGAGACAAAAGTACGATCTAAAACTATTTCAAACAAATACAAATGTAATTCSAGGAATTTGTGTAAGAGTTTCCTCTTGGGAGAAAAAGAGGATGTAATCTCACCTAGTGTTAGCTGCAGTGTAGGTGGYTGCCTTTGGGATAACCTTCTTCATRAGTGGAGTGAAAGAGGTTCCTAAGGGTCATGATTTTATCTGTCTTAGGATGAGATTAATCACAGCTGCACTTACAAAAGCCTGTTTCTCCATTAAATACAGAGAGACCTTGGAGGATAGTTGAGGTGTACATGTCTATGCTGCAATCCTCTGCAGTTAACAGAAATGTWTGTTACCCCTGCACTTCTTGTCCCTAGATCCTTCTCTGTCCCTTCCACTGAATAAGGTATCAATGTTCATCTGCTATGAAGTACTTCCCTAAAATTTTCCCAGTTTTTCTGTTGAATTTTCTCTAGCCAGCAGGTGACAGGAAAAATGCTTTTGAGAAGCTCCAGTTTGAGTCAAGTGCATAACATAAAGCTAGGCATATATTGAAATTACCTGATGAACCAATGTCTCATTGACTTAGACATGACTTACGCATCCTCAAGCAGACTGGGGAACAAAGCACTCAGACCCCAAACCTATCAAACACTCATGTATAAAATGCTTCATCATAARTAATTTCAAATTGTTGAAAGCAGTAAGTAGAAGGTAGTTTTACCTACTGATAGGGAGAAGCTGTTGAAACMAATTGTCCAAAGCCTTTGTTATAACCATATTGCATTATTATTTTCCSTGAAGGTGGTAATGAGGATGCAAATCCCTTTGAAAATGAAAAATAACACATAAGATCATTGATTCTGTGTTGTTTGGTTGCAAAGGCTAAAATCTAAGCCTAAGCCTTCTTTCTCTTCTTTCCAGTAGCCTGTCTCTTTGCACCCTTAGTTTTATTATTTCCTCAAGATCATAGATCTCATGCAAGTGTTAAGGATTGTAAGAAGAGGAAAATCACTCTATCAGGTATGTTTACATAATTTCTCCTTGTTGCCCTAGTGTTCAATTATTTTCATCCTTAATGGTCTTGTTTYCCCTCTATATAAATCAAGGTACATATATATGTAAAATAAGTTATAGAAAAATCAGCTACTTGCTTTATTGCCTCATGAGGCTATGCTACAGAAGTATCTGATGCTCCTAGAATCCAGGGAAAAGTACCTGAAAAAAGAATTGTTTTTTGTGCAAAATTTTCTTGATGCTGCCTGCATCATTAAAAGGAGGGACAGTGTGTGTTGGCCTGTATATCAGTGGGTATTTTGACCATGCCAGGGGAAGCTGACAAATAATAGGACAAGTTCCTTAATCTCTGTGTCTCTTTTTCATCCAAATACTTGCCTTTTAAAAGGTTTTCATGTTTCACACCAATAAGTTTTCCTATTTGGAGTTATAATTATTTTGCTATAGCATTTTYCTTATGAAACTTAATTGATGATTCTAGGGAGAACTAAGATCTTAATTTATCATTTTTACACGAGTTTTCTACTCAATAARTTGAGTTGGAATGTAAAGTTCTGCTTTTTGGGTAAGTGCATATGATTCCTTAAAAGAGCTGGCAGATTTTCCTACTCCTCTCCATTTTACTAACTGGAATGTTGTTTCAAACTTAAGATGAACTTTGGGTAAGCTGCCCTATTCCCTCATTTGAACAAGCCCAATGGTGTTGCCTACTCATTTGATTCTAAGCTTTTCCTGACCCATTTCCTTTCCTTGTACATTTAAAAGCACTAAAAAGAGCAGGATCCTGATTCTGGTGGAGGCCCTTGCRCATTGCTGTATTAAAATCACAATAAATATTCAACTGCTGCAATCCTTCAGGCCACAACAGAGTAGGTCAAATATTTGAACTGAGGTAGGAAATGTTAAATGACACGTGATTTGGAAACTTTGATTTTCTAGAAACAGCACTGCATTTTAGCTGGTATAAGTCATAACTTTTTTGAGGTCAATGAGTCTCATCCTGATTTAACCATTACTAACCATTTGGAATGGCTTGGAATGAATAAGACAGCTAAAGRTTTTTGTACTATAGAGGATGCCTCTTCTACATGATTTGAAAAAAAACAAAGCTTAGAAGAAGGGAACAGTGGAGACCATAAAATAACATGGGCATGAGAAGTCAAAGTATGCATCTCAGAGGGAAAGGATGTTGAAGCTGGAGGACTCAAGATTTGTGCTTAAGGTTTGGGATAGTCTAATTAGAGGAAGACAAAAAGATGACTGTTCAGCTTTGGGCAAATTGATGGGCTATTTTCTATACAGAGATCTTCACAGCAGCACTCCATGAGTCAAAGAATATTTGTTTGTTTTCTAATAATTTTTGAGAAAGTAATTTTTTTTTTTTTGCATTGCTAGTGCCTAACTATCATTGCATGCWGTTCTCTTGGGAAGCTCACTCAGTTTTGTCACTCACTTTGACTTGCCTTTTGAGGTTTGTTTATTTTAATTCTTCAATTTGACYTCTTCTGATGGGGTGAACTTCATGCTTATGCTTCCTGGTCCATGATAGTGATCTTTTATTTATGCACAGAAAGCTGTGACACTGGCCACATAGGTGCTCCATCCTGACACTTCGGTTTTGGTCACCGTTTTCCAATTACACACCCCCATCCTCTTAAGTGATCATTTGACAGGAAGCACCATTTGTGACAGCAGTTTGTCCATCTTGACTGCTTATGTGCTTTATATTGGACTGACATGACCAGTTTCTTTAGGGCAGAGCTTCCTGTAGGCATGCAGCAGTAAAAATACATTGAGTTTTATTGTTTTGGGGCTGTGACACTGGATAAAAGAATCTGTAAGCCCTTATGGTCATCCATACCATTCTCCTTTGAGGGATGCTGGTACAGTCAGCACCACAGAGGCTGGCTTAAGCTGTTCTCTCTCCACACTTTGCTGCTGMACTGATTATTTACTGGGGTAGCAAAGTTCTGTGGATAAAACACTGGACTGAGATCCAAGAGAGACAAGGTAACCCTTGCCTTGGCCACAGATGGTCCCTCTGATCTTGGAGAAGGTGTCGGYGTGTCTCTGACTGTTCTAAGAACTCTGCCCAGTCTTACAGGAGAGTTGACACAGGGTTAACTWGCTTGTAGCAATTACAGCCTGCTGAAATTGTGCATTAGCTGAGGTGCAGAAGACAACAAATGAGAGGGAAGGCAGAAATGGCTGTGAGGGATAAATTRAACATACACACCCAAGGCTACATCACTTGGTTTTGTAAAGATAAATTGATTAATCCTTATGAAGTGCTGAGATATGTAAAATCCATAGAAAATCCCAAATATAAATACACTAAATAACAGAATATCCGCTTGCACTTCTAGGAAAATCCCTTCCAGTTATGGTTTTTTTTTTCCTTTTTTGGAAACTAAAAGTAGTCTTTGCTGCAATTTTTTTTTTTTTTTAATCTGTGGAAATACACAGTGCAAAATTCAGAGCTGGGAAAAAATGTTAAATTCAAATAAACCTCAGGATTGAATTTTTGGCTATAAAACAGACTGAGCTGAAACTTCATTGCATCACTGGAAACTAATCTAATGGCTGTTTGCAGTGTGGGGACACATTAGGGAGTTTTTCCATTCACAGCTTTATTTTCTAATATATATTCAAATGTTAGAGCAACTTCTCAGTTTAGAAATACATCCTGAAATAAATCCCATTTCACCATTGCAGTAACAGAGCCAGGTCAGGGAAGTAATGAGTTACCCTTGCAGTTCTCCATTTGCTGCTTTGAAGGTGTCACCTTCACACAAAGCATCAATCTCTTCCACACTCCAGAGGCCAGAATGGCTTTTGCTACCTGCAAAACACATCATGCTTCTGCTGTTCCTGATTTCTGCACTAATCAAAGTTATATGCACTGATTTCTCTATGGTCATCCAAAGGTGGAATTTGAATTTAAATGAACGTGTCACTATTTCCAATCAGACTGAATTAGGCTAYTACAGGATTCCCTCAGTTTTTGAAAATGCTCAAAGTTGTTTAGACTCTTAAATGAGAGAGTAATTTTCCCATAGCAGTGTTCAATTAGAAAGCACCCCCATGATGGGGTGAGGGTTGTCTGCATTTTTCTGAACTTCCAGCCAGAAATATACATTAAAAAAGTCATCTGCCTGACTGATGAGGAAAGCAACCCCCCTCGGAGTTTGTACTTTTGATGGTGTTTCTGGGAGGTGCTGTACATAGAATGGCACAGTAATGAATTGCATCATTGACTTAACCAGTGACTTAGGMGCTCTCCAAGTTGCTGAAGTTTTTGTAAACAGATTTTGTAGGTGGATGCCTGACTGCAAAGAACTTTTCAAAAGTGAGCTGAAGACAAGAATTTCTTCATTCTGGCATACCACAATTCAGTGCTTTTACACTAAATAAGGCCTTGGGTCTGTAACTGTTCTATGTCTTCAGCCTTCCTAACTCAAGAAACCGAGGGTGGAATAAAAGGCCATGAAGAAAGAGACCCTTAGTCACCTTGCAGCTTGTAGGGGGTACGCAAAGGCAGGCATGGGACATGACCATATGGATGTTGAAGTTATCCCAGGGACTGATTTCATTATGCTCTACTGTGCTGAGAAGCAAATGGGCCCCTGTTCAACCTTTCTCTCCCACCTTCCCCCTTTATCTCCCTCTTTTCCCCTCGCTCTTTTTCTTTTTTTTTTTTCTCACAAGTTGCTTCCTCATCTACTAAAAATCTGCTTGCCTCATCATGACATGTCCTGGCAATTCTGCATGAACAGCACAGTTACTGGAGCATAGACACAAAATTTGGCCGTACAAAGTGCCCCCTGAGTTTATTCCGTACCCACAAAGTCTTGTTGTAATGCCATCACTTCTTGCCGCCCCAGAGAGCAGAATTARACAGGGAATTTAAAGATGATCCCTTCTCTACTCTCAGCAACTGTGTTTGTAGAGAGTTAGAACATGATGCCTATTTTTTTGTCTCTTGCTCATATATGATAATCCCATCTGCCCCATGATTTATTTCTTCTATTGAGGTAAATTACCATTGGTTATGAATTCCAGTTTGCAGAGACCAAAGAGCTGAATCCAAAAGACTTTTATAAAGAAATCARCATTTGCATCAAATATCAACAGTAATGATCAGACAAATCATTTGTCTTAGTCCATCATGTTCATTTTGCCTTGAGAAGATCAGATTATCACATATACTTGCTTTTGACTTCAAATTGGGCTAACATCCTAATTTCTACCTACTTATTCTAGGTCGAGAGTAATTAATTTCTTTGCTGTTACACAAAATAAAGAATAAGTTCTTCGTGAAAGACTTACTGAAGGCAGATGTAAGCCCTAAGCCATCTGGTCAAGCCTGATGAGAGGAATTGAGAGCAACACAGGTTAAAAAAAGAAAACAAACAAAAAACCAAAAGGAAACAATCAGAGAGCCTCTCTTTAGAGTTACAAATACCATTTTGATAATATGGCATTTTACATAGATATGTGATTGTTTCTCTTTTGCAACCACTAATGCATTTATTTTACTTTTTTTTAGTACAAATAATGGTAGTCTCCAAGTAACTCCACMTGAAACATTGGAATTATCTTTGTCCCGTAGTGAGAAAGAGCCTTACCTCCATTGGAATTGGCTGCTCACAGCCCATAAGCACCTGTCACCTGGAACAGATAAGTCTACTGCACTTAATCCCTTTATTTCTGTCCTGTTGATGCTGACAGGACAATTACATGCTTAGTTATTTCCATGAAAAGAGGTCAGTTTTAATTGTCTTTAAATACAGTTGCAAATTCCAGTTGAACATTTGAATACCTGTTTTAGACCTTTTCCATGAGTGAAGAAAATTTCACAGCCCTGATTTCTGCTGTTTTGACATTGTCTTTTATGRAAGTGTCAATCTCTGACTTGTAGTGCAATTATTGCAGTGACACTGACACCTGTATATTGGTGCTATTAACACTTCCATTTCATGTCATCTAGATAAGAGCTGGCTCTTGGAAATCCTTTGGTTGAGTTATTTCCCTCAGGATGTGCCTGCAATGCCAAGATAAACAAACCATAGGATTTCTGGTCTTTTAAAGCTGAAATTAAAATCTTGGTTGTCTTTATATGTGACACATWCAAGTGCACACTAATTTTCAGTTGAAATGGCATTTGTTACAGGTATTATTTAATGTGTGGTGTTGATTGAGAAACACAGAGGGCTAGAATAGTTAATATAAAATTCCTGCAGGAAATTACCTTTAAAAATACAAGAATCAGTCCAGATTGTTGCAGTAGRTATAGAATTTGGCAATGGCACTTTCTGGCTGACTAGCTCTATGAATTTGTGGTCTGTCAGCCAGAAATGGGAGGGAGAAGTTGGAGGTCATGAGATTGATTGGCATTTCCCCCACTAAAATGTCACAGTCCTACATAAGTGAATATATTATTGCTGCTCAATACAAACAGCTGTCCTGGAGGGGAGAGGAAGGAATGCCCTTGCTGTGGAACTTCCAAATGGCAGAATTTCTCATTGTCTCTAGAACACTAGTAAAAACTATAGCCACAGATATTCTCTGAAAAGCTATTTAAAAAAAACCCCCACACACAAAAAGTTTGCATTTCACTAAGCGTGTTGCTTTAAATGGTTGCTTCAATCTGAAATAAACTTGTGCTGCCATTTGTGCTGCCATTTGTGCTGCCATGGGGTCATGTTCCATCTCATAACCCTCACTAACCACCTGTGCCTGCTGCTGCCTCTTTTGTGGTGACATGAACATTGATACGATTTATGATGAGTCAGATGGGAGAACAGATGGAACTGAAAAGTGCCTCACCTGAAAATACGATCTGCTGGGTCACTTGCAAATGCTTGCCCAACCTTGGTGGTACAAGGGAGCACCAAAAGCAACGAGACAGATGAAGAAATTGACTGGCCTTGGCCTTGGTTCCACATTACAGAAAATAAAGGAAGTGTACTTCTATCACAAATATTCTCACAAAAAGTTCAGATGCAGAGAGAAGTTTGAGTACAGGCTTGGTTTTTCTAGTCAGAAGAGTGGGTGAGGAAGAGCAGATCCTCAAGTCCAGATCCTCATGCCAGTTCATTACTCAGATGCACAGGGATGTACCAAGTTCAGCAGCAAGCTCAGGCCTTCTCATGRTTCTCATCACCATTCCCACTCAGCTTAGTTCAGTCTGAATCAGAAGCAGCTCTTTCATAGTCAGCAGAGTTACACTGTCATAAAACCAGCATGACAGGACAATTAAGTCTTATGTCAATAATTATCCAGTTTCTTCACTTTGYGCATTCCCAGCCATTATAGCAATGCTTCCACATCTTTCCCTTTTGTTCTTATCTTGTCTGGCAGACTGGGGTTGTTTAATTTTCCCCAGCTTCATTGGCTTTTGTGGCTGTGTTTGAGGAGCAGAGGGCTGCCAGTGCTGCGAGGTGGGTTGGAATCCTCCCCCTTGTGCTGTCTGGGAGAATGGATAGGTGGTGCCKTACTGTGGTGCCTTAACTGTGAAGTAGACAAGGAATCCTGGTGCTCACTCTCCTGCTCGAACAGGCATTCCAATGAAAGTCTCTTAATGTTCTCTCATCTGAGTTGTCCCTTTGAACTCCAATTTCACTAGTTTGAAAATGGTTTCTGCATTAATTAATAGGTCTCTGCTCTTGAAATTTTCAAATCAAACAATTGACAACACACACACATATACAAACACAAATACCTCTATGCTTATTCATTGCTACTAATATTTTTCAAGAAGTATCCTGGGTAAACCGCAGCTTATGAACCTGCATAAGGTACMATAAAAAGAAGATCAATTAGTAGTCCTAATATAAATCTTTTGCAGTAAAGTACATTCCTTCATACAGAGACCTGCTGAAATGACAAGTTTTGATAAGCTTGCATCCACAATTCTTTTTATATATGTCTTCCTCTTTCCACAGTGCCGGTTGTGAGGCTTATTTAMCAAAATGTAACATGTACACATTATTCTCCACTTCTTGCAGCCTCCTGGCAAAAGAGTCAATGTTCATCTCAGAAGATTCAGAGGTGCATAGTCAGAGTTGTTAAAGGGTTTGAGTCAACTTTTTTTTTAGTTCATTGAATAAATATTTTTTTTACCTTGAGGAACCATCAGATGCAACATAGCAGATGGCCAGATATTAGTGTAGTTCGCTGCTTTGCCTATGAATATTTTAGAGACAAAATACAGTGCATAGTTTTTTCTTAACTTTTCCCTTTTTGGGCAGCTTAAGCTACATGAGATGATTGTACCCACCGTGGCTTCCCATTACTGCCAGATGACTGAAAAAGAAAACTTGAAGCTAAATTTYGGTGCTCTCTCTTTTGGAATACATTTAATATGCAGTCCCTTTTCTTTCTCAATTCAAGTGTAGCTTCTAAAGCATATCTGTGAATCACTCTTAAAAGCATCAGCCATTTCARAGCATTGCTGCTTTACAAATTCAAAGCAGATTGACCTGTTTGTCTATGCTAAAGCACTTTAACTGACTTGGTAATTTTAGGTGATGCTTCCAGACAGTAGCTTTCTTACTTCTAGAGCCTGATGGATCTGATTTTGATGCCCTCAAAGTCAGTAATAATTTACCCTACATACACTCACGTAACATTAAGTATGAATAAGTGTGTCACCATCAAGCCTTATGTAAACATGTTTCAGGCTCACTTAGTACACCTAATTCTGTTCTCTCCCAATTCTCATYTCTCTATTCCCCTTTGATTTTCTGATAGTCTTGTCAGTTGTTCCAACAGCACATTCTGTCCTCTAGAAAAACTCTGTCACTGCTCCTTGCCTTTCCAAATCATTCCATATGGGATCCTGTAGTTGTGAAACCTGTTGTTGGTCAGCTGTAAAATTTAGGTACTGTTAGAGAAGCAATACATGTTGTTTTTATATCACCTTGAGGTTCCTCAGTGCTGGCTGATCTTCCAGTGTCCAGAGCCTGCAGATGTGAGGCTGGCAGAGAGCTGTGGATTATTGCTTATACAGATGCACTGTGATAGAAATGGGAATTGCCAAGAAACTATTTTAGGTACTGAAAACAACATAACTTAAAAAAAAAAAGGGCAGCACGGAGCTGCTCTGCTGCCTAGACCCATAGGAAGCTTCACTGGGTAGAGCATATAGCTTTCTGGACCCAGTCCTAGCCTCTGCACAGCCCCTGCTGAATCCCAGCACTTGCAGCCTGAGAGAGGGAGGAAGCAGGATGAGGCATTGGAGACCAGTGTTCAGTTCTCAGCTGTGTYAGGGATTTACTATCACCTTGAATATGTCTTTGTTTTGTGTTACTATTTCCATCTGTAAAAGAGGGAGAACATGTTCCAATTTCTCATAGGATAATTGTCAAAGTAAATCCAAGAAAACATTCAAATACTGTTATAGGAAACAATAATGCTGGTCATACAATTTATGAACGGGGTGGAACAGAAGTTCCTATTTCTAGAGATAACAAAGCTTATTCCARTTTCCTTTTACAGGATATACTTTTTCTTTTCTAGAAGTGTTTCTGGTTTCCTAATTAAATAGTTTCATAAAGAGAACTCTTCTCCTTTGCCAATGCATTGTAACCAACCGTAGAGCTCAACAGGTGGCTCCTGGGTATCATCTSTTGGTCATGGATCTCTTGTGATTCAACTTCAGGCAAAATATGTGTGTAGCCATTTAAAAGAAGACCATAGTATGTAAATAAAAAGTTGCATTTTGGTGTCATTGAAGATTCAAAACCTTACCTCTGTTCTGTGCTTGATCCTGTTCCCACTAGAGGTGACAGGGGCTTTGCTGCTAATTTCAYAGGGAATGTGTCTTGGGTGGACTARTTGTSATATTTAAAGATAAACATTGCCAGCTAAGTAACAACTGTCAGAGCACTGGGGAAGGCAAACAAGTTTAGTATGTTTCTGTCAACACTGGAGTCTGACTAGTTCACAGAGCTGGGGCAGATTGGAGAATTAATGTCTCCTATGTTGGGGTTTGCTAAGTGATTCTGCTAGAGGGCTTCATTCTCCCAAGAGTGTTTTTGTCTTCATCTACACTCCTGTCTTTTCTTCACCAGTGCAATGCAGGTTCACACCTGAGCTGCCACACTGCCTCCAGTGAAAAGGACTGTGCTCATGGAGGGAGCCAAAGATGGCAGAGCTAAACCTGGTTTGCTGTATTTAACAGTTAACCAGAGTGAGCCTCAGTTTGTATGAGGAAACATGGATCTGTTCAGATTTAGAAGTATGCACAGAAGCGTTATCTCATGTTACTATGTCTTCATTATTTCAACAGTGGCCTGTTTCAACTGGCTGTAAGACAGCACTTCATGAGGCATTAGGCGCAGTTTAAATTAGCTTTTGACTGCCAAAACAAATAACCAGACTAAATGTATTTTCCTTTTTTTTTTCTTGTTTGAGTTGTCTTTGTCCCTTTACTGAGTGTAAAGGAACTTCAGAACTGTTTTCCCAGCCCTTCTCAAGTTAGAGTAATCTGAAGTAGAGAGGGGATGATCACCTGCAGTATCTGGGCTTGGTTYCATCCACAATAAGAGCAGATGCAAAATGAGGTGGGAGTTCCTGTTTGGGGAAAAGTGAAAAGCACAGTGCAAAAACAAAAGCCAATTGACAGCTTTTCTGTAACTCACCATGGAGTGACATTGTTTTGACAGGTGAGAGGCAATACAGCTCACTGCACTGAGGAAGATATTCTGAGTAGCTAGAATATCCCTTTGTAATGTGTGTGTGAAAAGGAAAGTAGGCCAAAGGAAGTCTCCTAATACAGTCATTCTTGCTCAACAAAATTATAAGATAGTATCTACTGAAATACCAGGCTTTCAAAAGCAGCAACAATTAGGAGATTTCCTGAGTATCAATACTTCATTTACCAAATCTGTGAAAAATTGCCTGGAAACTCAATCCACATACCTGCTCATTCTTTACTATTATGCTAAAAGTAATTACATTATCGACCAACCAGTCAAACAGGCAAAACCCCATGTTGAATGCTACCATTTCACTGATTTATTTAATGGATGAATGACCTCTCAATTTCATCTGCATCTGACTTGTAAAATAAAGTAAAAGCAAAAAAAACATGAAGAAAGGGGATGGAGCTGCTTGCTCTGTTCTGAGGTGCCAAGTCATGCTTTCGTGCATGCTTTCATGCAAAGTCATACTTTCGACCAAGTTTGCACTGAGAAATGCATGTGAGTAAATATAGTCCTGCATGGATCTCTGTGCCCTGAAAGCACTACAGCCCTGTGATTGTTACTCTACCAGAGTGCACAATGGCACAGACCTGTCCCTCAGCAGGGCTTATTTTGGGTGCTGCTCTGCACTGCAGGGCTGGCACAGCTCCTGCGCTRGCACTCAGATGGCCTCCTCAGCTTTACACAAACTCCACGGTGATTTGGAAATGTACCCAAGCTCTGAACCAGGGGGGACATTTTTTATGCAAGGAGGAGAAGAGAGGAAACAGACCTATTATGTCTGGTACTTGAAAACTGCATAACTTACCTCTCTTTCTTTTTCTGTCTAGCTGACTCTCATTGTAAGACTCTGATAGAGACTTCACTGAGGAAAATGAAAAGATTTCTACAACATCAATGAGCTTTCAATCAGGCCAAAAGGTTATGTGGTTGTCTGGCTGTTCCAGTTCTTCAGTGTCCACAGTGGCAGGCTGTCAAATACAGTAATCCACATTAAATAAGCTTCTAGCAAAAAAAAAAAAAAAAAAAAAAAAAAACAGGAACAAATGATAGATCCAAATGGAAAAGGGAAAAAACCAAAACAGTTGATTTGTTCTTAAGTTTCTCAATTGCACAAGTAGTTAAAGATCAAATAGCTACAATTGAAAATATCAAGGTTTGGCTGAGGCCTTCTGTGTCTGTCATAATTCCCTTGTGGCACCCCACCACTGGGAACAACCCAGAGGCCCAGAGTACTCTTCTGCAGGCCTGGCAGAGCATGTGTGTCTCCTAGTGACTGGATTATTTTGCACACTGTGGCCACCTAAACAGCTGTGGGGARCAGAGCTGCTCAAACTGACACCAGGGGACTGAGCATAAAGCCTSTGCTGTAATGTTCCCTCTTGGGCTGACCACCCCAGACTTTCACTGCTCAAGTTTGTTGTTGCCCCTAGAGMGAGAATCTGTCCACAGCAGGCACACAACTGAGCAAAGCCGTGGCTCTCCTGGGTTGGAAACCTTGTTCCCAGAGCAGTGAAAATGACTCATTGGTGCAGAGCAAACTCAGGTCTTAATCACTTATAACTTAGGCACAAAGGTGTCAGAGGGTATTTGCAATGTTTCTYCTGTGGCCTGTTCATTTCTGAGCAGAATGCTCAATGAATTTACAAGTTTTAATGCAGTATCAGAAGAAACATAAAGGTAATGTTGTACTACTCCAAGTGCCAGGTGCAGAGTCATAGCAGAAAAACAAACCTCACCAAACTGTTAGATGACTCATGATAGATGAGTCAGAAACTCTTTCTTTCCTGCTATACTGTTACCAATTTAGCAAGCTGCAAAACGAGAAAATGAAGCTGTGGATGACAGAGATAATTTGTGAAAAATGCCCACAGYTTGTGGGGTAGATGAAAGACAAGATAGGGCAATTAAAAAATACCAGGAGACACACTGTGTGGATACAGGGTGTGTCCTGGTTCTTCAAGCATTTCAGCAATTAAATCCAAGTTACCATTCTTTCCAATTGTTTTCAGTGAGCAGAAGCAGGTGCCTTCTCCAAAGACCACTAGTAGGTACATTAAATACAAGCACTGTTTGGCACCAAATTAAAAGTTAACATGGATTCTCTAGTGGTCCTCAGTTTATATATTCTGTGAATTTTAGGGGCAGAAAGTGTTTTCTGCTAGAAAATGTTGGAAAACAGTGCTATTAGTGGGATGTCACAGCAGTGAACAAAAGCAGAAGTTCAGAGTTTGGTTAAAAGGAGACCCAGGTTCAAGAACAGTCACTTTTATTTCTCTCGTGTGGGCCGGATTAACCAGTGAAATGTGTTTCATGTGTACGTGATCCAAGAAAAGCTTCATCACCTACCACATAACACCAAAGATAAAGAGTTAAATACAGCTTTGGGCCATGTGAGAACCATCAAAAGTAAATGAATTTGCATTTTGATTACACTAGATATAGTTTGGTGAACTAAAACAAATGACTTCTCTAAGATTTGTGAGTGAATTAAAATATTCCGAATTTGTATCTCTGCTACAAATGGTGGTCAGCAGAACAATGCTACATAATAGGCCCACAAGTTGTAATTGTTTCCTGTCATTCTGCTGTTTCAAATGGAATGCTTTTAAAAGAGAACTGGGAGTTGTGAGGTGGAATGAGAGCTTAGATTCTACTGACACGATTTGAAAATTGACAAAAATGGTTCAATAGCAACTTAACAAAGATCCTTACTTGCAGAAGGCATCTCCCTGGGGTTCTTGACAGTATGGCATCTCATTCTCCGACATTTCAGGAATTTAGAATGAGCTCAGATGGGAAACAATTCAGAGAAAACTGAAACTTATGGGAAATGAAAAACAGATCATAGCAAGAAACTCTCATCGATGCATCTATTTCCTTTATAAAAGAGTTGACTGAGGAGTAACACAGTTACTGTTAGTATTACCAGCACTGAGCACACAGCGAGAATGAAATTTTCAGCATAGTGGACAAAAGTATAACAAGATACAGTGACTGAAAAGTAGAGAGTTCAAACTAGGAATAAGGCACACATTTTGAACAGTGAAAGTAATTGAAACAATGTACCAAGGACTTCAGTGATTTTTCCATTAGTGAGAATATGTATAGAATGACTGGAAATTTTTCTAGAAGACACCTAATTGAAAGAGAAATTAACTCATAGAAGTTCAGTGACACGTCATATACAGGAGGTCAAATCAGATTATCAAAAATGGACCTTCAGAGCTTTAAAGKCTAGGACTTTATGGAACATTGAAAAGGTATTAACAAATTTTCTTCCAGTGGAATGTCCTTAACAAAGATCAATTTCTATATCTATCAATGGATTTTCCATACTTCTCAGCACTGTCTGAAGTCTTTCCCAAATAAATTAGTTTGGTGTAGTGAGATCAATAGTGATTTCATAGTGCCTTCTCTTCTTCATCCTACTTCAGTTATTGAAATAACTATCTAGTCTAAATATATACAATCTTTTATTCCATTTGAGAAAAAACCTACCCAATTATATCTCATTACAGCATCTTAAAATAAAAATTTAACAGAGTAAAACTGCCAATTAAAAAAATGCCAAAACCTTAAAACTTCATAAAAAACCCAGCTYCAGATATTTTTCTATCAAGAGCTAAGTATTTTTAAAAATAATTTTATTTACAGTTTCTAATTTCAGACTTTTCTGAGTTAGTCAAGTGCAAAAGTTTTGGTCAGGCCATGTGGAAAATAATCTTTAAATGCTTTAATAGCTCTGCTGATTGTCTTTCATCTTTCAAAACTTGTCATGTGCTAATACCAAATATGGAAAATGTCAGTCCCAGAAAACAAGCTTGTCAAAAAAAAAAAAAAAAAAAAAAAAAAAAAAAAAAAAAAAAAAAAAAAAAAAAAAAAAAAAGAGGAATGGTCATGTTAAA
Source organism: Malurus melanocephalus (assembly GCF_030028575.1). NCBI lineage: Eukaryota > Metazoa > Chordata > Aves > Passeriformes > Maluridae > Malurus > Malurus melanocephalus. Next base: position 1,257,567 of record NW_026623324.1, on the reverse strand, counting down.
AATTGTGATAATAACTCAGTGATAATTATAATGGAATTTTAGTGCATATTATCAGTTTGCCTGACCTAAGATGCAGACATTAAGAGAGCTGCCAGCAGAAGCTGTCCTGGAGATGTGCTGCAGCAGCCTGTCTTTTGATGCCTCGACTGTCTTTTCTCCCTGGCTGACTTCATACACATGCCTCATCATGCCAATTTACTCCAGTCTTTTCCCCTCCCTCCTCAGCAGTTGGATGTTGCAACCTATTTACAGTGAGGAGGTTCCCTTACTGGGTGAACTTTCTGTTACCTGGCAGGAGAAATTCCTTGGGAATTAATGCAGTCTCAGTRTCTGTGAAACAGCAAGGGATTAGAGATATCTTTTCAAGAGACTAAAGGTTTCTGATAAAGACCACAGCAACATTCTGCCAGAAGTGCAGAAGAATACTGATCCCATTAAAAAATGGTGGGAGATATTTTGCAAGTAGAAACTGACCATCCATGTTAGATTTTGGTTAATATTGCTCCAGTCTTGGTGAAAAGTGATGTGTACAATGGCTGCATATTTCACAGGCTTCATGCAAGTCTACTCACGCTGCTGCAGGAAGTTTATACATTACCCAGCATGACAAGGCAAGAAGAATTCAGACTGGGAATATCCAAGGTACAGTGAGATCAGCATGGTGCAAAAAAAAGCCCATATTTTTTTTCCTGCTTCTCTCTGCATCTCTTCTTTCTCATCCATATTGTAGAGGTTTTGTGTCCATCAAAAGACCCTCAGGGGAAAGCTGAGGTAGAAATGCATGGAGCCAGGCATCCTCTTGTCTCACTGTCACTAAAACAAAGCCACTTGGTGACTTTCCAATTGCTCTTCAGCAGAGCAGAGCCCACAGCTGCCTTGCTCTGATATAGTCTTACCCTTGGTGATACATCCACTTCCAGGACACCCTGCTTCTCTTTCCTGTTACATTCAACTAGGGTGAACCTGGATTATTGTCTGAAATGCATTTCAGTGAAAAAAAAAAAAAAAAAAAAAAAAAAAAAAAAGCCAGTCACAAGTGAAATAGTTGGGGAATGAATGAAATATTGTGGACTCAAAAGAATGGTTTCTTTCCACTCTGAATGGAAGCCAAAATGGCTGTGAATCTCATTTCAGCATCTAGCAGAAAAGCTGTCAGCCTGGTTATAGTAAAGATGATAATATTATGTTGTTTAATCTTATCTATGGATATGTCCCCTCCAGTGGTTTCCTGCTGGTAAACCACAGAGAAGAGAGGCAGTAGTAAGTAATCTAGAGGAAGTGAGATGAAATACAGTATGCTCCTTTGGTTAATAGGGGATTCATGTGAAGGATATTGCTAATTAAAACCAATAGTATTTTCTGCCATCTGGGCTTTCAAAACCAGTTTCAGAGGATACAGAGGATGTTTTGTTTCATTGAATTGCTCATGTCTTAGGGAAACCACTGGGGTGAAATATTAGTATTGTGGTAAACTGTGCTTGCACTTTAACAGCAACATGTAAAATAAGCACTTTACAGAGTGTGAGTACATGCTTTCACACACATAATGTCCAAATGAAAGGGCAGCTCAGGGTCAGAAGGACAAAATCCACCCTCAACCTACTCTGAGGTAAAAGAAACTGCCAAATKGCAGTGGTTACTGGAATAGGAGCTCTTGTGTTCACCAGGCTATGCATGTGTGGCTCCAGGGCTGCTGGATCTAGGGAAACACAAAGTCTGGGGATTTGCCTGCAGTGCTGACCTTCGGACCAGCCTGYAGATGGCATGGTGATTCACTGTGAGTGTGTGAGTCCAGTGGCTACCTTGCYGCTCCTGCTCACAGCTTTTCCTCTGGTTGACTAGAGGGAGTTGAAATTGTTCCAAAGACCTAGCCAGAATTCCCAAATAGAGCACCTCACCTCATTAACTGCATCAGGAAATACTGAGCAACCTCAGCAAAAAGATTTGTGAGTGAGATGATATCTTTATGCCTTGGTGAGATCTTGTGCTCAGCACGCACTTACTTCATCTGGATTCTAGGCTTGTGCCCAAGGCTGAGGAAACACACCTAAACTTTCTTCAGCCTGCCTATTCCTGAGTGCCTTGTGTCAGCAAAACGAGCCTCATCATGTGGCTACGGGATGCCTTTTCCACCTCCCACACCACTTCCAATGATCCCAGTCAGACCCACTTCCCCAAGAATGCATGAAAATGTCCACTTTTGTYGTTAGAGTTGTCTTTATGTTGCTGGAAACAAACAGTGGGCGATGTTGGAACAATTCTTTGTGTGTTAACAGTGTCTGAAGACCAGCTTCACATGTGGCTGAGATGGGTACTTTGAAGTTAAATATGAACAGGCAAAATGAAGAAAAGGTACTGCAGGACAAAGTTGGCACCGGTCTCTATTGGAGCTGCCCAACCTGTAGCCTGTGGGAAGTCTTCTGTCTGATTTCTGCTTGCCTGTTTGTGTAGCTGTGCTGTTATAATACTTTCTGGGTCCATATTGTCAAAAGCTGAACTGTCTTGCTGTGATTTATCCCAAATCTGTGACGAGTGTCCTTCACTAGGCAATTCAAATAAATACATGCATTCTGGAAGAATTAGAATCTGAATGGAAAGTCAGTGTCCTTTTTTCCCCTCACCCTTTTCAATTSTATGTTTATCAGTTTTTAGTTTGGGCAAGAGATTTCTCTTGCCCCATTTGCTCTTGTGCTCTTGAAGCTTGAACATTCCTTTCTTATTGCAAGAAGCTTCTGTTTACCTCTTTTCACCTGTGTTCTGGTTTCTGGCCCTTGTTCTTCTCTTGTTGACTCCCCGAGGGTACACAGATGGTAGCCTGGAAGCCAAAAGGAATGATACTGGAGGAGTGAGAGAGTGAGAAGAAAAAGGAGTAAGAGAGAAGAAAAAAAAAAAGAAATTAAGGAAAAAAAAGAAAAAGCAGTGATCACAGCAAGATTCCAGACTCTCCTAGCAGCAAAACCCTAATACATATCAGTGTGCTGGATCTTGTCAAGACACAGGTAATGATTATTTTTGAGAATACAACCTAAACACCATTTAGTGTGTTGGCTGTAAATGTTTAGACCTGTTAAGTAATGTATCACAGTTCCATCACAAAGTACATTCTGTCAGCTGAGATTTTTTTTTTTTTTTAATTCTCTGGCAGAACCACAGTTTATCTGTTCTTTAATGGTGGATGTCAGCCTCAGAGGCACCACACAGCAGAACGCTTAAGCATTTCTCACATCCCGGTTAAGCTCCTTTAGACAGACAGTATGCAGGGGGTGAATGCACCCTATGTGCAGGAAGGAGTTAATCTCACCACTGCAGTCGGTAGCGACTGAATAGCATTTTTTCAGAGGATAAGGAGAGGCCATGACTTACAGATAAGCTGTCAGGTTTTTTAAAGCAGAGTGCTCTTTAGGATAGTAGGTGAAACACCGATATATTCTTGGAAGAAGCTGATTTGCATCCACAGTGCTTTTTAAAACGAGCCTTTAAAAGAAAACAGAGTAGGTATATGCAAATATTGTTCTTAGCATACAAAATATTACACCTATTAGTGCAGTGCGCTACCGCCTTCCCGAGCTTGCACATGAAACGTAGCCAAGCTTACAAAAGAACCATTTAGCTGCACTGACGGTGCAAGCAGGAGAAAATCAGCCGCAGCAGAGGTGGGTCAGGCACTGCACGGGCGAGCTCAGCAAAGCCGAGCGGGAGCGCGGCCCCGGGGCGGCCCCACGCAGCTGCCGAGGACACCTGGCGGCGGCGGGCGGCTCTCCCGGAGCCTCGCACCGTCCTCACCGGGAGAGCGCCAACGCCGTGGCTTGCCCGGCTTCCTTCGCGCTCTTCTCATCCAGCTTCCCTTCCTTCGGCGCGCTGCTCATCCAGCTTCCCTTCCTTCGGCGCGCTGCTCATCCAGCTTCCCATCGGCGCAGGAGATGCAGCGTGCGAGAGGAATGACAACAAGGAGAGAAAATGCAGCAGTTGCTGCAGTCTGTCCTCGGAATGAAAGCTACCCATGGGAACAAGCAGCCAGAACCCTCTAACACTGAGGACTTGGTCAGCGCAGCAATCAGAGGCAAGCGCTGCCCACCATGCTCTGTGCACACTCACACCTCTCCCGACTCCCTCTGTTTCCATTTAAATTTTCTGTCATTTCATTCCCTTTTAAAGGAATGAACCTTCCAGGAAGGACAAAGTGAAAAATACAGCGTTCCTTTCACTTGTGGTGGTTTTTTATTTTCTGTGGCTTTTTGTTAGGACAGTAACAATATTATTCCTGTGCTCATGTCAGTACAGGGACAGTCTGCTGCCTAACTGGACTAGCGATTTTGGGCAGAAATGATAACATTCTAAAATAACATTTTAACCAGAACAACACTCATGCAGGCATCCAAACCCTCACTAATGAGTGTAATGTTTGTCAGTGCTTTTAATCTTGACACCTCAAAGTTTGTTCTAATAAGCCTGCATGAACCTATGCTTGGATCTGTGATTGTGGGCTGCATTTCCTCATGTGCATTAAAGGAACAGWATAATGTGCATTCAAAGAACAGTTAAATGCAATAACCCAGAATTTGGCCTTTGGATCTTTAGCTCACATGTGACAGTTCCTTTCCACTAAAGCTTTCTGCTCTTTCCAGCAAAAGATAGGCAATGAGGAGAAGTTTACTAGGCAGTGGAATACTTGTAAATGTCAACATTCAGTCTGCTTGCCAGAGCTGAGTGAACTGGTACAACCAGAAAGTTACTTATCCATGGAGAGGTGGGAATGGGCGGAGGGGAAAGAAAGCAAGAGAGGACTAGAAAAACATAAAAGAATCCTGGATTGTTTCTGTAGGGCTCTGTAGGAGTAGACTTTATTCTGATGGTATTTCAGGCCTCATCATTTTGGGTAGGAGATGGGAGCAGCCACATCAGTCCTGATAACATCTTCTATTTTGCAACCTCTATGTAGAAGTGGGTCCTATGATTACAGATATGGTTCATTGCAGAACTAGCTTGCAGAGTAGAAATGAGGAAATTCAAATTCTGGAAACAGCCTTTGGTTTGCTTACCAGAATGTGTGGGGGAAATGGAGGAAATGTGGATACCTAGCCATGACTTATTTGGCATGCAAACTAACCTGTTTAGAGTTAGGGAAAGCTCCATGCTCCCGACCACGTAAAGCTTAGGAGTGATACACAGGAGACAGAGCACACAGGACATTTTCGAGGACTCCACTGCCATGTGTTTCTCCACTGTAGGTATCCCCGGTTTAAAGACGTGGGTAAGTGCAGGCACTACCGGGATGTGGACACAGCATCCCCGCCTCAAGCCCGGAGGGTCTCAGAAGGGCTCTGASTGAGGCAATACAGAGCCTGTAGCATGACACAGATTCCCGGTCACCCCGCTGCTCGCCACACCCAGAGCTCCCGCGGGAAGGTCTCAGGAGCCCGAGGGYGGCAGCGGGGCTTCAGCGGCCGGGCTGGGCGGCGTTGTCCAGGGTCTTGAAAGGGAAGACCAGTGGCCGTGCGGGGCAGCGGCAGGCGCCGGGCCGCTCTGCCTCGCCGGGCACGGCTGCGGGGCCCGGTCTGGCTGAAGGACGGGCGCTCACCGGCTCGCTGCCGGGGAGTGCCCTTCCTGGGGCCCCCGTGCTCTGCCTCACTYCGTCCCTCACCCCACCTGTTGCTCGCTTCCGATCCCGAGCTGACCGCCTGTCCCCGGGGCGCCGTGCGAACCCCCTCCCGCGGCCCCGCCGCGGCGGGCGAAGGGCGGCGGGGGAGGCGGTRCCAGGACACGGGGCGGGGCGCGGGGTTCGGGATGCGCGACAGCGCCAGTGGCCAATGCGGAGTTGGCGGGTCCCCCGGGGCCGTGCCGGCGGGGCCGGTGGAGGCGGGACCGGCGGCCGGGGCGGGGCTGCGGGCGTGCGGGGGAAGGCGAGCGCGGGTGTGAGTGTCGCTGCTGCCCCCGCCCTCCTCCGCCGCCCCGCCCTCCCGTCCGGCCGCGGAGCCGCACTCCAGAGCCAGCGCCGGGCAGAGCGCGGGGGAGCGCCGCGAAGGGGGTGGCGGGGGAACGAGAGGAGGAGCAGCGGCGCCCACGCCAGCCCGCAGCACCCCGTTGGACGMCCCCTGTTCCGTGCAGGGCTCCGGCGCCCCGCGGGTGGCGCGTCCCGCGGGAGGGGAGCGGAGCGGAGCCCGTGTGCGCGGGGGGGCATGGGGGTCCCGCGGCCGGAGCAGCCGGAGCGCGGGCAGCAGCGGCGGCCGCGGCAGCACCAGGTAAGGAGCGGCGCTCTCCTCCGCGACCGTGTCCCGCGGGCGTGCGACTGCCTTCCCTCCCGGGAAGGGCTCGGGAGCACTCCAGGGAAGGGGGTGCCGTGAGGACAGACCCGTCTGCTTCCTCAGGTGCCGTTGCGAGGGAGGCTCGGCTTTTGCGGGCTCCGCGGAGGACGGAGGGCTGGGGCGGGGGGGGGAAGCGGCGCGGAGCCGCGGGCCCCTCTTCCCCATCGCACCCCGTCCTCGCCACGGCCTCCACACGGTGCCCGGCGCGCCGGGGCGGGGTGGCTGCGCCCGGGGGCGCTCGCTGTCGCACGTCGCCTTTATAAATAGCGATGCGATCCACCTCAGAAGGAATGGCCGCGGGGACGGCGGGGGTGGCTGCCGGGTCGCCGGTCACCTGCGGAGCGGTACTGCCGCCGGCTGCGGCAGCTCGGGCACGCCGCTCCCCTCTCCGAATCTCACTCCGAGAATAATGGCAATTGCCGAGTAACTTTGTCTGGCTCGGACATCTGTGGGGTAGAGCCGCTGTTGAGAGCGGGGCGGTGCAGCGGGGACCGCCCAGCGCTTGGGGTAGCAGTGGGAAAGGCTCTTCAGCCCGTGCAGTTTCCTTACATGACTTAAATGCTGTTTATTTGATTACTGGATACAAGACGCAAGCTGCATCCTTTTGCACTCTTTGTTATCTCGTAATACTCTGATAGCTGTTCAGGGTCCGTTCTCCAAACTTAGCGTTGGATTCGTTAAATAGTAGCCTGCTGGCCTCAAGTTCCGTTTAGATTTTCTGCAGGCGGCTCCGCAGCCCTTCTGTGCTGGGCGGCAGCGCTCGACTGCGCTGCTGGGAGCCCCCGCGAATCGGGAAGGAGCGCTACGCTTTGACAAAGGCAACTCCGAAGCTGACAAATTTCAGATATGGCTGTTAAGGTTCACGAAGTAGGTCAGCAAACTACCTTCGCACTTGGTGCTGCATTATTTTAATACATCGGTAGTTTGAATACTTCTTTCAGCCTGACTTTTCTAGAGGAAAGGAGTTTTATTTTTTTATCATGCAAAAGACATGCAAAGTTAAGGAAAATTGCACATGTAAATTTTCCCGAGCTCTTTTGTGCGCAGTTTTCACTTCTGAAAGTTAACACTAGATGGCTTTCTTATATCAGCTATTCTGCAGGGAGGGAGAGCATGTTATCTGTCTCTGCAGCCTGCTATTTCTGTATTTGTCTGGGTTTTTTTCTTCACGTGAGTAATAAACTATTTTCTGGTCAGTTCTGCACTGATTAGACACGAACAGATTTGAAGCTTGCTTACTAGCTGACATAATTCGTTGTTTTGGTAGCTCATGTTGCTGCTTTTGCCATCGTTTTACATGTGTGTTACTAATATCTAAAGAAAGTTTGTTTAGTTGGAAGGTAACTGCAAAATATTTATGTTGCTTTTAAGGACGGCTGCTGGATAAGGCAGGATGTTTGAAAATGGGGAAAAGCCATTCAGTCTCAGTTGTTACTTAGTTTGATGGACTTACTTTAAAAAGAACCATAGTGCATTAACATTGTTTGTTCAATTGTTTTTTTYCCAGATTCTGTACCTAGCTATCTTAGACCAAAACATTTTGGAGTTGTATTCAGAAACACAGGGCTTCACAGCCTGCTGGATGCAGGAATGCCTAGGCTTGGTGCCTTATTACTCTATTTCTTGTGTTTTTTTTCAAAGCTGTGCCTCTTGTCAGTAGGGATGCATTATTTGCCCTCCATTCGCTTCTTCGGTGGTAGCTCTGAAATACTTCAATCTTAAATTTGATCTTTGAAATATCTTTTCTTATTAATGCAAGCATGTTTAAATCATCAAGAGCTCTAATGCATTATAGATATTTAAACATCACTTAGGGTCCACAACAGTTGATTTATAATTTATGTAGCATTCACATAAAGCTAGATTCAGAGAGGTCTCTGAATGTATTGTCTTGGTTTTGCGTGCCCAGTGGGTTACCTTAGTAGGTTGTGCRGCACTTAGATGTAACAAGAAGGAATACTTGTAAAAATGCCAGACTGTTTCACCAATCCTRTTGGATCAATTAAAGATCATTTCATTCATATATGCCGAAGATATAATGTGAAGCCTAGAAGTAGCCAAGACCTCAGTTCTTTTTAGCTGGTATTTGCTAACTCTGTGTATCAGAGTGTTTTTAAAGGTTTACATTTCATTTTCCTGAAAGAAAGATAATATGGTATTCTTTCTGTAGGCATTTTCTGACATGCCATTACTCAAGAGCATTGTGAAATAGTCTTGCTAATGAAGAGAATCAAATGAGGAACTAAGCAAAGCAGTGGTCAAAACCATCCCTTTTCTTTTTTTCTGTTTTTGACTTTTATGACTGAACCGAGGCAGTTCATTTTTTTGCCTCCAGCTTTGTACTGGACATAGGCAGGCACTGCACTTAAGCTTTTTATCTGCAGATCACCAGTTCAAACTGCAGGGGAAAGTATTTTCTCCTTGCCTTGGCTGGAGTTAGGATTATATTTAGATGGCTGGGTGTTAAAATATTTTCAGTAGGTTCCTACCTTTTACCGCTGAGAGATCTAGTTTGGTAATATTGAGGGAGAAATGTGGTGCTGTTATGATAATACAYGTTACAGATTGTGGAAAGAGGGTGGGGCACTGGGTTATCTAGTTTCTCACGTTAGTCATCCAAGATTACCAACAGTAGCTGTCTTGACAGCTTGAAATGAAATCAGGGTTTGACAAATGCTCTTTTCTCTTTCCATGCAGTTTTTGCTTTGCAATTTTAAAATGTTTGGGTAGGCTGGGTTTTGGATCAGTGAGGTGGAGATGACTGTTTATTTTATGTATGTTGCAATGCTGTGCTCAGAGTAGAAACTTCTTTTGCATTAGGTAACATAATTTGTATCTGATTCTTTAAAATGTTACCTCTTGCAAAGTCAAGACCAACTTCAGTTTCTTTGTTTCCAAGAGAATTTTCATCCTCATAAATCTGGACAGTACATGAAGTTAAAGGTGGGAGTACTCCTGACCTTCTGTTTCTACCCTGATTTTCTACCTGAATTTTGAGAAAATACTGTGAGGACTCTACCAAATCCAAGAATCCAATTAGAAGAATTTGTGAGGGAATTTTTAATGTTTCTCAGTTGATTGTTTGCTTGTTTATTAAACACTTTGTTCACATGAATTGCATTAAGAATAACAAATTCCTGATGACATTCACTGATGATGCCATATGACTAGTTAGATTTTTAAGAATTGTCAGGACTTCACATGAATAGCTGTCTTTTTTTAGTTTGTTTTGAAAGAGCCAACTTAATGTTAAACATCTGATTTATCCTGACAGAAGTAAATGAGAGAGAACCTGCCTTCCTTTGTAGTAAAGCACTGACCCCAGATTTAAAGCCACTTTGAGACATAATTGAATGAGCAGAAGATTGAAAAGGATTATTATAATTGGTGATACTCTTCTAGTTTTTTGTTAGACAGGACAGCAGTAGGCAGAAATGTCACTGTGATTAGTTTGCACCGTAGTTCTTACTGGAAGATATGTAGGCTCTTGTTTGGATCATGAAACTGTAATTACATCAGCAGTTAGCTACTCAAGATTTATAAGTGGATTCTTCTGGTTTTCTGGAATTTCTTAAGTTRTGAGCAGTGCATACATAATTAAAGGTTTTGTTTTAAGAAATGTCTTGAATCCTTACAGAGGTAATGTTCTCAACTTGTAATAAATGTGAGCAGCTGCTGTCCTGTCTTTTTGGATATGGAACCAAACAGCTTTATTGGATTTGATGCTTGTAACACATTTTAAGAATAGTAGATGTTTGAAATGAAGTAGGCATTTATTTTAGTTGCTGTTAGCTGGGGATTCTTTTCTTTTGGAAAACGACCTGTATCTACTTTTTTTTTATTATTTATTTATTTATTTTTTWAAAAGCTGTGAGATGTAATGTAGAAAGATACCATACCTATTTTTTGAAAGTGGGGAATCTAGAAGGAGGCTAGAGGAGTGGTAGTAAATTGGCTTGTAGTATCTGGGAGCTGGAAGGTGGCAGTAACTGAAGTTGTCATGGCTGCCCCTCCCCCTCAGCAGCTTAAATAAAATTCTGAGCACAGCACTTGGAGTTTTGCCATTGACTTTGAATCTTTTCTTATATAATATCTTCATTTTTTTTTGTTCTGGATCCTGCAAAGTCCCATACCCAGCTCRGCAGATAATACTTCTGTGTTATTTGCTGTTTCTTCTTTCCTCCCCCTCTCTTTTGCTGTCTGAATTCTCCCTCACACAGTGACTGTGGATTGTGATAATGCCTGCCTGCATTTATGTGTATCAGGTGTCCTCTAACATAAATCCCATCAAATCATTTTCACATAACTTACTCCTGAAAAGTCATAATGTGAAATACCTATGATTCAAAGACTGCCTAAAAGATTAAAGRTACTAAGCTCTCATAAAACTCATCAATTTGCCCTTCCATTTCCCTTTAGGATCACCAACTTCTTTTTTAAACGTGATACAAACTATGATGAATAGACCTGTTTTGCATATTACAGAAACAACAGATCACAGTACTTAAAATGTTTCTGTAAGGAAAGTTGCTCTGAGAACACTAGACGTTCTGTGACACATTTATTTAAATACACTATGTTTTAATGCCTTTATAAAATTTTTCTATTGSCTTGGTATTTTTCTGGTATTTTGTTATGAGCTTTCTTTCTTATACTTGTTTTTTTTCCATATATATCAGATGGAAAGGAGATTCTGGGCCACTTTGTATTTAGTTTTTGATTTTTACRGTCACTTCAGTAAATCTGACAAATTGTGAAATGATATGACAATGAAACGGGAATTAGAGTAAGGACAGAGTGAAACATGCTAAAATATGTGTTAWAAGGCCACATAGTGTTAAAACATTTTTTTGCTGGTTTTTTCCCCTTTCATTTGGGAGAGTAAAAAGAAATACTGCAATTAATGCATAGTTAGCAAAACTGTCACTGCAAAAAAAGCAGCTCTGTCTCCTACATTTTGTGAAGAAGGTATTTGTGAAAGAGAGGAAGTTTCAGTCAGTTGGGTTTTTTCCAGGTTTGTTGTTTTGATTTTTTTTTTCCACCTGAGAGTTGCAAGTTATTTAATTACTCTTCTCTGGTTGTTGTCATTTGTGACTTTGTGTTAAAAACTGATTATTTTCTACTTTTAGATACCTAAAGCGCATTCAGGGAAAAGAACATTCCTGTGCTGCTAGTGTTTCTAACTTCTCTCAGCACTGAAAATGAATACCTGACATGTTTTAGCATGAAATCTCATTTTAATACTAGTGTGACACAAAGTGGAAGAAAAGTCTGGGGCAAAAAAAGAACAGAAGAGTGTGGCTGTGTCTATGCATATATTCTCGTGCCTAATGTGTGTATCATCTGCAGCACATAAGCAAGCAAGTGTATTTTGCTTAGGTATGTGCTGGTCTTGCTTATTGCAGTGGCAGCTGCTCCTGAAGAATTAGGAATTAAATTAAAATTTACAGCGATCAGGTTGTCCTTGGTGTTCCACTGTAGCAAAGTAAGCCTTGGTTTTACTTTGTAAGGTTGTCAGGACAACAGCTTATTATTCCTGCTCCTCGTGGTGTTTCCCTGTAGCAATGGAGGGAGCTGTTTCAAAGGCAGTGGCTGCCTCGCCTCACTGGGCTGCGGGATTGCCAGCTGTGATTTGGGTTCAGCAGGATGCTCGGCGTTTGTCATGCAAAAATTCTAATTGATGATGAATGTAAACCCAGTGTGAGAATAATTTTGTTCATTGGACTAATGTAAAACAACCCATTGTATTTACAAATCCACGGCCTATTTTCTCCACAGTGTTGTCATTAATCTTCTGTTCTCTTCCTTCTGAGGCTCAGAGAAAAATGTTTGAAGTTTGACAGTATGGAACCTGTGATAGGAGTTGAGACAAGGTAGGAATTAGTTTAAAGCWATGTTATGTCAGTGTGCTGCAGTCTGACGCTGGAGTTAACAAGTGAAACCAACTGGGGATTTCTGTTAGGTTGAGTTTGTGATGTCTTTGACAAAAACATCAGATGAAGTTGGTGTTCAATGATGGGCCACACAGTAATTGTTGAGGTGTTGGCRTTTTGAAGAGCTACTGTTCTGTTCTTACTATGTGGTAAATTAGAAAAAGAATGTATATTGTTAAATAGAGCAGACTAAATGACTACAAAGTYACTCTCTGTGTATAGCCATTAATACAAGCGGTGCAAGTATTTTCAACTGCAATAACTTTTAGATTGTTGGGATGTTCAGGGGCAGGAAACTTGTTGGTATGTTCAGGAGGGAAGGTTACATGAAGAAAACTTTTAAATAGCTGAGGATTTTTTATTATTATTTCATGAAATGTGCTAACACATGGGACTTATTTTGGSACTACCATAGCCTCCTTTATGTTGTTGATATAGAGATATTCCTTAGTTTGATCCAACTTCCACCATCTGGGTTGAGCTGTAGTAGTCAATAATTAAGTGATGTGCAGGTACTTTAAATCCTTTTATCAAAACAGTAACCTTCTATTTCAAATTCCCTTTTCAGACAACTGAAACAACAGTCCATTCACAGAGTAATTTGGCAGAGATACATAGGCATTCAGTCGTCGAAGCTGCCTGCRGAGTTAGAAACTATTGGGATAAACCTGTCAGTGTTCAAAACATTTCCTCCCTTGTTCAGCTTCTACTTTTTTTGAGAACAGTCCAGTAGTCCAGAGGTGGGTGTCTTTCCCCTCTCAGATCCTCTGCTGCTTTCCCTCGCCTCCCCCAACAATTTTCTTTGTGTCTTTGTACATGTGTTTGAATCACACAATCTTTTTTGCATTGGAAACCATCTCAAAAGATTATTTTTAAGGTTGGTGAGATGAGGTGGAGTAAAAACTGATTGGTGTAATGTGTAACCATGTGTGAAGAGACTTGCTCATTTCCACTTCTCTTTAAATGTAGACTTTGGCAGGTTTGTTCCAAGAAGGAATCAGGATAGATGTGATTGTCTGTGTTGGTCAAGAGCTGTGCAGGTGGTTGCTCGGGGTGCTACACTGAAAAAYCTCAGGCTATCAAATATTGGAATTGAGCTCCAATATTTTCTATAAGGATGAAGTTTCTGTTGATAAAGTAGAGGGTTTTACTGACATTCTGAGCCAGGCTGCTTAACCTGGACCCCTCAAAATCATTGCTTCTGGAAGAGATTTCTGAGTGAAGGGTGAGCAGTACTTCATTAGTATGTGAGATTGTCAGATTTGATAATTTTGCTAATGTCTGTTTCTGTCACACTTAGGGTGCTTTGTGTTTTTGTTTTTTGGTTGTTTAACCTTTGAAATTAAGTTCCTATGAGCATAACTACCCTTTAGCTATCAGATTCTGCTGAATCAAACAGGCTCAAAAAATCTTGAGGTGGGGGGAGGTGTTGTACTCTATGACTGCATGAGGCTTCTTTCCTCAGGAAGTAAAAATTGGTGACCATTCTTTCCATTATACTGATCTGCAGCAAATAGATATGACATTGGAAAAGTTTTTGGGTCTTACTTTGTATTTTACTCCTGTATTGTCTAAGGCATTGTTACATATATAAGATTACATCAATACTATCAATGTATAGAGTTTATCTATGCTGGGTAATGTGTATACAAGCTATGCCTTTGAACACACAAATTTCTAATTGAATATCTACCGTTGCTTTGTGTGGCTGTGTGTTAGAATCAAATATTTAAATATATGCATAGTAATAATTCTTTCTCTTGGGAAAAATAGATGCTTCATAGTAATGTTTCTCTCTTTGTTGTGTAGGCTGTACCCAACAATATCAATATTCCTATCCACTCATTTTGCAGTGTTCAGTATGCCTGTAGGTCAGAGGTGTTTAAACTTGCAAGTTAGAGATTTTTTTTCTATGTCAGCTGTCTCAGCTGCATCTCTCAGTGGAATGGTATGAATTCTTTATGGCAGCTGCTGCAATAATCACTGCAGGGAAAAGTAATAATAAGAAATACCTGAAATCTGTTAGATATTTCTCTATGTAACTTAACAGTTTATACGTGCAAAAATGATATAAGCCATTCTCAGCAAGTGCTGTCTTCTGTGGGTGTGAACATTTGCTCAACTAGAAATCCCCTAAGTAGAGGTCAATGTATCTGTGGCAGCTGTAGGTATAAAACTAATCAATTAAATTGATAAATAAGTTTAAACTTTAAGTAATTATTTGTATTGCTTCATTTGTTATAGTGTGAAGTCTTTCCCATTTCAGGATTCATATATAAGGTGGATAATGACTTTAGGTTTTCTTGGTTGAGTGGTGAAATTAGTTTTTATTATCATGGACTATATTTACAGATTCTGAAACTTCAACCCCTTCCGTTTCATACGTTAACATAATTTTTTTTTACTTCTATGTTTTATTCCTTATTAGGAAGAAATCTKCTGGAGTTGTTTTGGTTCAGGTTTTGGGTTTGGATTTAGTCTTGTTTTCTTTTTTTCCTTTAAGCAGTAATTAAAATAGGCTTATATGAAGTTTCTGAACACCTTTTATGTACTTAATTGTAGTCATGGGAACCATTCTGTGTACTACTGAAACTGTAAATGCCATCATATTACATTTAATATTGCTTATGGCAGTTGGACTATCATTGATCTTGAGTTTATCCAGGCTTTTGGCATGATTGTCAGGCTCAAAACGTAGTATTTATATGGTTTGTATTCCACTTGGAGACGAGTTACAAGTGGGGTGCTGTGCTGGGACCCATTTCATTTAGTACCTTTATCAGTGACCTGGAGGAGGAGATGAAGTGTATTCTCATCAAATTTTCATGTGGCRTTACATTGTGGGAGAGCTTGACATGTTCGAGGACACTGCTCTGCAGCTGAGAGAGGCTGCTGGGACACACCAGGATGAACCTGGTGACATTCAACAAGGACAAATGCATGTTCTTACCCCTTGACCCAGGACAGGGTGGGGAGTGACTTCCTGGGAAACAGCTCTGCTGGAAGGGAACTGCGCATTCTGACATGAGCCAGTGTGGCAGGCTTCACTGCCAATGAAAAATGCCAGCAGCACACTAGGCTGGATACGCAGAAGCAGAGCCAGTGGATTGCCTATAGTCAGTATTCCTTAGGCCACCACTTTGGATACACCGCATACAGTTCTGGTTGTCCAAATACATAAGAAACACTGATTGAATTGAATGTAGTGCAGTGGAAAGCCAGCAAAATGAGGGACTTGGATCGTGTAAGGAGAGGCTGAGAGAGGTGGCTTTGCACAGCTTGGGCATCAGAAAGTTCAGGGGATGCTTAATAGCTGAGTTACAAGGTGATATATACCTAAGGAGGTGATTATGAATGTACAGCCAGGCCCTTTACACGACTACATGACAGGATGAGGAGAGGCAGTGGTCACAGTCTGAAACAGGTGAGGTTCTGATTTGGCACTTGCAAATAAAAAGCACCCTAAGGATGCTGAGGAATTGGAATAGGTAGCACAGGTTGTCAAATCTGCATACTTTCTATTTTTTAAAGACTAGACTGGACAAAGGCCCAAGAAAGTTAGTTTGAATACAGTGCTGTTGTGGCTTCCAGTGTGAATTAATTATGAAATATCACAACTTTTGTATAGTATCAGTTTCTCTGATAATTGAGAATTTTAGTTGATATTTCAGTGTACTGTGGTTCCACTTCTTTATAGTACAGAATTTGTACAAAATACCTATTATAATATTGTGAAGATCTTTTTACAAGACCCATTATAGTCTTGTATTATGGGCTCACCTTATATACTCTTTGTTTGAATCAGTTGACAAGAATTCCCAAATAAATGATTGTCAGTTGAATATTTTATAACTATAGAACTTAACAATAAAATAAGTGCTTAAAGACAGTAGCATGTCCTCTCCGGTTTGGCTTCATTATGTACTTTGCTCACCTTGTCACTGAATTTTGAAACATGATTAGCAATACTAGAATTCRAATGTGTGAATTTCTATTGAGCAATTGGATCCTTTCGAAAAGATTGTTTTACTGTTAAAGAGCAGGATGTGAATTTGAAATCAACTCACAGCAAGTCAGACTTAATTTTGTATTTAGTTCTTTTTACTTTGATTACTAATTTTAGTACTGTGAAACTTAAGATAACTTATGCTTGAAGTACCCATGTGGCTGGAAGAAAAAAAGCTGTGATTTGTTTAAGTCTTTAAAAATACAAATTGAAATGGTTCATTTCTGAAAACAGTTTCTGTTTGCATTTTTTTAATGCTCAGCCTTAACCTCTTAGTTTCATTAGCTGTATACAAGAGCCAGCAGAACCTCAGAAGCTTGAGATGATTCCTGTTCTTGCTCATCCAGCTTCACAGTGTTATACTTCCAAGTATTTCTATGTTTACTGAAGCATGAACCAGACCTTCAGATCCCTGTTTTGGTTTTTACAATCCATTTTATTAAGAGTTTAAAATTTCAGGCGTTTGTATAACATTCAGCTTCAGTATGAAAGAGATTGCAAATACGTGCTGAGATAATCAAAACAAACAGGAAAGAGAATGGAAGGAATTTCCTTTAGGGTAAAATTCTTTAAAGTTGAAATAAACCTGATAAATAGTGCTTTTCAGTTGGCAGGGAAAGTTAGGACTTGCCTTCTGAAGTGGAAGAACATGGAGAAGCTCAGTCAGATGTTCATTTTAAGCCATACTTTCAGCAAAATGAATTAAAGCATTACTTCTATTAAACTGATGGATCTCCGAAATTGTTGCATTAAGACTGAAAATAGGTACAGATCAGCAGCCCAAGCCTGAAACCTCCTTTTTCCTGAACTGAACTACTTGTTTCTTTTATAATCCAGTTGCCACAGAAAATAACTACAATTGTGTTTTCAGTATGATGCTGCATCAGATACTGCCTTWATTCCAGGTTGTACGAAAAGCAGTTTTTTTAATACCACTGGTGACTTGGTCTGAGAATCTTTCTACTCTGTTGAGCTGCAGCTTTTGAACCAGCTTCTCCCTGGTGCTTGTGGGAACCCAGCTGAGGCAGCAGCTCTTGCTGAGTGCATAGGTTGAATATGGCTTATGTACCAAGCAGTGACAGTAACTTAAAATACAATATGCCTAGAATTTTCATAGCTGTGACATGTAAGCTTCCTTCCTCTAAATTGTGTTCTTTCATGCAGTCCAACTCATCTTTTGATTTTATCAAGGTTGGTGCAATGGCTAATGGAATATACAGGAGAGAGCAGATCTTCATGGAGCCTAATGCCAAACCAAGCTCTTCAGCTGRCCAGCTCTCAAATGAGACAGTGTAGATTTTCCTGCTTTTTGTGAGTAAATGTGCCTTGTAAAGCCTTCAGAACTAAACAACTCATTAGTGAGTTTAAAAAGCCCGTTCATTGGCATTTTATTTTCAGAGCAGGACTAAGCTTTTGAAATTAATCTCCTGATATTTCCACTTAACGTTTTGTTTTCATGATAGAGAAGTTTCAGAGAATGGAAAATATATTCCTTTGTAATGAAACTTAACATGACTAAAATGTTGACCTTAACGTAAATTGCTTTTCTAATTCTGAATGCCATGCAGTGTGGCARAGTAATTGAGAAATAGAAGTTAAAAAGGACACTGCTGAAGATGATGTGCTTTACAAAAATTTAAGGTGAATATGTGAGAAGAAAGCAAATAGCAAGATGAAACAAAGTYTATGGAGTAAACACTTAGTTCTCAGCATTCAGGAAGTAAATATTTTCTYTGTTATGTTATGACTTGCACAGTATTATAAAAATACTGTGTCTTCATTTTGTCAAGCTCACTCAAATTGAATTGAGTAATCTGAATTATGGTTACTCAGTGGGAAGGGCACTTAAATAAAATAAACAAAACCCCCACACTATTAAGGAAAGTGATGGAGAACTGTTGTTCTGCAGGTTTAAAAGCATTACATCAGCTGCACCAACTTGCTCTTTAGTTTTTTTTGAGTTTTTTTTTAAGGTTTAGCTTGAGGTGGAAAAAATGCATATTCCTTGGGCTGTCCCCTCGTCTATCCTCCTGTTTTATGAAAGCAGTATGGCTGTTATTTAAATTCTTGATGGAAACATCACAGAATTCTGTCTTGTAATGGTGACTTTTTTCAGTGTTTAATTTTTATGGCTTTTGCTCTCTATGGTAGTTTGAGTCACAGATTTGATCACATACCAGTATTTTGGTTATATGCACCAAAATAAAAACACAGCTTGCTATATTTGCTTTGTATTTTTCTATTTCTTTACTGGGTTTCTTTTGTTCATTTAAAGTAGCTTTCAACACAATTGCAAGTAATTGYCAGTAGCCCAGCTGATTTATAGCAACAATATAAAAATTCTCATAGTTGAGCTGACCACAATAAAACTTTGCAGTTATGAGATATTATGAAACCTAAAATCTGAGCTTCTAATAAAACGTTTATGGCCTTCAACCTTTTTGGCAATAAATTAAAAAAAGAAATCTGTTTAGAATGCATTTTTTCCTTAAACTGTAATGACATAATTTCTACTCTAATGCTTTTCTCCTCCCACATAGTCTTTCATTCTGAAGTGAAAGTTTTCATGCCCTTTACTTGTGCTCTATTCTGTCTCCCACACCACTCTACTGACTTGCCATTACCCACTTGTGGAACAAAAAATGACTTTTCTTTGTTTAAAAAGCGTAGGCCTGTGGTACAGCTGTGTAAGTCACTGAAACCCTGGGTGGTTTGCTGTGCCCAAAGGGGCTCAGTGTGTGGTTTGTCTCTGGAGGCTGGAGGCAGAGCGCACCTCCTGGTGAAAGCCAGCTGGCTATCACCTCCTGGACGCCTTCTGGCTGGGGTATGTGTGCTCAGATTTGCTTCCTACCCATAAGATTTCACATTTATCGCTGCCAAGAGGATGTGCTCTCAGCCCCTGTTGGAGCAGTCCAACAGCACAGGTTGCCCCCTGACCACTGGCAAATTAGTGAAATTCCTTTTCCAGCCATGTGTTTTGAAGGATCACTTGTACAGMATGGAGTATAGGAGTAGATGGAGTATGTTTTTTAGACATAGGGAATGTTCAGTCCTTGCAAACAACTTGGACTTTCTGTGATTTTCTGTCTCAGCAGCTAGAGGAAATAAAAACATTGCAGGACGTTCCAAAGACCAGAAAGTCTGTGTATGGTTCACAAAGATGGTGGTGCAGGAGTGGGCTGTAGGGGGGATGTTTGTTTAATGGACTTTAAATGCCTAAATACTTTTTGGGATACAAATTTTGTCCTTTTTCTGCTCCCCCACTCCCCACTGACCCCCCCAGTAACTATAGGACTAGCRCCTTTTATCGTATGGATGAAGTACTAAAATGAATGAACTGTATGACATTTTGGTATGGAGGCAAGGAAAACCTCTTGAGTGTCTGTGTCAACAAGATTTTGAATAATTTCATGGAAGAATTTATCTTATGTCAAATCAGGGTTTTTTTTCTTGTTTTAGCATCTTACCTGAAACATTGAGTTAGTAGGTGTACTCTGGAAGTTGTTCATAAGTATAATGGTAACTYTGCTATCCTTGACAGAAATAGTTTCACTGTTCTTTTTTCTTATCTTCCATGTGACTAACGTAGCCACTGGTATGTTTTAATATTATTTTTGTAATCAAAGATGAATTTGTAGAACTTCCACATTTCTTGTACATGGAGAACCTATATTAATAAAGATGCCTTTATCTTATTAGAACAGTTGATAACATTCATGTTTRAGAGGCAAGAAGGTGTAAGGCAATGTTTTCTGGGAAGCTAACAACAATTTCTCTCCACAAACTGATGGGCTGTATAATAGGTGGGTATTTTTGCCTTCAAGGTGCTCTTAAGGAGAGTRAGAAGACCAAGTGAATGAAAACACATGGGAAATATGAAAATATTTATTATAAATACCTCCATTTATACAAAATGCTCTCAGTTTTTGTTAGATTAAAATAATCSTTCATATGAAAGAAAATAAATCATGTCAAGCTTCATTGTTTAAGCACTAGATTAGATGAATTCAGATGATGGTTTTGGGGTTTTTTTTCTTGTATCAAAGGAATCCCATTCAGTTCTTTCCCAACTGCTCTTTGATAATTACAGGGGGGAATGCAGCTCTGTATTTTGTAATCATTGATACTTTGAGTAGAATATTTGAGAATTTGGGCTGTGTATTAAGCAAAGGTCAAGATTGTTTTGTATATCTTTTCCCTATATTTTTTTCCAAGACTGATTTTCCATTATTACACTGTGAGCAGTTTAYAACAAAATGATGGCCTATTTTTGTAGTATTCAAGTGAATAACTGCTCCGAGTGCCTTAACCTTATGGCCCTCACAGAACAAAAAAATGTGTCTGAAACTTAACACTCTTTTTTTGTGATTGAGGGATATATGAGAGAAAACGAAAAACTTGCTAAGTGAGTCTCTCTTTGTACAGAGCTGTCACTGCTCTGCTTGGCTAATAGAGATTCTTTTCAGCTGTCACTTTCAGTACAAAAGAGACAAAGCCTGTGCCTGGACTTACTCCCCCTCTCTTAGTCTGATTTTAATCTAGAGCACAGTCTGATGCCTGCAAGATTATTGACCATTTGTCCCATCAGAGTGCCAAGGTCTAGAATCCTGACCTTTCTGTGTTTTTGAGTTCGTGGTCAGTTTTTAAAGCATGTTTGTTTCAATAATTAACACTGGATAGTATTTTTCTCTTATGGCAGGGAATAAAAAAGTTGTCAAGCAAAACTATTCTGTTCTCCTCATAGTCCRAAGTCTTTTAAATGGTCTTTTACGATCTTTTCTTTTTCTTTTTGTCTATACTTATTAAAAGTAGGTTAACTTGAAAAGAATTTGGTTTTCTGCAAAAAGCAGTTTGTGTACCTGTTTTTTCTTAAAAGTGTGAACTGCTTAAAAATCTTACAGATGACAGTCACGACTGAAACAAGAAATACTGTCCCTTTGTGGGAAAGGGAAAGGTGTGCTGGGCGATATTTAGGATATTTTTGATTGTGGTAAAGTGTGTATATTGCAATTGAACAGTTGTCTCAAGCATAAAAAAATAAATCAACAGTAATGATCTTGGGTTGGGGAGCAGGGAAATATTTGCCACTTGTGAGAGGGATGAGTGACTCGGGCATCTCTTTCCATGCTGGTACACACACCTGAAATGTAGAAAGAGAAATAAGACATAACTGTGAGTGACTGCTTCATTGTCTGTTCCAAGTGGGCAAAAGAAACAAAACACTCTCAGATCTGAAACACAGCACTGGTGAGATTTTTGTTGTTGGTCTTGGGTTTGTAAATCAGCACAAAGAGACAGTTTATCCTTAGTCTGTGATGTTTATGACTTAGGAAATTTGTTTTGATTGCTAGATATCCACTCCTGGTAGAAATATTATCCTGTTTGGCTGCAGGGTTTTATTACTCTTTCATTCTATTGCAGTTTTTAGAGTTAAATGCATCATACATCCCTAATGGGTATAAATTGTCATATAAATACATAATTTTTATTGAGTTAAAACTGTATGGTGGCATGCATAGTTTGTAAATCATGAAGTCAGTAGTTTTTATTTTACTCCAGTATTCTTCCTAGTAGCAAATTGAAGCTTTATAATAGAAACTTTACTCTTGGTTTAGTTTTGATTTAATGGCTGAGATAAAGGAGGTGTTTCTAGAACTTTGACAGCCTTGAAAGTTTGCTTCAAGTTAGGTTAAATYCCTGTGAGTTACTGAGTTATTTAACAGGACCAGAAGTTTGTGCTTACAACAACATGGCAGACCAAGGTGCTGAGTGAATGAGGGAGACTTGGTTTTGAGGCAGAAGGTGTGGCATGGCCTGGTGCCAAAGCTGTGCTCAACCTTCCCCAGCCAGCAGAACGTACCAAGCTGCACAGCCTTGCTGTCTTTCTCAAACAAGAGAATCTTGGCTATAAAGTTCTGYACATTTGGGTTTAAAAGACAGCAGGAAACTTGGTGTCTTTTTRGGTCCTAGTCAAGTTTCACAGTGTTCATTATATTAATTAGCATTCTCTCCCATCCATGGACTAGGAGCGTGAACATCAAATGAGAGCTATTATAACTAATGTTTGGGAAGAAAACTTGTGACTTAAAAAACACACATTGAAAGAATGAGTTGCTCTCTTGCTATAAGGTGGTAATTACTCTTTTTTTTTTTTTTTTTTCAGAAAACTTGAATATATTGAACCATCATTATTGTAGTGTAGTTTTCTAGTTTTATATTTTCATTTCTTTTGACTTTCTTAAATATGTCCAGAATCTACTCGTTGTTTTATTTAGAAGTAGATTAAGTTATATCTGAATTRTAGTGGAATGTGTTAAATCTTAACTGGTGGATTTTAAGTTGCCTTTGTAAACTTTGTAAATGCCTTTGTAACACTGTTTTTATTGATGTGATATATGCTGATATTTAAACTGTGTAATTGTATGTAGAAATACMGGGATGGGATTTGTCTCCTGGCCAACTTTTTTTTTTTTTTCCACTGATCTCAGGTTGCTATTACTCCAGTTTCTCAAATACTGAGTATCTGTAACTACTCCACAGTTAAGGGCATTTATGTAAGTTCAGAAGCAGAAGGTCTTTTTAAATACACAAACCCAGGGTCTGTCCTACTGAAGGAGAAAAAAAACTGCTCTCTATGGCACATGGCAAAGTGAAACTGTTATCTCTGCTAATTATTCAGTAATTTAGATGTTTTGTATTTTTTTTCTTTCCCCCAGACAGTAATTCTAAAAAACTCAATGAAAAAAACCACTGCTTTCACATATTTCTGGTACAGCAAATAAACCTGGTTCTTAGCAATTTTTTGTTTTACAGGAGGCATGCCATTATCTGTGCCTTGCCTCATCTCTCTTCCCATGCAACAGCACTTTTGGGAGGCTTCTAATTTGTTTGGTAGGCTGGCATATTTAGGCATGTCTGAAATATAAAATGTGTTGGTTTTTTTTTTGTTGTTGTTGTTGTTCAGAACCATATAAACTATGCCACATTTGAAGTAAGATATTGAAGTTTCATTTGCAAGAACAGTTTTAAACTGGAAAATTTGTACAGTCAAAACTCTGTGGGGTTTATTTTTTTTGTAATGGAAAAGTATCTGTCAAACGTAAATGGAAAAGGAATCAAAATGAGGTAATCCTGACGTGGGACTAAGCTTTAGTTTTAAGTTACTTCACTAACTATTCTTCTGTTTTGCCATTCAGTAAAGAACAAAGGTCTGGGAAACAGCAGCAGAGGTGGTAATTGTAATTGCCCACATTCAAAAGGCTTTTTTGAAGAAGCCTTCTTGGCAGCTATATCAGGGAGATGGGGGATGGAGAGGAAGAGAAACAAAACAAAACCAACCAAAACCATCAACTTCCCCTGCCCCCCAACAGGTAATCACAGTTRTTTATTTAATAACACTTCAGACACTGGATGATTGGAACAGTGGTGAACAAAAACTTTTATTTCTTATTTTTTGGTCAGGCTAACAGAATATACCCTAGGCTGTAGTATAGGTATATGGGCTCTAGTTGCAGTTGGAATTCAAAATGTAGTGAAAATGTTTGCTTTGTCAAAAGTAATCAAAAGTATAATTGATTTTTAATTTTTTAAAGCATGTAAAGATCTATGTTCGCATTCCAACTTAACAAAAATGTTTATTCAAATCAAAATTGTTAAATAAAATTTACACTCTAATGGGCTTTACATTTTTTTTTATATAAGGCAACTACCATATCGTGAAATATCTGATGTTACTACCTTCAAAAGAAGCATTCTTTCCAGTTCACTTAATGGGTGAAATCAGTGATTTTTGTCTTTGACAAACTTTCTTTGACTTCTGTGAAATTAGAATAAACATGTACCCAAAATCCTGTCACCAAATCCTGTTGATTTGTGGATACAGATTAATGTTATCTGGGGTGCTGAAAGTTTTTGGCTGCTTCCAAATTAGTCCCTCTTGACCTAAGAGGGATAATGTTGTTCTTAGAGTATGTTCTGGTATACTTAGCAGCTCAGATGATAGCTCAGGTCTTGGTACTGCCTGAAAGGTTTTGGTACTGCTTGAAAGGATCTCTCTTTCTTTTCTCTTGTGCATTTTCCTTGCATGTTCCTCTTGGTTTTGCATTGTGTGTGTGTTTAATCTGGTTTATTTCACTCTGCTATTACACCATGTAATTGAGTGTTTACTAGAGAAAGCAATGCTARTAAATTCTGAGACTCATATTCTTGGAATGAATTTGATGACCAATTATGCTATTTTTACTTCCGATATTCTAATGGAAATGGGAGACATTCAAATGCAGTTCTGGGCATTGTCAATCTTTTCAGTTGTTTCAGAGTTAAGGTTGAAAGAGGACTACAGAATTTTGAATAGGATTTCTGATCAAATGCGTAAGCTCAATGTCTGTGGAAAGCACTACAAAATTATGATTGAATGAAGAATTAATTTTTAAATTCTGCCCACTAGTTTGTTTAAATTACTGGGTGTTTCAGTGGGGGAGCTGGATGAAATGTTAATGTTCTTGATTTGTGATAAATGTCTATTTTTGTTCCCTGCATTTCCAGAGGGATGTTGAGCAGCTGGGGAGCACCAAGACGGGTAGAAGGCCCTTGCTTGGAGCAAACGAGCTGCAGAAGCTGACTGAGCTAGGCTTGCTCACTCTGACAAAGAAGCAGCTACTGAGTGACCTAAGAATATCCTGTAGCTGCTTGAGGGTGAAAAAACGATGGAGGTGAATTTTTATCACCTCCTGTGAATATCAAATGATATTCAAATATYAAAACTCTACTTGCTTTTGAGAAAATAATAAAAAAAGTTTTCTTCCACTGATTGTGTTTGAAAACCATCTTACTTTTCCTGCTTGAAAACAGAGCTGATAAAGAAATGCTTGGGTTTTTTTCCATATTACTTAGTAACTTGCTTTCTACTCAAAAATTACAAAAGCTATTTTTTCACTGCAGACAAAATGTCAATGACAAATAAAATATTAAGCAGACCTATGGGAGCAATATAAAAAAGTATTCATCGTATTTCTGTGAATAGCTTTCACAACACTTTGATTTAGTTACAGGYTTTTTTTCGCACCCATTTTATGATTTGTGAATAATTTTTGTATCTTTCCTACTTTTAAGCAGTTGTCTTAAATCAGTTGCCATGTTTCACTTATCTTTAATTGACATAGTCAGGTACTACCTCATCATCTACCTGTCTGGTTTTGGTTTTTTTTAATCAGCTTTTCTTTGGACACAATCAATGATTTCTGCCGTGTTTTGTAACTTCCATTCCAGGCTGATAATTCACCTTTATCATTAATATTTTTGACATTTTTATTTTCATGAGCTTTCTTACATTTTGTGTTCAGGTGGTATCAAAAGCACTGCCAGTTGCCTTCCTGTTGTATTCTGAAAATGCAGAGAAGTTAAGAACCCCTGTCTCTTTCATTGTAGAGTGTGGTACTCAACTTTGATGTGATTATACTGATATGGTTACATGAAGAATATACAAAGAATATAAAAAAGCAAAAATTAGTTTGGCATCAATACCAGGCTACTCACATTTAAGCTCTTTATCTCTTCTGTGATGAAGTCTGGCATAATACAAAGTTAAAAAGACAACCAAACAAAAMCCCAAGAAAAATAGCTTTTTAATAATCAAATGGCTGTACTATTTAATCTCTATAATCTATTGTATTTTCTATAATTTATGGTCCAAACATGACATTTGGTGGTACCAGAATTGATATTGTTTCATGCACTCTTTGTGATCTTGCTTATTACATGCTTTTGCTGTGCTGTCAAAATGAAGTATTGCAAAGGGAGAAAGCAATGCCTGGAGCTGAACACTTTTTCATAGGAGAAAAATAAAGGTAGGAATGAAGATGATGTTCACATAATGTATGTGAATAGCAGTGTATGTGAAGTGTCATGTTGAAAATATAAATTATAAAGATTAAGCTTCTTGGTTATTACCTTTTATTAAAAATACTTACATTCCATAGTAATTGCAGATTTATTGCAGGTAAAAAGACATCTATTGAAATGAGGGGCATAGTGGGGTGTTCTGTTCATTTCTGTCAAAATCATTTTGATGTAATGCACAGATCCTTTCCCAGTTGAAAAAGCAACTTCAAAAGGTAGAACTATCTACCTGTTCCTTTTCTGTTTTCATAATGAACAATTTTCTTTACTTGCGGTTATATTCTAAATGCGGTAAAACTCTTTCAGGTCAGAGCAGGGTTAGTTGATTTTTTCATGTTGAGGATGAAGCTATGGTTACATTTGAGTGAAGGTAAGAAAATTCTGATGGCCTTAGGATAGGTCTATATATGATGCTCCTTACATAAGAGAGTGTCAGTAGTGTATATTTGCTGTTCACCATACATTAGCAAGTGTTCTTTGTTATCTTTCTCAGAGAAAGTTTTGGACGGTCCTGCAGGTTCTAKACACAATTCTTCTCAGCAGTCAATTTGAGACTTAAGCATACAAAAGATGAATGGATATTGCTTTTAAAATTAGTACTGCTGTGTAATTAATTGTGCTTAATTAGTAAAGTATCCACATCCATTAGTAAAGTAAAGTATCTTTCTTTAAGTATCCACACTGCAGTGTTGTAATTTGTTTTTCCAGGTAACTGATCACAGAGTATGGAAAACTGCTTTCAACAAACTCCAAGTAATTGCATGTTTCACTGAAAGTGTTTTGATTGAAMTGGTGGTGATTTATCTGATGTGTCTTGGGCCCATCCAGTCCTTCCAGCTGGCTTACTGTTGCTTTGAGATATGAAGTGGGTGTTTGGGCAGTATGCTCCCTGATAAATGAATGCTGTTCCCTGTGCTCCTCAGCTAGAACTGTTTGGAAGTGCATCCACTTGCTGCCTGTGCAGGGACTGGTATCAGAATTAGGGACAGCATTAACTGTGATGGTGAAATAACCATAATCTGGTCCGTAGCTGGTGAGGTTTAGCCAGCCTGGATCAAATAAGGTATCTGTTCCATAGAGAGGCAAATAGAACTTTGTGGTAATATTTTTATATTTTATATCATTTTATATCGTGGCAGCATTTGTGATAAATGTACTGTAATAGTATGTGATAGTGATAAAGTTCTCAATTTCCTTTTGAACTGAGTGATATGTGTGGCCTACAAGGTGATTGGTGCCCTCATCTACTTGACTTCATTTAGAATTTGAATTTTCCACATACCACTGGGCARTGCAGAATCACAGATCTTAGAGAGTTGAATGTGATTCTTACAGTGATGCATATTGGTATTTCTGAAACTCAAAAACAAGTATACAAACTGAGGTGTCATGCATCCTGAACCAACACAAGTTATTTTTCATTGTGCTTGTGGCTTTGGTTTAGAATATGGAGTTCAAGAAGAATCTGTTGCTGGGGAATTCTGTTTGGGGTTTTAAATAGATATTGTAACATTGCAGGCAGCACTGGTATTAAAATCAATTACCTTGTCAAATAAGGGAAGAGTTTGAGATTGTTGTTTTTGTTATTTTGGAGTTTGATTTTTAATATTTTTTTGATCAAAGTTATCTGGAACATTGGTCCCTACACATTTATCTGGGCAGCAAAAATTAAGATAGAACTTACGGATTTAGAAGGAAAACCCAGTTTACAAGTCAACATGTAAATAATTGTGGTGTCCAAAGCCAGGGATTTCACAAGTTTTATAGCAATTAAATTAAGGTTATTGTATATCTTTGTTTTGTTTTGCAGTAAAGCATGCTTCTGCTTCCTTAACCTTACTGTTTTCTGTTTCTCAGTCTGTATTTCAAAAAGCAGCAGTATGTGTTCTGTCTGAAATGAGGAATTAAAATAGGTTTCTTGTATGAAACACCTGCACAATAGGAAGTGAAACAGAACTTTTTAGCTCTCACTGTTTTATGGCAAGATTTCTGTTCCCTTTCCTTCCTGTAAACAAAAGGAGTCACTTAGACAGTGGGAAATAAGCTATTTACAGGATATTTTCTGTATGAAAGGAAGGAAAAGGCCTTTACAGAGATCAGTCTATTGTGTTGGGAATATGGAAAGTTATATGGAGTTAAATTGAGTTTAGTACTTGGAGAGGAAATACATGGCAAAATACATGTATTGACTTCAGTTTTGACTCTGTAAAGTGCTAGATGCCCCCATTAGTTGCTGAAATCAAAGCAGGAGCTAGGACATGGAGTGCTGTGGTKTGATCCCAAATCCCTGTGTAACCTGTGATCATGGTAGGAACTAGATCAGAGRGAGACTACTCTTTAAAATAAAACTAAGAGCTTATTCACTATGGCTTTTATTTATAAACAAGCACTTTTKATACTTGTACTTTTAGATAGATGTTCAGGTTACTTTTGCACATCTGTTTTCCATCTGTCTCTTTGAAATACAGTTGTCTTTGCTAGACAAGTGTCATAATTGGATTTTTCATGGAAGTAATGATTTCCAATGTACTTGTAGAGTGTATATTTTCAAAGTTCTGCTTTACATATGAAATACATTAACTGTAATTCTGGTGTGAAGCAGGTAATCCTATTCTTGCCTCTGTTATAAAATTAATTTCTGTGAATAGATACTTGATTTTCATTTACCTTCTGTAGCACCAGCAAGAATCTTTATCACCAGTAAGAATTGTGGATTAGGTATTTAATTCTATATTCTGCCTATTATGGAATAATGTAGCTTTCTTGAAACCTCAGGTATATAAGATTATAGGGCTAACAATAGCTTTGCCAATAAAATTGAGCAAGTAGAGAAAAATCTGYGTACAATAATACTTGTCATTAGTTGTATCTCTTTTATCTGCAGTTCTTGTGCCTAAGTCATACTTGAAAAATGGAAATTTATTGTAACAGTTCTTGTCATTTCTTTTGCTCCATATGTTAAATTCAAGTTGATTCCTAATACTTGAATGTCATGAAAAGGCAATTGTAAGGATGGGAAAGAAGAAAGTAAAGAATCTTGTTTACTTAATAGATATCAAACTCAATTTTGTTTCGAAAGAGGTGCTTAAATACAAAGAGTTTTAATAGCAGTATTGTCTGTTAAAGAATTTTTTTTTCCTTGCATGATGGGTTCAGTTCCTCACACAGAAATCCTAATCAGCCTAGGTTGGCAAATAAGGCTGCAGTATGTGCATGTGTGTTTGAAAAAGGCAGCTAAGAGTGGTCTATCTTCTGGCATGCCTTGTTTAAAGGAAACGTGGCCTGTCTTTGTCCTGGCAGAAGAAAGAGAATTACTCATTTGCTGCCTATATTTGGGTTTATGCTCTTCTGGAGCAGAATTGTTTGTCTACTTGTTTGCTTTCTCTATGTAGTTTCCTAATTCTTTTTTCAGGGCAGAGCGTTACCAAAGAGGCTACTGCAGTTGTGAATCAGACTTCAGATGTAGAGGAAAGCATAAAGTTTCWTCCTGCAAGTTTGGAGTGGTGAAGACACAAATGTTGACAGTATCCCACAGTCCAGAACAAAGGACTTGACAAGGCATTAGTTAGCCTTTRTGGTTCTTTGTGCAATTTACTTTTTTCCTTGGATATCTCATCAAAAATATGGCTCCACAATGTAAATCAAGCGTATCCAGGGCACATCAGACTTACTGGGTAGATCGACTGTGTCAGGTTGATGCTGTGGCCATATTGAGCTTGCTGTGGAGCTTATCTCTGCAGTGACCATCTGTACAGTGTTYTGGAGCACTGCAAAGCCTGCTTGGAACTAGGCTTTCCTGATTAGGAAGCTGCCCTTGTGCCCATTCTTCCTGGAATCAATTTCTTCTGTGTAGCCAAAACTTTTTGGGTCGAGAAAGAAAACTTGCCAAGAGAAAATAAGATCTTGTACTGACATTATTCTCGTTTTCTGCTTTTCCTGAAACAACAAAATAGGAGTAGAAAATATGAAAAGATTGGGACATGAATAATACCAAATATGCATGTAGAAATTATTTTTTTTTTTAGTTTAAAATATGGCACAGTATATGGTGGGCCACAGTTATGAATGTCTGACTTTTTGCCAAACAGAATTGACTTTTCTATACAGGAATTATTTCTACTTGCATCTCAGGTATCTTTTGATGTTAACTCTTCTTCACCTTGTCTTTGGTCAGCTTRTCTTCCTTGGTGGCAATCCCTGTAGAAACAAGGCACTGGTTTTCAATTCCAGTGCACGTTTAGATTAAGAAACCWGCAAATTAAACCCATGTATTACTTCCTGGAGAATAAAGCAACCCAGAAATGACTCTCTRAATAGTAAATGATGAGATATCCAGCAAAAAAAGAGCTATGATCATTGCCTAATGCACAGCAGTGTTATGATGTCCAGTACTGCAAATAAGTCTTGACATACATGAAAGAAAATAGGCACCGTTATTTCTGGTTTCATATTTGTAATTGGTTGTTTTGTGTGTTTAAAGGAACATATATTACTTGGATTTTTGAGGATTTTTTTTGCATTTGTAGACCTTCATGAATGTGGGGGCAAGATGTTACAAGAAAACTTTTGGACCCTGGTAAAATAATAAATGATTTTTGGATTGTATGGCATTATTTTTTCTTCTAAATTCCTAAATTCTATTCCTGACATGGTGTTCTTATACAGAACTTTGGATTAGAGAAAAAAAAATTAGTATGTGGACAAAGCCTAGAGTTTTCACATTTGGATGCCTCACAAAAGGGCAACATAATCCTCTAAATCCTACTTTACTCTGAGGATCAATTGATTCCACTTTCTACTCTCATAAACAGACAATGTAAAAACTGTCTTTGAGACAGATGTTTGGGAGCTTGTTCTTCCAGTGATTTGAATGTATGATTGCCTTTTTTTCTTTTTGTGAAAAGATGATGTTAATAATGATGATATTCTCATAAACTTATTTATAGAAAACTGAAAACAGTTTCTTTTGGAAAATGGACCCAGATTCCATAGCTATTCTAAAAAAATTGATTTACATTTTTGCAGTTGATTTCTTGTCATGTTTTTACTTTYGATTTTTAGTATTTACTATGGCTTTAATTTGAGATTTTATTGGAGTGAGATTTATGTATAAAATTTGTCTGTCTTTGTCAGATGTAATTTTTAAGCTAGGAATGAGAAATTTCTGTTTAATATCCTGGGGTTTTTTAGTTGTGTCTTCCTGGGTCTTTTAGTTGTGTTGGCAAACAGATTAGTTATCTAATGATAGTGTCACCGCTACTACTGATAAAGTTTATGGCTTGTTTTAGCTTTCCCATGAAAACCCTGCTGGCAAATGTGTTTGCTCAAGTTTTAGGTTGTAACTACACCTGGAGCTG
>NW_026623324.1:1080139-1226042 GCF_030028575.1 Malurus melanocephalus | reverse complement strand
TTGTTGCTCTGAGCATTCTGGTAAAGTAGATTTAAGTGGTTGCCTAGTTTTGACTAGACCTAGAATGAGGAGAGTGGTAAAGGGTCCTGTATTCCATCTGTATAGGCTTTGTGCTTATTTATGTTGCTGGTATCTATAATGCCAAGATATGCAGCTGACGTATGATTTTGAGGCTTTGTGTTCTTTTCCATTGTGTGCACTATTCTGTAAAATACCTGTTAGAATTATTTTTATCCCTATGGTGGTGATTTAGTACAGGAAATAACATCTGTTCCTGSTCTGTGTGTGTGTTCTTTTTCCTTTCTTTCAGTATGAATATAACATTGTGTATTTTCAAGCCAGATTTTACTATCTGAGATCATGGTAAAATAAACTCCTTTTCAAACTTTGTTAGCTCAAATATAAAGTAGCCAAATTGCCTTATTGGTACATGACAGTTTTATGATTTGTCTCTGTCTGATGTTGATCAGACAGATCTAGCTAAAATATTTTTATTTTRCATATGCTTTTATTTACCTTCATTCAGAAGCAAATATAAAATTGTCAAATGTAAATTTTGAAGTGTTAGATAATTTCTTGGCTGTAAGTTATCCCACAGAATCTCAAAGCATGTTTCGAAACTTTTTGGATCAACTTACTACTCTCTTCTTTCAAAACATTTTGTGAAACTTCATGGCTTTTTCTCATCCTTGTAATTGAAAATCTTGTTAAGCTACTTGCTTTTTACTATGCAGTTCTAGGAATAGCTGTGGACCGTTTATCATGACCTTTGAAGCAGAGCCATAATGAAACAGTCTGTTGGTTCAGCACCTACTGGCTCAGGACCTTTTGCCCTAGCAACGCTCTTTTCCATTTATTGCCAGGAACTTGCACAGACAACACCTTTAATTTCTCTATTGCAATACGTTCATATGGCACTATGCTGACTTTTAAAGCCAGCGAGTTGTTCTTGCTATTTTATCTGCATGTAGAAATTTGTAGATTTTTTTTTTTTTTTAACTTATCCCTTAATATCATAAGTGGATATGATCACCTGAAGACAAAAGCAGTAAACTTTTCTCATTTTACTTGCAGGTATCTCCAATTTGTTGATATCAGAAAAAGAGTGACTCAAGTTGGCATCCTTTGTGAATCCTTCTAGCCAAAGGTAAGCATAAGTATTAACTAGTGGCAAACACATTTTGGTATGTTTGTAGTACTTCACTACCTTTTAAATGAAAAGGCAGCTGTGCTGCTCTCTTTCTTGATGTTTGACATCTCCCAGAGTATGKTTCCTTGGGATACCTAAAGCATCCTAAAAAAACCTCCTAAGAGAATAATTGTTATGGCTCAGCATAAAAGTGAATAAAGAATCATAGGATGGTTTGGGTTGGAAGGGACCTTAAAGATCATTTTGTTCCAACTCCCCTGCCATGGGCAGGAMACCTTCCACTAGCTCCATTCATCCTGGTCCTTCACAACTTCTCTAGACAACTTATTCCAGTGTTTTACCACCCTCACAGTAAAGAATATAATATCCAATATATCCAATATAATAATATCCAATCCAAGCCTGCCTTCTTTCAGTTTAAAGGCATTCTCCCTTGTCCTCTCTGGCACTCTTGTAGCCCCCTCTGGATCCTGAAGGCTGCTATGAGCTGTCCCCAGAGCCTTCTCAGCCTGTCTTCAGAGGAAGTTCAGCCTTCCTTCCTAAATCTATAACTTGGCAGATTGCCTCTCATTAATATTGAAGTGTATGGCACAATCAATATTATRCAGCTGTTACTGTACAGAAGGATTATTGTGTTCCGTAATGCATCAGATAAGCCAGAAATCAAATAATGGTTTTGGTGATTTGGAAATTCATAGCTTGGTGTCTTCTGAAGATGAGCTACTGTGACCAGAAATAGACACCAGCATAGTAGGATGAAAGAATGTCCTTTGTAAGGGCTAATTTAGCTGCTTGCAGGCAATCCTGAGCCTCCAGCTGAAAAAATTGTAACATCTAGATATTTTCTGCACCAGGAATCAGGAGTTGAAGTTATGCCACCTATCTCTACAAACTCCTTGATMTAGTTCAACTGGATTGTTTTTACTTCTTGGGTATGGCTCAGGTTTAGAAATACTTCATGTTGGCTGAGCACAATCTGTCATCTGAAGACATTCAGTGTAGTAGTTTTCCATCTCTGTCATATTTATGACACCAGTAAAACTTTTAACTTTCATTTTCAACTATATACTGTTTCAAGGAAGAAAAATAATCTGAAACAAGAATTTTTAAAAATTCTATTTTAAATTTATTATGCATTCAGAGATTTGTATGAAGTAAGGTAACTGCTTTTTGTCAATCTATTCAAAGAATCTTAGGTTTAGGAGAGTATAAATAATTGATCTTCCTTGCCATGTTTGCCATATGCTTTGATACAAGAAAAAAAATTGAACTCTCTGTCCAGCCACCTGAGCCCCTCAGCCTTGCGTGTGCTAGAGCAATTAAACAAGGTGAATACTCAATAGCTATGCTGTTGTTTGTCAGATTTTAGGTGGCTCCGTTTGCTTATATCAATAGAGCTTTTCCCCTTCTCATCTGAAGACCTCATTTATTCAATAAATGGTCAGCTCTGTAATACMAAATAAGATTACCAGACTCCCATGTTGTTAAGCCTGATGAAGTTGTGTTTGATTAATGGAAGTGTAGARCATATCTCTGAAAATCTTATCTACTACTCTTCATGTAAACAATGTGTTTTGCTTTGGAAATAGACTGAGAGGACTATATTGTAGCATATTTTGCATTATGTGTTGTCAATTATATCTTCATTTAAATAATGCTGAGGTTGTAAAAGAGGTGCACTAGTACTTCTAGTCTAGAATTGTGTGCTAACCACTTCTAGTATTGCATTTGCTTTATATTTTGGCTGTATAGTTGGCCAATGCATAGAAGATGGCTAAAGAGATCTGGAAGAAGCTGAAAAATATATTTTTTTACATTTTGCCCTCTTTCTGTGATTTAGAGTTGTGGTAGTTGTAATAATGCTGCAAAAAGAATGATGGCTACAGATGTCTAATCTTTAAAAAGGTGCATTGATTTTCTTTCATAATTTGCAAAGTATTTAACACAAGGAATATTGCTGTTTAAGCTGGGAGAAGAGASTTTTAGTTTGCTCATCCCTGAACTAAATACACATTGATTTTGTTTGTTTGTTTGTTYGTGTTTAATTCCATAYAATCCTGATAGAACCTTTATGTCAAAATAATTATTTTGGTATAGTTTGTAATTATGGTAGCAGTGGTACTGATTAGCAGGTTTGATAATCCTGACATTGAAATATGTAGTTTTGTAGACCATAAAAATTTATTCATCCTTTCCTATCTGAAGTACAGGCATAACAAAATAGAAAGAAAATTACTCTTGGTAGAAAGTGATAGTGGTTTTGTCTCTGAAGTAGTTGACCAGTTATTAAAGAATGGTAACACAAAAAAGTAAAACATGTTTGAAGTTTGTTTCTCTTTCAGAGGTATTCTAAAACTGGTTACAAAAAACTAAATGTTTTAAAAGTTTACACTTTCAATTCTTTTAAAAGAAATCTGAATTACTATAGGTTGTTCAGCTGTTGCAACTGCACAGCTGCCTACATTACATCTGTAGATGCACTGTTCAGGCAGAGGAGCAGATAATAAAATTGGATGTTATAAATTCATGTAGAATATATGTGAGTCAGATTCAAGTGATAAACTTACCACATTTGCCTATGTCATCATCTGCTTCATGCGTGGCGTTTTCATTTGGAGCACGTGTCCAAACACATGAAGTAGATATAGAATCAGTAAACCTAAATTCACATATGGACTTAGTTTTGCATCCAGTGGCATATTTCCTTTCATAATAATAAAYACATTTCAAACAAAACACATCCCTCTTTACCTCCAGTTACTGACAGGCTGAACTATAAGCTACTGAACCATTATTGCTTTAATGATTTTGATAGTTTTACATGTACATGGGACCACCTATCCAATCCTATAGTTTGGTATTTTGGAAGTATATTTGTGATCTGGGAATGAACTGACTTCTAAAAGCTTGTGTATTTATGTGAGTTAATGAAAGCATCATCTATTGCCTGTTTGTATATGATGATARTTGTGATATGGGCATAGAACTACATAGTTTGGGCATAAATATGCCATATATTCAGAAATTATTGCTAACAAAAAAATGTGTAGCAGTAAATTTGATGTGATAATATATGTATGGCGTGATACAACTTTTTCATGGAAAACATGGCATGCATTTGGTGCAAAGGAAATAGTTTTGAAAAGCTGAACTATATAAGACCAATCACAGAAYTGCTGAAATGGAGAGGTACCTCTTGAGATCACATAGTCCAACCAACCCTGCTTACAGGAGAAGGCCAATTTTACGTATCTTCACTCATGGAGACTCCACAGCCTTCCTGGGCAACCTGTTCTGTTATCTGACTCTCACAGTCAAAGGGTATTTTCCTATTTTAGGAAAGCATTTAGGTGGAGTTTCATGTGTTTCCTGCCTTACTGTCATTTGTCCTGGCATTGARCATCCATGAGAAGAGCCTGACTCCTTTCATGCCCCTGATTAGGCATTAGTAAAATCCCCTCTGATTTTTCTTCTCAGGATGAGCAGTCTCAGTTCCTTCAGTCTTCCCTCATGTCAAAGATGCTTCAATCCCTCAATTATTTTAGTGTCACTTCTCTGGATTTGCTCCTATCATTYCATGTCATTCTTATACTGGGGGAATACAGGACATAATACTCCAGATGTAATAATGGAATGATGATGGAATTTGAGCTCTAACCAGTAAGTGAAAAGTAACTAGCTAGAAATGCTGATAGGCACATACCATTTCTGTCAATAGCAATGTAATGTATTCAGTAATTCTGTATGGTGTTTGATGTCTCAAATACCCCTTTTCAATCTCCAAATTGTTATCGTTTGTTTCCTCCGTAAGAAGAATTAAAATGTACTTAGGTATAAATAAAATGTCAAGTTGCTTTATTTTTCAAGGCATGTGTGCTTCAGTTTTGGAATGACCTATAGTCTTAACAGTTCTGTCACCTGCCACTTGGGTGGAAAGGTCATGGGGTAGGTGAACATTGGTTCACTTTTAATTGCTTAAAAGTTACTGGATCGCATACTACAAAATGCTAGTAATGCTTTGGGTTGGTTGTTTGTGTTTGTAAAATCATACTGATCTGCAGAGTTGGTCTTCCTAGTCTGGTTCCCTTCTGACTGCCATAAATCTGTCACGACTGATCTGCTCAGGGAGAGGGCTGTTTTGGTTCYTAAAAGCGTGAGCCAAAAAAATTCCTATGCTATATCATGTCTCTGTGCTGTCTTCATGAAGTCTGTGGTTCTGGAAAGATTTATGAGTTTGTTTGGATCTTTCCATGTAGCTTACTAGAGCTTAGGAAGTAGTAGGMATCTGTCACCTCTTGGGATGTTCTAACACTCTAAATGATAAAGAGATARCAGTAGAAGCATGAATTGACTACTTGTGAAAGCATTAGTGAGGTCCTCCAAAACAGAAGTCAAGGTAAAATATCATGCATGTTAATACAATGCAAGAGCTTACTAATGTGCATTTGTGCTAGCTGTTTTGGAGAGGGCATGGGGGGAAAAAGGGAATATTGGCAGGTTGGGTGGGATAGCTGGGGTCAAGAACTGGAGAGTGATGAGTCTTAGAAGAGAAAGAGGGGCCTAATTAAAAGAAAAAGGGAGAAGCTAGTGATAAACTTTCTTTCCCTAGCCATTGGCAAGAGTGGTTTATGTTTTCTGTTTGAGGAAGAGGTTGATGTGCCACTGGTGCTAACTAAACAGATGTAAGAAAAAAACAACAAATGCCTTAATAACCAAAGAAAAAGAGTTGAAAGAAAGTTGTTGGGAGGGAGGGGGGGAAAGGGTGCAYGCCATCCCGA
Organism: Malurus melanocephalus; assembly: GCF_030028575.1. Classification (NCBI taxonomy): domain Eukaryota; kingdom Metazoa; phylum Chordata; class Aves; order Passeriformes; family Maluridae; genus Malurus; species Malurus melanocephalus. The sequence continues at coordinate 1,220,114 of NW_026623324.1, read as the reverse complement.
TTTCTTAATTAATGTAATCTAAATGATTTGTGTATTGTTCTTTCATACAAAGTGAAGGATTACTACAAATTATCTTAATTGAAATCCTTTGTTTCTRGCTTATGCAGGAAAAGACTTCTAATTAAATATTTGAAAAAATAAAGAATTAATGCAAATACTCTTGAAGATAAACTGTRGAATGGGTCAAAAATATACCCTATAAGCCTGTTTCTGTTTAGTACTAGAACTGTGCAGGATGAGTGAGAAAGTTGGAAAAAAGAGTTACGCATTTGTGAAGGAGAGACTTCTTGAAGAAAATTGGAGAAACAGAGCATGTAACAACATGGGGAAAATGAGAAATGGAAAAGATAAAAGAATTTGAAAACGGTTCAGGGASACCCAAAACCCTTCTGGAATTAAAGCTGGTGAAGGATGTGAAGGGCAATGTTGCAAATACATAAGGAGCAAAAGGAATGTCAGGGAATATGTGAGCCCACTGATAGTAGGATAGGAGATCTGGTGACAGTGGGCACAGAAGAGGATGAAGTGTTCAACACAGTTTTCACTTCAGTCTTCACTTCCAGAATGCCAGACARTGTGGAGCAAGGAAGACTTACCCTCAGTGGAGGGTGATTAAATTAAGGGATATTTGAACAAACTGAGCATAAAAAAGTCAATGGGACTTGATAGAATGCACCCATGAATACTGATGAAGCTGACTGATATCAGTGTTAGGGCATGCTTGATTTTCTTCAAAAGGTCATGCAATTTGGAGAGGTTCCTGAGCACTGGAGAAAAGTCTGTGTCCAAAAAGAGTCTGGGGAAGTACAGATAGATAAACCTTGTCTGTCCCGGTGAAGGTGATAGAGCAAATGATCCTGGAAGGTATTTCCAGGTACATGAAGGATGAAAATATGACTTGGAATAGTGAGCATGAATTTAAGCATGGAAAATCCTGAACTGTGAGGTTCAGAGCACTGTGATCAGAAGCACTGGCTCCAGTGGAAGGCCAGGSGTGTATCCAAGGGATGAACATCCTTCAGTGTCTTTATTTGGTGACCCTGYTGCTGGGACTGTGCACACCGTTGGCAAGCTTCCTGGTGGCACAAAACCAGGAGTGYTTGATATCCCAGGTGGTTGGGCTGACATCCAGAGGGACCTCAAAATGAAGAATGGGCAGAGGAGAATATCCCTAGTTCAAAACTGGGCAATGCTAATTCCTTCAGTGAGGGGAGAAATGACCCCGTGAAGCAGCGCGTACTGGAGGTCAGCCATCTGCAAAGGGCACTGCAGAAAGGACATGAAGATCTGGGAGCTGAACAGTGAGCTGAACACGAGCCAGCAAAGTGTCCTTGTGGCAGCACTGGTGAGGTCACATCTGGACTACTGTGTGCAGTTCCGGGTTTCCCAGCACAGGAGAGATAAGGACATATTGGAGAGCATCCAGTGCAGGTCACGGAGGAGGTTGGGGGACTGAAGCATTTCTCATACAGTGAGAGGCTGAGTGAGCTGGAACTCTTTGACCTAGAGAAAGCTCAGGAGGATCTCATCAGTATGAACTCTTGAAGGGAGGGTGAAAAGAGGATGGAGCAGGCTCTTTTCAGTGGTGCCCAGTGACAGGACAAGAGGCTGTGGTTCTAATTTGAAATACATGAAATTCCATCTGAASATAAGAAAAGCTTTCTTCATGAGGGTGGGTATCTCTGGAACCGTCTTACAGGAGAGGTTGTGAATTCTCCATTCTTGAAGATGTTTAAAACCTGACTGGACGAGCAGCTAATTGATCTGACCCAGTCTGAGCAGGGGAGTTGGATAATCTCCAGTGGTCCCTTCCAACCTCAAGGGCTCTGTGTGGTTCTGTGAACATAGGAAAAGGGAAGAAATTGGTGTAGATTTTCCAAGCAGAAAAAAAAGCTAGAACATGTTGATAAATTCCATTAATTAAAAAGAGTAAGTCAAGGTCATTTGCAGCTCTTTCTTAATCAGATTGTAGGGAAAATGCTCAGGTCATTCATTCCTTGATTAGTGAGCTTAGGTAGCAGGACAATAGACATCAGAATATTCTTCAGGSTCAGTTAATTAGGAGGGGAAAAAATTAATGAGGTTTTAGAAGAATTTTTCAGGGTTCAAATTGATTGTCTAAAAAATCTATGAGAGATTTAAATTTCRTGAAACTGGCTGTGCTCTAGTATTTTTTACCCAGTTGGTGCAAGATCTAAATTTTTGTTTTCAGTAAATTTTAGTCTTAAAATATTGATAATGTGATACAGATGACCTCTCGCTATATTTGATCTTCTCTTGGGCAGCCTGTCACATCCACTCCTGTCTAAAAAATGCAGACAGCTTAAAATAATCTCTTGCAGGCTGACCTGGTCTGGTTATTAACCCAGCACACTCTGAGCCCTGTCTGTTTGCAAAGTTGAGGGGGGAGGAGGGGGCAAGAGGCGAGGAAGCATCTAGTTTCAAAAATAGAACCCTCGCAAGTACTCTAATTATCTTTTATGGTCCTCTAAAAAGCTTTTCACTTGCTGTGAATATCATGTGAACCTCCTAGTTCTTGACTGTTAGACCTTTTTTGAAATTCTTTTTGCTTTTGTTTCACCATCTCACCCCTGTCATTTAGTCTARAAACCTGATTTGCTGCCTTGTCAAATTCTTCCCTGTGAATGGAGTGTGTWCTGTCTTGCATGGCAACCTGTGAGGAGAGTGAAGGCAGAATACAAACCTTTTCTAGGTCCTCCACTTCATCTAGTGGCATYTATCTTATGGCAGATATGAGAAAGTGAAATGTATGGAAAGAAATCCTACTTAAAAATAAATAAAAAGAAAAAAATTATTCCTGAAATTTCTTGAGGTTTTTTGGTCATGTTTCAGACCAGTGACATTAACTGCTTTGGACAGCTTCAGGAAGGGCAGGGCTACATGCCATCAAATGCTGAAAATCAAAGTCTGCTGCAGCACTAAGTTTTCKCAAAAATATAAACTATATTTCTAAGCATTTTTGAAGTGTTTTTTTTCGAGAGGAATGGGAACACATATTTCCATCTCATATACTGTTTATTAAACATATATGCTAACTYCTAGAGGAAAAGAGAAATTGAGAATTTCTGTATGTGATATCCTTCCTTTTGTCATTTGTCTCTTGGAGATTATAGAAAAGTGATCTTTGTTACTGTTAATGGTGATAGCAGCTAATTATGTATAGGTGACTGACAGATCAGATATACTATTTCTACTTTGCCTGTCTTTGTTTTTTGGTTGGCTCCAAAGCATCATTCAGAGATATTTACTTCACTTCTCTTACTTGGGAATGGATGTTATTGCTGTATCGTGTTTAGAAACGAGATGCAAAGAATGTGACTTTGATTTTTGACTCTGTTTTCATCTTTCCCTAAAATGGGATTATATTTTTTTTTAGAAGAGAACGTTTAGAAATTTCTTCCTGCACATTTATGAGATTTAGAATACACTTGTAAATAGATTTCTTTGGGATTTTTTTGCCTGTTTTGTTTTCTTTGGCAAGCCTTCTTTTTAAAATTTTGAAGGTCAGAGYGGGCTGCAGGTTTAATTCAAAACTATTTTCTAAAGATAGGTAAACTGAGGGCATGGTCCAGCCCTTTAACTTCACATATGCTAATTWTTAGATAACATTTGGCAGTGGGTAGCTTTGTCTGAGCAGAGGAAGAGTGTGGATTATATGCCAGCTGAACTTATTTCAGTGAATTTTTTTTTCAGGGCAGCCAGAATTTACAGTAGTTTTAGATTTAGCAAAGTAAATTTAGGGTCTCTCTTATTTTGCCTTTGATATAGTTTGACTTAGAAACAGTGTTTTTAACTAGAAATACGTGTTTGAAGTACTTTCTTTTTCTCAAATGAGTTAGCTTTTGCAACCATGATAGATTTCAAGTTATTGAAATATGATATTACRGGATGATCTGAGAGGGAAACTTGCTCTATCATAGGATTATTACCACTATGAGGAGTTGTTTGGATTGACATTTTGTGTAGCTAAAAAGTTAAAAGAAAGGCTAKTTAATTTATTTTTTATTTTTATTTTTTGGGTGTTAGTTAAGTGTCTCTTGAAAGAAGTAATTGTGAAAATATAAAAATTGATGAACTGCATACTGAAATTATGTTGTAATTCACAAATGTGTTTAATTAAGTGAGRTGATTTTTGCCTTGAACCTCCACGTTTGTATTCCTGTTGCCCTTGTATTTTTTTGTTACTAAGTTCACACAGGAAACTAAAATAGAGTCCTCCATTGTTTTAGGTGTGTGTACAATGAATGAGGCTGTGTGCATAACTTCTAGAACTGCGTACTAAAGTAATTATTTCATTGTTGGAAGATTAATTTCATTGGTTCCTGGTCTCTCATCTCTTTTCTTTGTGAATATCAAGGTGAAATGGATGATGTAGTATTAATGCTTCACTCCTCCTTGATTTGAAATTCTTTCGGGAGTTGGGGTTTTTTTCACCTTTTACTGTAGTGTTGAGTGCAATAATCTGAACTAAACCAGGTTTGGTTATATGTTTATTTAATTTTTTGGCTTTCTTTTACAAGAAAAATCAGTCCCTCATACTGATCTCTCAGTGCAGGCCATAAGATCAATGGGTGGGTGATGAGGTGGGGAGAAACACTGGTAAGAAATCGTTAATTTAGTTAGAACATATTAGTGGTGCTTAATTTAGTTGTCCAGTCCTATTAGAAATAATTTATTTAGAAATTCTCTTTATAATTAACTTTTTTCTTCTACTTTTCCCCACCTTCTTCCAACACTGTGCCTTGAATGTTAACATATAACTTAGGTTTTCTAACGGATGGATTTGTTTTTTTTTTAATTACTCTTGTTGACTTCTAGGTGTCAGCTTTGACTAGAATATACTTACTGTCTCCTTTCAACCCTTGATAACCATGCTGATTTGAATGCAGACAGCAACCCCCATTTCTTCGATTCAGTTGTTACCTCCTTGATGGTCTCTCCTTTTTATTTGGTGTATTTCCTTGAAGTGTTCAGCCCAGAAACTGCCTAACCAGGTTGGGTATATTGCTCAGTGGAGATTTTACCAAAATCCTCTTTTACTTGTCTTCTCTAGTTAGCAGAAGCAGAGCTAAGCACAGTTTAAACAGATGTTTCTCTATTTATGTTTAAAATACAGAATGTTGTCATATTACCATGTTTCATAGCGCTGGAAAGACATAGCCTCTGGAAAGAGGCCTTAGTGATATCCCTTGCCTTCTGTKAAGGCTGTCTGGATGATGAATTGGGGGTGAGTGGTTGGGGTTTTTTTAAGCACTTTTAGTTCATGTTCCCTTATAAAAAATACCTTTACAAAAGAAGTGTGTGTACATATTCTCTGGATGAATCTTTGTAGGATATCATTCATACTTTCTTTATTCCATCATGTAYGTGTTACCTTCTTGATTCAATTGTAATGAAATCTGCTTATTAATTGAATCAGAAGACATCTGGTTTTGATACTGATTCATGTTTAAAAAAAATCTTCTGGTTGACCACATTTGTGGTTTGTCAAGTGGTGTTCATTCCTTCTCTGGAAGCAAGCATTTCCAGTAAAATGCCTCCTACATGTCCATTRCCCAGACTCAGGATCTGCTTCTGTTGTCTTGTCTGTAATTACTAGATGTTGATTGTAGCTAGAGCTGTGAAGATTTTTTGGCTTTCCTATTAYGTGAATGATTTAGTTTCTAAGTGTTTTTGTATTTGGTAAGGGTGGAAGWTGCAAACTTTCCCGTAGATACCTTCCCACCTCATTCTAGCCAGTTGCTGGGCAGTTTCAGCATTTCACTGGGGCATTGATTGCTGCTTTCCATTTTGTAGGTTTGTTGTTGCACCAGGGTTTAATTTACTTCCCTGTATTGAATAGACAAGTGACAGCTTATTTCTTATTAGTCTAAACAATCTTGCAACAAAACAGGAATACATCGTTAAAAATGTTACTTAGAAAGTAAGCTGTATACTGAACACTCATTTTTTTAATTAATAAAAGAACTTATTTTCTAAAAACAAAACCCAAACACCCCTCCCACAAAAAAGGCAAACCAATCAACCTATAAACAAAAAAACCCAATACAAAACCCAACCTGAACAATACCAAAACAAATCAAACTCAAATTTATTTCCTTCTCGGAGTATTTCAGGGTAGGAAGATGTTTACGTTATTGTACTGTGTAGCCGTATTGGATATGTTTTTCTGTATTTGTAATTTGGTTCTACAGTTTCCACAAAGCTGCTTTTCTCCAGTAGGCTCAGAATTTTTATGTTAATGTGTACTCTTTCCCCAGTTACTTCACACTGTCRCTGGGGTTCTGTAGAGTTCACTGGAAATAATGCCTGTCTTGTTCAGCTTAAGTACAGTATGCTACTATAGCAGTTTCACCCAACTTTTTTTTATGTTCAAAGCAGTTTGCATCATGCATTGAGCTCTGTCTCATTCRAATGTGGAGCCATTGTGTGGAGAGGAGCAATTAATTGTATGTCAGCAAATTGCATTCAATTTTTTTGCATGTTTCTTTATTAATCTGCTTTTTTCTAACTTGGCTACAAATGTTGCTGATATCTGCTTGAAAAATTAGGTTTATTAAAATTTATTTAAAATTAAGAGATTCAACAGATACTCCTTAGTTATAACTTGTTTTGAGAACCAAGGATAAAAAGAATTCTTACATGAAGTCACTTTCTCCAGCCTTTATTGAGAGCAGGGGGAAATATAGTGACAAAAGATGAAGAAAAAGCTGGGGTTCTTAATGCTGCCTTTGCCTCAATCTTCAATAGCAAGAAAAGTTGTTCTTGGGGTACTCTGCAGAATGGGGTGCAGCTCAGAGACAGAGATGGGGAGCAGAATGAAGCCCCTGTAGTCCAAGGGGAAATGGCCACACAGTTTTCCAGGAAGATGTGGCAAAATAATTYGGCATTTCCATTTTATCTTCAAGATGAGTTCTGGTATTCATTAAATACTTTGATCAAGATCAGGTATTTAAGTTATTCTTGATGAAAGTGCTTTTGGTTTTGTTTCCTCATACATGTTCACTTTRTTTGAAATATTTAATGGTTTTGATACGTATCTTTGAAGTTTTTAAGTAGCARCCTGTGTTTAAACTCAAATATTAATGTAACACTTCCAAGTAGCTTTAATGAGCTTATGAAGTATTTAATTATTAAGCTTTTTTAAAAGCAAAGTCTGTATATTTCTGTTGTATTTACTGTAAAAATAAAAGCTGAAAAGTGAAATAGAGTATTAAAAAATAATTCTAGTTTTAAAAAGTGTGATATAGTATCACAAAGGGTGTTGTTTGCTTTTTTAGGGTCTTGACTTGGTTTACCTATACTAAAAATACACAATTTGTGATCTTTAAGGTCTTATTTGTTTACTTATTTTTGTAATTGACAGGGTTGAGGACAGAGTKTTCTCTGAAAGGCTTTGTTCCTTGGAATCCTCTCTAAGCTATTGTTTGAACTAGATAAAGCTCTGACTTTAAGAACATATGGAAGTACATATTTGTTTTGCCTTGGTTTTGACAGGAGGTGGAGGAATGGATTATCACCTAAGAGTAACACATGGTATTAACTGTTGAGTGTAGGTACACACCCTTCTTAGTCGAAGGAAAAGAAGCATTTAAATAGTCATACAGCTTAGTGAACATTGAAATAGAAATCCCACAGCTTTCCTACTCTTCTGGAAAGATAAAAGAAACCAAGGTAATTGATTCCAGTACTGTTGTACAGTATCTCAACTGACTGATTTGTATACCAAAGCTGTGTCTTGGGAGAAAAGAAAGGATTGATGATACTTTAGGAAGACACTAATGAGAAGGAAAAGTACTGAGATAAAGATAGTGGCAATAGAGGAGCAATAGTGATGTCAAAGAGGACAAAACGTTCAGAGAGGAAATGAGCAGTAAAATGGCAGAATTGAATAGAACCTGAAAAGAGTATTTTAGATGAGATGGCTGGAGCACAGAAATGCTTGTAAAGTTAACTGAACTGAAATGCTGTGATGGAAAGCTGGACTTTTTGTCAGACKAGTAGGCCTTGGAAAGGACAAGGAAAAGGATATTTATGAAAGAGGAAGATATGGGCTTGAGTGAAGACAATGATATAGGATGTTTCTTTTCCTTTCATGGTGTTATAGGAGTCTAAACTTGCCAGGGCCCAGTAAATTACTCCTTGATAACGGACTATTTTGAACAAGGGTTTGGATTAGTTCTGAGTTTCTTCAGTTGGTTTTAGGCATCAGTGAGCAGAAACCAATTGATGTGGGTGGAAAACAGAGAGTGTGGCAGCTTTTGACTGGTGTTTAGCAAAGCTGCTGGCTTTTGCCATCTCTGTAACTGCCTGCAAGTTAAATAAATGGTTGATGACAACCACRTTACCCTCCTAACTTTGCCTGGCACCTTTATTTTTCTTATTAGCCTGTTTTCATTCTGACTAACTATGCCTGAATAAGAATTACCTGTGAATACTCTTGCTCCAGACCAAAGGGTGTCATGATCCTAACACATATTCACTTGTCTGGTTTGTGTTCCTTGAGAGGAAGACGATTTACAAATGGATTGAGATGGGAAATATTGCATGRATTGGGTATTATTTGGTGAGTATGTGGTGCCTGGTACATGGAAATAGAGCAAAGAAGAAGTGAAGAAGCACCCTGGATATAAATATGGATTGGAACCACATCATGAGAGGCAAAGAATTCCTGGTGTTATGCATCAAACATGGCATGCAGATGTACACTATGCCTGACTGGAAATAAAACTGTACCCATGCTATTTGTTTGGTGACTATAACTATGCATTAAAAAATCTTCCCAGTGAAATGGGGACAGCCTGGTTAATGGTGCTGTGTGCTGAAATAGCAGTTTGTGAGACTTTGGCATTTGGTTTTTTATCCTCATGTACATTAATTTGGTTCAGAAAAGGTGGCTGAGCAGATTCTGTAGAATATTATTTAAAATTATTCKCATTATGAGTTGCCCTAGGTAAGGATATTTTTTTCCTAAAGGGTCATACATAATGTTGACATGAATAGCTGTGACCTTTTGTAAGCAATTCATAATTTCTTGACAAATATGAAGTTAGTTATAAAGGTTGTTTAGGTGATAAAGAAAATCAGATTTATATGATAATGATCTGTATTTTGGGGAAGAATAATCTATGGATTTTACTGGTAAGTAGCTCAGTATGTGTCGGGAAGGAGAGGTATTCAGGTAGTTTGTAGCTCAAATTTGTAGCTTCTTTTATAGTCTAATATGAGCTAAGAGTCAGAAACAGTGAATGTGATTGTTCCTTTCTAAATTTGGATTTTGAAATAATTCTGTAGTTTCTATAATGCAAATGTGCAGCAAAAAAGAGRGAGATATGCACTGACAGCAAGTAAAAACACAGTTCCAGAAATGTGTGGTCTGTATAAATGATATACAGTTTGTTGGCTGACCCAAAACTTTGTGCTAAATCCAAGCCAGTAATGAAATTCAGAGGCAGATTTTTTACAATGCCTCCCCTGCATTACTATGCCTGTGTGTGAACACTTTGGATCAGTTAATTATACCCTCCTATTTGAACGTTTTCATTTACATAAGGAGCAGAGCTTGATAAATCAAATATAAAATTCAGTGTCTGATATATTGAATAGGGTGTTTAGTAATCAGAATTTTAAAAGCACAAGTTAAAACAAAACCGGCCCTATAAAAGCAAACTATTCCAAATGAATATGAATTTAAAATTAACAATTCCCATGCTTCCCAAAAGTGGACCACAGTTATGTTTTTCATGGTTCCTAATGGTGCTATTTCTTAGTGTGCTCAGAGATTTATTTAAAGGTAAATCATGATTATTGAATTCAACATTGCAGTAAGCTACCTTAAACAAGACTTCTCTTTCAAAATTTTTTGCCTTTTAGCTCTTTATCATAAAGCGGTAAAATTAAGAAGATGATGGCRTGCATATTGTGGCTTGTAGCTAAGAAATCAGAAAGACTTACAGACATTTKCTCTAATGTATCTCTGACATAAAGGAATACAACATTGAATCTGCATTCCTTAACCCTAGTCATGATGATGACTTTGTCTGGAAAATGCATAAAGACAATAAGGAGTCTTCTTTCCAATCTAGAAAAATGAGATCTTGCCTCTCAGAACACTGAAAGATGTGTCTCCACACTGTATTTTTGAAGACATGTGTTTTTTTTTTTTCTCTTTAAATTGTATATGCATAGCATCTTTTCTCATCAGGACAACTCCAGAAAGTCCTCTGGCATGTGCTTTAACTTAGTAAACTAAAACAAAACTGTAGAGCAATGATTACACTATCGTATTGTTTGGGGTGGGGTGGGTTTGRTTTTTTTATTGTGTTTTGTTGTTTGTGGTTCTTTTTTATGTTAGAGGGGAGCAGAAGGAGGTGTTCAATGAAGTTGACATAAAGCTTTAACATAATTATTTTCAATTATAGCCCTCTTAAGTCTCATTGAGAACAAGTTTTTTAGCTTAACAGCAATTTGTTTCTAGATAGGATATCAAATGCTCACTGAACAGATGGCAGTGACATTTTATTGCTATCACATTGTGCCAAATTTGAGTGGACTGATGAAAAATGTGGAACAATATTCTGCTAACGACTCCCTCACTCCAGCTACTGTTTCTCTGTTTATATCTAGAATTATGTGAAAAGATTTTATTCATTGTGAAAAGAACTGTTACTCTACAAAGCTGTGGAAGAAYTAGCCTAGAGGGTAGCTGTCTCAGAGAGGCACTTGTTTGCCCAAGCTCTATTGTTCAGTGCCAGGTAGCCCAGGCCCAACTGCATGTGCTTGGAAATGTCTTGTGGACATGAGTTACCAAGGTATTTGGTAACTGCCAAACTATTTAATGTATGTTGWTAATATTATGAACTCAATTTTCTAAATTTACTGTGTAGAATTAAGAATAAAATTGTTTTTGTSTGATAAGACTGTATGAATCAAGTGCATTATGGCCACCATAGATTTCAATCTATTTTCTTTCTGCATGGATCTCRTGCTCTTTTATTTCAGAGAGGAAGGATAGAAAAAGGTGAAATYTCTGTTCTCAAAATACACCTTTTAAAAAAAGATCTTGATGCACAGTGTTATGAAGTGACACTCTATAGCTCTACAGTGATGCAGAAGTACCTGAGAAATTACATCTGACACTACAGATCCTCAGTCAGYATCAAGCTAAGACTCCAAAAACTGGCCAGTAATATTATCAGTTTATACTACCTCACAATTCCTGCCAATTGATAAAGAATCAAGGTCAAACTAAATCAGTTTCCATAAAAGACAACAAAGACTCATGCTCATATTTCCTTTTTCTTTAAAACTTATTTTACTTTAATCAACCACTTCCTTCATTAATATCAAAAACAATTCAGAACTGTGATATCAGAACCACTCTACTGCCAAATGGCATGACTGAAAGCCTACTTACTGTTTTATTTTCTTGAAAACATAAGATAGAGAAACAAAGCTGATATTTYTTTTTTTTTTTTTTTTTTTTAGAATGTGCTTCTGTGCTTTCTTCTTCGTGAATAGTTAAAATCTCTTAACTAGAACACTAGAATGTTTTGAATTGTCATAGGCAGTGTTTTATTGTTGGCATAGGCAGTGATTTTGGGTGTTTTTCCTTGCTGCGAACTTTTGTGATGGGAGAGATTATTCAAATTCTCCTTTGGTTTAGCAGTGAAGTACACTCAAGAACTTTTTTTCCTCTAGAAATGAGCTAACTTGAACTTGTAAAACTGCATTTATCCACTTTCTGATTCCCTCTTGGCCTAGATGTTGCAACGTGTTAGAAAGATTTATGTTAGAGTTGTGTGATCCTTTCTAATTGAAAGACTCTGATAGAAATTGAAGTCCCTTGGTAGGCAAACTTGAGTATCACCGTGGTATTATTACAGGAAAACTCACAAAGAATGTGGACATATCTTTGATATTGGGGAGGAAATATGAGAACATACATAAACAAAATGTGTGTTTAGCAAAGTTTCTCAAATCTTACTTTAATCATTGCAGTTTTCGCCCAAATTTCTATGTACAGGAGAGGAGGAAATCGGATAAAATAGTATATGTAACAAAAACTGTAATTTTGTAGGCACTGAGTGTGAGTGTCATTTCTGGATGTTCCCTCGTACCCAAGGTTTTATACAGCTGATGGATCTTTGAAAGGTTGTCTGCAAAATATATATTTTTTCCACGTGGTTTAAGTGCAAAAATCTGGTTATTTTGAGCCAGCAAGGTCAGCTGTGCGTAAGTGTATGGAAACCTGTTGGATGCCGTATGTATTTCTCATGAGCATGAGCAGAATGACAGTTTAACCTTTTACCACTTATCCTTTAGAGTCCTTACATGTTATACCACTGAAACCCCTTTGGAATGCCTATTCCCACTGGGTAATAGTAGTCTTATTGATGGTAATGTGTCAAAAAATAAGATTTTTTGGAATGAAATAGGGAGTTTGCAAGCTGTTGTGTACCTGTGACTAAAATCCATGCACCCTCTTTGGCTGTTTCATTCGTCGACAGATGTACTGAGTGCGCCTTTGCTTTAGAGAGGCTCTTCCTTCCCAATTCAGAAAATCAGATGCCTTTGAAAGCTGTCTGCATTGGAGTGAGTATTTCTGGTAAAAGTAGCATTAATATTGTAAATTTGGAGGAATTTGGTGATCCCTTGAGATAATTATTACTATATAGGTTTGCAAGATCATACCATGGAATCCAAATGAGTGCTTAGGGTAGCACAAATAGTCTGACATCACCAGTGTGAACGTGGCAGGCTTAATCTGTTCTGCCTGAACAGCATTTTTACTATGAAATGCAGTTATAATGGAAATATGTAAAAGAATTTTCTTGTTCTGGCTGAAAATGGCTTTGTACATTTCAAAAGCTTTCTTGAGTAGTGTCAGCATCTGAAACCTACTTCATGGAATAGTCAGCCTCAGCTGTTTAATAGATGTATTGTTTTATCTTTTCACTGAGTGGGTGAAAAAGCTTTATTTTGGGCCTCACTGTACTTGACTTATGAAAAGTAGAATTGCCTCATGAATTTTTTGTGACACACTGACTCTGAAAAGCCAAAGCTTGCAGTCTTGTTCTCTTTCTGAACGATATCTCCTTTTGCAGTACTTGACTCCTTATTTAACTTCAGTGCAGCTTCTGAACCTGCTTCCAAATTTCTACCTAGGAATGTGAAGTAACAGTCAAAATGTTAGCACATCTCTACTTCCCTATCAACTTTTAATTAAAACCCATTTCTTCAGATAGCTAAGCAGGTGCTAACTCCAGTATTCTTTTTTTTTTTTTCAGAATACTCAGAATAATCAAAAGCAATTGTGTGCACCATGTGGGAGCAGCCTTACATACATATCCCAAAAGCATCTGAGATAATTTCTATAGAAAACACAATGTTAGTTCATTCAGTTAGAAAGTTACCTGAGCATATTTTTCACTTAGAAATCTGTCCCCATTCATGAAGTTTTAAATTTTGAAGATGGATAAGTAAGATAATTGATAAGTAGTTATTCAGTTGCTTCTAATTTTTCAATCCCCCATTGCATCTGTAGCTGTATATCGAAAGGACAAAAATCCTTACAGTGTGACTTTTTTTTAAGAAACGGACAAGACATTTCTTAATATTTAAGAGGGTTGCTTCTTGTGGGTTTTTTCCTCTGGTTTTCTCTATGCCTGCTCTTGGTCAGGCATAGAGAAATTCAATTGGAATTTCAATAACCATTTTGTGTGCTGAGCTAGAATTAGAAGAGATAATTTCTGGTGTGACTAATTCTGAGAAAAGGTAGAATATGTCCTTTGTTTTTAAATAATGCAGTGCTCTTCTAAATCACTGAGTTGCTCTTTGCTTCTGCCATTATTTTACAARAAATACATAAAAGTCAGCATTTGTAGTGTTTGTAATGTTTATTAACAACTTGAACGTAAAAAGTCTGCTTTGAAGTGGAGCACATGTGTGTTCCTTTCTCAACATACAATATGAATATTGTCATTTCTGTATAATCTTCTGCTAGGTGGYTTACAGATGCTGTATTTTTCTTTYGGTGTTATCCCAGTGTATATAAAATTGGTTGTCCTTTTCCTTGTCTTTGAATGATAGGAATGGGCTGCATGGGTCCTGTCTTTGTCTTTCTAAGCTTTGCTTCTGACAGTGACCTTGTCAAGTCCACTTGTTTACCAAGTGGATTATCACAGTATTTGGCATCCCATACATACAGTGGGGTCATCATATGAGGACGCTGTTCCAACAGGACAAAGGAATAGTCCCTGCCTTGTGGATTATGCATTTTAAATGAGAATACATGTGTTCAAGCAGGAAGGGGCAATTCAAGGATCAGTGGACTTTTGACAGCGTCTGAGCCCATAGACAGTACTGTTCCTACTGAGGTTTCAGATGTTGTCCAGCTTGCATGAGAAGACCACTGAAAATTACTTGTTTTGTTGTTGTTGCTGATTTTGAGTGGGACTTGCTTCAGTGCARTGTTTCTTTGTTAAAACTGAAAATGAGTAATCTTTACCCTTTCAGAAAAATTCATGCTTTGTCTGATGTGAACTCCCTTAATGAATAGGTTCTACTGGCTGAGGAAAAGTACATGTCATGCAGATTTTTGCTCCCTTCTTTCTAAGATCTTGAATTACACTGACTATATATAGTATTATACAAAATTTATTTGTGTTTATCTGCTGACTGATATTTCTTTGTATGAATCTTGCTTATGGCATGCCTGTGTATGTATGGAAGACTCTTCATTCTCAAAGATGAAGCTAGAATTAAAATTCTGATTTATCAGTATTTTAAGGGTGAATCTATTTATGAGGAAATTGTAATTACTATGCAATATTGGCAGAACAGGCATATGTACCTCTAAATTTTTTTTAAGTAGGGAAATGTCTTGGTATCATCCAGTCTGATATCCTATGTAAAGGACATTCTGGATGTCTTTTTAKTCTCCCTGTAGAACCCAGATTATTTAATACTCAGTAAGATGGGTTTTTTTTTTGTTATTCCTGCCCTTTGACACCTAGATTCTTGGGGAGTCAAAGGAAGCCAGGAGAGTTTGGAGTATATGGAGTTTTTTAAAATTTTCACTGATACCAGAATTTGACTGACAGGTGTATAACTTCTATTTGCAATTATTAAAGACTGCCAAGAATTGTATATAATAATAATAATAATAATAATAATAATAATAATAATAATAATAATAATAATAATAATAATAATAATAATAACGAGGAGTTTGGTGCCTTCTCCCTGCATGTCTCCTTGCCCTGGGATAATAGAGGGTCAGTACTTTTTTCAACCCTTCCCTGGAAAAATTCTGTGGTCTAAAACTTCCTGTTAAAATGTTCCCTGTTTACTTCATTAATTGCTGTAAGCTTTACTTTGTTACAAGTTTCATTATTTCAGTTAAAAATAACTGAAGTGATTTGGAAGAATGCAGGTGAAAGGTTCTCACTCTGTGTGTGTCAGTGGTAGTTTTGCTATCATTTAAACTGCTACTTTTCAGGGTTCAACCTGAGTAGGATGCAGCTTCAGTTCCAGTTTCATAGTTGAACTCTGCTTAAGAGTTGTAAGAATAGGAGGATATCCAGTTGGTTCTGGAAATTGAATTAGCCTTAATGCATCTCTGTCAAATCTTGTGTTAACGGAACAATAGAATGTTGGTATCAATATTCCAAGAAAATGCAGTGCTGAAACACTCAGTCAAAAATTTATCTAAACATATTTTTCAGYAACAGAAGTTGATTTCTATCAGAAAGTTGAATATCATTGACAGTAAGGCTATAAATAGTAGTAGGTCTGTATGAAATACTGATTCACTGAGAGATAAGTTAGATTGCTTGATGAAATATTTAAGCAGTGTTTTTTTTTTAATTAAACAAAGCATGAATTGAGATAAAATGTGTTAGACCAAATATTCAGGAAAAGTAATAGCAGATAAACCAATGGGAATSTGCTGGAACTTTATGATAGATACCCTTTGGTACAATGATTTACACCAAAGAAAGTGTGTCTTTTTTGTAATGGCTTTTCTGTAATGGCTTTTTTTCGTTCTTTTTTTTACTGAAAGGATGCAGTATGTTTAGAAACAAACAAAATGACTCCTTAACCTTTGTATTTAGCAGTTAGAAGRTGGGATTTATTAAAATATTTTCTCTGGAAAAGCCAAGATGACAGGTAGGGGATGTTGACCATAAGATAAACAAGTCTGGCATTTTTGAAGTGTCTATTTACTATTATATCTTACACGATTACTCCTGTAGATGGTAATGAGATCTTCCTCAGCCTGACAGTGAAGGAGAACAGTTATGGTTGGAGTGGTCTCTCTCTTAAAACGCCTTTCATTGAACAGCCCCAAACAGGTGTGGAATTCAAATTTCTGTGGCATCTCTGACTCAATATTTATGTGCATCTGCCATTTTCTCTGTTTGAGAAGGGAACCATGTTTGAAGAATGGAGTATGGTTTTTAATTTTTATTCATTTTTTACCCAAGATCTTGCACCAGTGCAATTCCAGTGCTTTGATAAGAAATGTGATGGTCTTATACCAACAGTGAGAATTATGTAGGCTGTTGTCACTCTCAGCTATAGCTCCTTCCCTCCCACTCCCCAGGATTGTTTGTGAATGCATTTCGGTAACTACGTTTTTTCAGCAAAGGATTTTTTCAGTTTTTACTCAGAAATTTCTCTCACAGAGACTGCAAATGTAAAGAAATGCAGCGTAGCTAAAGAAGTGTGCAGCACATATTCACTACACAGCAGCTCATCTGTATTTCCATTTGTCAAATGAGGGTCTTTCCATCATTCTTCTGCCTCTTGTCTATGTCTGCATATTAATCAAGTATCTGAAATATGCATATGAGAAGTAACCATTTATACTGTAGTAGTTATAGCTTTAGTTGTAAATTTGATGTACAATAATTTGAACCATCTTTTTTCATGAGCTCTGCTCATAATTTGTTCATTGTATTATTTCCAATCCATTTTCCACAGCTGCAGTCTGAATAAGTGGCTCAATTATAGTTACTGTTATTCTTTAATATTCACTGAGCCCTATGGAAAACTTCGAAAGAAATATTCTATTTAAAGACAATTATGCTTAAATATCATTGCTTTCTAAAGACATTTGCATGAAAAAAAGGCAAAAACATGAAGGACTCATTTTTTATTTTCATACTTCTATCTGCAGTGATAATTCTCCTGTGTGACATCATAATCAACTGTCATGTGATACGYTAGCACAGTTTGATCACTGTGTGATCAGAATTTTCTGACTTGAGCACACAAACAGCATTGCTTGAAAACCAGACAGAGCTGTCACTTTGCCTCTGAAAATTTGATAGTTCTTTAMGGAACCATTAAGTCTATTAGGAAATTGTTATGAAATAGATGCTGTAAATGGCTATATTAAAATACGTAATCTAAGAACACTTTTTAATGTAGTCTGTTTTTAAAAATAAGCAAATAAACAAGWTTGAACTTGCATTAAAAACCTTCTATTATTTTGTCATTTTTCAAAAATTATTTGTTTTTTTTTCTAGTGGTAATCTTAGTTTTAGGAAATATTATATTGTGACAGATTTGTTCAGTGAGTTATCTGTTCCAGAGCCTATAAAAATAGATGGATCTTAGAAACCATGCTCATTTCTCTTTTGCACTCTCCTTTTTCACTGCACTTGAAAGCATGTGCAGAATTTTCTTGCAAACTTCAGATTCCTATGAAGTGGCCATTGTGTAGCTGCTGTTATGCTGTACTGGCCAAATATTTAACACTGCTACCCCACTATATATTTCTTTGAAGACGAAACTGACTGGAGTGGGACACAGAAAATGCTGTATAGAACCAATTGAATGCAAATGAAATCTCTGATCTTCGGCTTTTGGCGTATCATTCCTTCCTGTACTCCTGTTTTATCAAATTGCACTTCCCTTTTTTTTTTTTTTAAGATTAGTAGAGCTTGAGAGTCGTGGTGTATAGAACTGTCATCTTGATAAATAGTAGAGATTAATGCTTTCATCCAAATTATGCATTCTTTTTAGGATGATAACATTACATAATAATAGGGGCAGATTTCCAAAGTCTTGATCAACAAAATGATCACAGAAAGGCTTCTTAAATAATTCATTTCCATCTATCAAGGCYGACATGAGGCAGCGTTACCAAACAGCCTCCTTTTGACAGGATAGTCCAATAGTACACTTCTTATTCATTGCTCTGCTACTGGCACAGGAACATTTGTGGGCATTTATCCAGGTCCCCAGGAAACTTGGAATCATTCCATGTTAAAGAACTGTAACTGTAGCTAACAAACCAGCTGCTGTATTGAGCTCAGAAGGAAGTCTTTGTAGCTGTGTGGAAGGAACTTAAGTTATTTGCATAGCATCCAGCAGTCTTAGTGGGAAGGGTTGGCAGGAGCACAACAGCGGAGTAGGCATCCAGCTTTTCTTTTTTGACCTTATCTGYCACTGATTCCATTCTTCAGTTCTTGGATGGGATGAAAAGAGAGGGAAGTGAAGAACTTGACCARAAGAGCTGTACAGGTCTGGAGGGTACTCATGATCATATTGACAGCATTCTCTATGGAGGTAATAGTTTATTAAAGTTAACTAACAAAATTGATTTGTGATAAATAGTATCAACATGTAAAGTGCAGTATTTGTGAGTTGGTAAATTCTTGCTGTGGTGAGAGGAATATAGGGCTATCCATCATCATAAGTCAGCTGTCAGCCAGAAAGAGCTTCTATTCTGAGTTACAGGAATTTACAGAAAAGGTCAGTCACATTAAAAACAAGCAAATTTCTTTTCTTAATCTGAAATTGGCCTAATTGGAAAAAAAAAAAATAATAGTGTAACTTAAATATACTGCATCACTTCTTCAAACATTACAATTTCCATTAAAATATCAATCTRCATTTCCAAACAGGCATTTCTTTAGTCTTCTGTCACACCATCTTTATAAAAAAATGAATTCTCTATTTGAGTACTGTCATTACCAGTGTACCTCTGTTAGAATACTCAGGCCATGCTTTATCAAGTATTTAAGCTACCACCACCACCAGAGAAAAAAAAATTTCTTTTTTCCAGTGGCCTTCAGGCTCTCTCCTGCTGTCYACAAATACAGATGTTTGTGAGGCCAAACAGTAAATGACATTTTGGATTTGGATTGAAAATAAGTGGGGTGGTAGTGTCCCTCTGCTGCTCTTTCCTTCTGCCTCCCACCACCTCGTCTCCAGTTTCATTTCAACCTTMATTTTATTCCTAGTCCAATTCACTACTTTTGCACAAATGCTTATGACAGAAAAAGGGCTAAGACAAGAGAAGAGAAAAACTGAATTTTTGCAGGATAGCCTTTTCTTACCTTATATATATATATTTTTCTATTTTTAAGAGATTAATTTTTATTTAAAAATGCATAAACTAATGACTTCCATGAATGGTTTTTATGTAGGAAAGGGCAGGAAGGCTAGAAGATGTAATTCACCCTAATTTCAAAGAAAATTCAATTAACCTTTAGTAAGAAGTTAAATATCTTTCYCAGTATGTGAAATTAAACTTACCGTGTTCTCACTCTTCTATATCCTGGCAGAAACAGAAAAGATKATTCAGGAATAGTTCAGTTTTCCTTTAGAGTTTTTATTTAGCAAAGGTTTCTTCCACTTCTGTGATTGTATAAAGAACAGTCTCAAGAGGTGATTAAAAGCCTGTGAGCTGTTCCTGTTAATTCACACAAAACTTTCTTGTATTTTGACTTTTCAGTATTACTTGTGCTCCAGAAATGCTGAGCATATTGACATATCTGAAAGCAGTCCTGCAGAGGCAGTCTTTGGGTTATTGGTGAATGAAAAGCTGGACATGAACCAACAAAGCGTGCTTGTAGCCCAGAAAGCCAAGCACATCCTGGGCTGTGTCCAAAGCAGGGCGAGGGAGGGGATTCTGCCCCTCTGCTCTGCTCTGGTGAGAGCCCACCTGCAGGGCTGCATCCAGCTCTGGGATCCCCAGCACGGGAAGGACATGGACCTGTTGGAGTAGGTTGGAGGAAGCCGTGACGGTGATCAGAAGGGTGGAATATCTCCTTTGAGGAAAGGCYGAGAGTTGGGGTTGTTCAGCCTGGTGAAGAAAAGGCTCCAGGGAAACCTAATTCTGGCTTTGCAATACCTAAGGGACCTTCAAGAGAGCTGGAGAGGAACATTTTGCAGGGCATGTAGTGTCTGGATGAGGGTTAACTGTTTTAAACTGAAAGAGATGAGATATTGGGAAGAATTTCTTCACTGTGAGGGTGGCGAGGCACTAGAACATTTTGCCCAGATAAGCTATGGATACCCCATCCCTGGAGGTGTTCAGGGCCAAGATAGGATGTGGCTCTGAGCAACCTGATCTCGTGGAAGGTGCCCCTGTCCATGTCAGGGGAGTTGGAACCCAATGATCTTAAATTTTTTCTTTTGATCTTTTTTTTTTCTTTTGTATTTTCATATATCAGTGTTTAAAAATCTTACTTTAAAAATGCCACTTTTCAAATGCTGTTTGTCTGAACATGTCRGTTGTTTAAATAATCTTTTGGATTCCTGTAAGGAAGCAAAACTTTGTTTTAATTGTCTTTATTGGTCGTCAGGGAATTTGTATGTAGTGAAAGTAAGCTGCTGTGATACATTGTTATTGTCAGCARTTTCTACTGCAGGTCACATAGCCATTATGAGAGTTATTTATTTAAGCATTATGAGTGCTTAAATCTAGCTTGTGTTTGTTAACTCATTACTGCAGAAGTCTTCTAAAGTTTGTTGTATCGACCACAACTTCTGTGTTGATTTCTGAAAAAAAATTAGTCACATTTTGGCCCTCATTTCATCCTTCCTGCCTCCCACCCCAAGGAATTTTTATCCCATTAAACAGAGGAGGAAAAATACTCATCTTCTTGAGTCCTCTTACTACCTCAAAACCTCATATCTTCAGTGAAATTAAGRGAGAATTCATATTTCAGGCTAATTTAACCTGACTTCTTTTTAGTCTCTGATAAATGCATATTAGTCTTATTTTCAACATCTTAAAAGACCATTATGTTGACATTTTTGTTCAAGGAATAAAACAGGGAAAAGAAGCGCAGAACATTCTGTCTTGTCTCTTGTTTTAATCTGTTTTAATGCAATGGTTAATGGATGGGCTCTGCCTCCAAAGGAATCTTCACAGCATGTGTCACAGTCATTCTTAAGACTATTGAAGAATATTTCTATATCCTAACAGTCCCAATTTTGTAATCAAATTGAGACTTATTAATAGGGCTACTGTCTTTTCTTATTTACAGAAGAAAGCAGACATGTTTTTTAACACAGTAACTGAGTAAACAGTCTGGGTTTGCATCCAGAGGAATATAATATAACAGAGACAACTGTAGCTGTTTTACTCAGCTAAATAATGGCTTTCACTCCAAAGAAAGGAATGTAAGTAAACCTTCCTTTGGGAAGAAAGAGGGGGAAGGAAATGAAATACATTAATTCACTGAATTAATCATAGTGGAACAGTTAYGTATCTTTGAAATGTTCTTTTAAATGGGGCAAAACACCTTTCTGCATAAGGTCCTATCTGCTCCATATATTTTGCTGGCATTTTCTACCAACGCTYCTGTGTGCATTGGCCATTTTCAAGAAAGCTTGGGAAAAAGCATCTTAGATGTTGAGTAAACAAACTGCGGTGATTAGACAGAGAATGGGCATCTATGTGGCTGTCAGCATTGCAGGGAATGTGAAGAGAATTGTCTGTGGCCATTCTTCCTGGCAGCAACTGGTCTGCTCTCTGTGAACATACTGGGGATCCCGCGAGAGAGGCATCAGGTTCCAGTTGATCACATCCTGAGGAATTGCATGAAAAACTGGGATTATTGCATTTGCTGGGTTTTTAGGAGTCCGAGGATAGAAAATGATACAAAGCAAGTCATTTTAGATCGATGCAATTTCGTGGGGTGCTATATATATGCAAGCAACAGCAGAAACTTACTGTTATTGGTTGTAAACATTTTAATACACTTCCTCTTTTTGTTTTTATTAACAGATTTTAGAAATTTTTCTGGATTAATACTGAACTGAATGCAACTGAACTGAAGGAAGTATTTTGAGATTGCTCTCCTGGCAGAAGTTGYGCAAAAATGGTACACTGAGGTCCCTGCCTGCACCTGTGGGAAGACTGTAACCGTATTTTTATATTGCAGTTTATTGGCCCATAAAAGACAATGTAATAACAAATGTAGGAGTAAATTTATGCAATATTTGTGGTTCCTTTCCCACTGASTGGACATGAGTGATCAAAGGTCTTTGCAAGAAGATAAGCACAAGCTTAGCAGAACTTCCTCCAAGTTCAGGGAGTCTTCAAGAAGCATGCAGTCGGATGATTATTTCGCTAGAAAACTTAAAGCCTTGAACAGTAGCATGGGTCCTCCTGTTTCTTCAAATGCCTCTAGCAAAGCTGAAAATAATCAAACAAATGGTACACCAGCTGTGCCTAAAATGGGTGTTCGAGCAAGGGTATCTGAGTGGCCTCCKAAAAAGGATTGCTCTAAGGAACTGAGTAAAGCTGCTTGGGAAAACAGACCTCCTGGCAGTTATGAAGGTGTTGGCTCAGTACTACCAAATGGACAAAATGACCAAAGTGATGAACAGCAAGAAGAGCTGGAGCTGGAATTTACGGAGGGAAAATATTCAATTGGAGAGCTTTTTGTTCATTCACCTCAAAGGGGACTTCATCCTATAAGGCAGAGAAGCAACAGTGATGTGACAATAAGTGATATTGATGCTGAAGATGTCTTAGACCAAAATGCTGTTAACCCAAATACTGGAGCAGCTCTTCACAGAGAATATGGCAGTACTTCTTCAATTGACAGACAAGGGTTGTCTGGTGAAAATTTTTTTGCAATGCTTAGAGGATACAGAGTGGAAAATTTTGAACATAAAACCCTTGCTCCTTTTGGATTTTCTGAGTTTTTCCACTGTGATCCTGCGGTTTCTCCGAGTTTACATGCTGCTGCACAAATTTCCAGGGGAGAATTTGTCAGGATTTCTGGTTTGGATTATATGGATAGTGCCCTACTTCTKGGTCGAGACAGGGAAAAATCTTTCAAGAGGAGACTTAAATCAGAAGCAGTAGAAACATCTCTGTTTAGAAAATTGCGAACAGTTAAAAGTGAGCACGAAACCTTTAAGTTTTCATCAGACCTGGATGACAGACTTGACAGAAATGTTCGTTCTTGGAACTGTCAGAAATGTTTTGCACATTATGATGTTCAGAGCGTTTTGTTTAACATAAATGAAGCAATGGCTACCAGAGTAAATGTAGGAAAAAGAAAGAATATAACCACTGGGGCTTCAGCTGCGTCACAAACTCAGATGCCAGCAGGCCAGACTGGAAACTGTGAATCTCCTTTGGGAAGCAAAGAGGACCTCAATTCAAAAGAGAATTTAGATGCTGATGAGGGTGATGGGAAAAGCAATGATTTAGTATTGAGTTGTCCTTACTTCAGGAATGAAACTGGTGGGGAAGGAGATAGACGGATTGCACTTTCTAGGGCGAATTCAGCGTCTTTTTCTTCAGGTGAAAGTTGTTCTTTTGAGTCCTCTCTGAGTTCCCATTGCACGAATGCTGGTGTTTCAGTACTGGAAGTACCGAGAGAAAACCAGTCCATTCACAGAGAGAAGGTGAAGCGTTACATCATAGAACACATTGATCTTGGAGCGTATTATTACCGCAAGTTCTTCTATGGAAAAGGTAAATTTTTCTAATGCAACTGTTTTGACATACCCATGCACTAGATTTAAGTTGTTTAGTAAAGATTATTTTTTGTTTTCCTTCTTCTCTAGAGAGATACCTAGATGTTCCAGAGGATCCTGAAATGCTTTATTAAAATTAGGCYTGTTATTCTTGCCCTGTCAGGGGCATGTTCAGCAAGCAGTGGGTTATGTAGAGTTATGTAACACCTGTGTGAGTTCATTAAGTGATTTAATGAAAAGTAAGTCATGTAAAATAACACATAACCTAACTTCTCCAACCCAGACTTTCTCGAGGAGCAAGAGGAAAAAGTGTCTTTTATATCCAGTAAATACATTGGAAATACTGATACCTGGAGTGGAAATCATTGTTTTCTGAAAAGTGATTCCAAAAGAGAAATTTTTATTATTGAGACTTCTGACTCTCTACTAGATTTTACAGTCTTCAAGTGTGTCTTGAGGCTTTTCATACTATATGCACACACACATCTCTATAATCCTTTAATAGAGAGCTTCAGATGTTACTTAATTTTTCAGCTTAAAGAAGGATGTTTTGTTCCTTTCTCSTAGCCTTATACCCCTTTCTTTTAGGATATGTTCACTCTGCAAAATTGCCAGGATACTCATGTGAGCATAGTAATTATCTTGGCTTGAGTCATTATTCACATAAACTGTTTCCACTTTGTGATTGACTTTGACAGTCTGTATTCAGTACTGGCATGTACAAAGTGTATGAAATCCCTGGTTTTGTGGGAGAACCCCAAAATACCTCTCTGTCCTTTCTGTACTATGAATTACAGCTAGAATTTTTTTGCTTTTATTAAAAGAAAAAAAAAAAAAAGCTTCTGTTTTTAAAAAGCTCCTACAGTCTGATTCTTGTTCTTCTTGAAATCATACTTCTTTCTAACTATATTTGAACATCAGGAAATAAGCACTGTGCTGTTRTTCCTCCCTCCTGTAACCCTTTTAAAGGGGCTCAGAAGAGGATCCAGTACAGTGCTGGTCACARTGGTGTAGACACTGAGAACATATTAGCTGTAAAAAACCTGTATTGAAAAGGCCAGGAAGAGAAGAATCTGGATCGGTGATGGAAGAGGAAGAAAAAGACCCACAGCTAAGCAAGGARTGGGCAGTTCACAGGTTTAGACTGTATTTCAAGCTGGGGAGTTTGTAAAGTGTGTAAAAAGTGCTGAGGGAGCCAGTGTGGAAGAGAAGGAAGGGAAACTCATAACAAAAGGGCGGTGGGTTTTTTGAGGGGCAGAGAGAAGACATTTTTGGCATGCACAAAAATGAAAGGAAGACTGTCAGTGGACAAAGTGATGGCAGGAGGGGCGGGGGCAGTGGTGGGAGGACAAGAATTAAGGCAAGTKAAAGAGGACTTGTTTGTGAAGTGCTTTTATCTTGGATGAGTTACAAGTGCTCAAGTGCAGAACACTTCTGTGAAGAGAAATCTCGTCAGAGAAATTATAAAAAGAAAATGCAGATCATACTCAAAGCCACTTCAAATAATAKTATATAAACAAACCTAATGACCTTTCAGTAAAATTGATGTAAATATAATTAGTTTTAATTAACTTCTGTTCTGTAATAGTTTCAGAGTTTCTCAGAGCTTTTATTCCACATCATGTAATACTCTGAGTATTGAAACTTGTGTTGTTACTATATGTTCTCTAGGTAGAGTTCTTCAAAAGTAAATAAGATGTGATGTATTTAATATCCAGTAATAAATTGTTACCTTCTCACCTTTACAATGAAATGTAAGCCAGGGCCTGCTGTGCATTATCTTTTTATAGACTTGTAACAGAAGCTATGCARGAGAAATCTGTATTGAATGGCTTTTATGGTACAAGTCAGGGCAAACATGCTGATGAAACTAAAAACTTAATCTTTAGTACCTACTGTCTTAAGGGATCAAGCACATAAGGAATTGCCACATTAATTCCAACACAGTTTTCACCTGAAAGTTTTCAGTAAGCAAAACTTACTGTGGATAGAGGAAATAATCCAGTGATTTTGTGTTGGGCAMTAAGATGTCTTGCTGCTGGCCTCATTTTCCATATAAGAAAAATTGGTATTTATGTGCATACTGGGTCTACTTGATGCTCTTCCATGACAGTGAGCTCTCCTAACTGATTGCTTATTGATTTGTAGATTTAATTGCATGGTTTAATTTTAGCAAAATAATTGTGAAAGGATGAAATAAAAATTTAGCAAACAATAGTTACCTGCACATAATGCCAGTGATTTTCTTTGCTTTTAAGAAAATACATATGAAAAAGAAATAGCTTTCTGAATGTTTGATTTTTTTCGCAGCTTTATAATTGGCACATGTCAGCATACCGGTTTTATTTCTGTTTTAAGATGCATGGAAGAAACACCCTGGCATGTGTAGCACTAATTATTCCTTTCCCTTTCAAGAAATATGAGATTTGGGATTCAGTGTTTTCTGAAATGAGTTGTAGTTTTATACTGCATATTTATAAGCTTTGTAACTATTGTTAAAATTAAATCCAACATGACAGATATAAAATATGTTGTGTTTATTGAATATATCTGCTCAGTTTTCAGTTGGGATTTGTAAAAGCTAGAATGTATTATCTCATGGTTTTGATGATCATTGATTTGTCCTTCTCCCCATGTGCAATTATCTTCATAGACTTTGGGACTTGTTTATTATTATGATGTTTTTTATTTGAGGGATGCTTGCAACCATTTAGTGTTACTGTGTCTATCTCCTGATACGGGATTGAAGAAATGTCCTAAAAGGTACAGGTTTATCAAGCTATWGGTATTAACTCAGTTTTGTACAAGTAAGACATTTGTCTTAGAAGAGAAATTGACAATTATTCCTCAGAATGAAAAAGTAAAAAATGACAAATATTTTAGCATCTCTCTAGATCTCAGCTAGAAAATAGCACTTATTTTCTTCCTTTCTCTCTTTTAAACCAACATAAATACATTTAAATGAGCTTAATGAGTTTGTACTTTTTAAAATTAAAAAAAAATAGATGTCTTGAATTAAAAATGTTTTCCCCAAATCCCAGAATATCAGTAAACCATGCTATTTTTTGATTCACTTCAGCTGCCTTACTTTCCATTTCTGAAACTGGTTTATCTGGTTTTTTTGTTTTTTTTTTAAGCATGTAAATAGTGTCTTTGGTTTTGTGTCTTTCATATTGTACAAGAAATTAGTAGGGGTCTGCCAAGCTCGCATTTTTCTTCTGAGTAACACTGCAGCCAAGGAATCTAGAAACTGTATAATACCCTTCTCTAGACCTTCCATCAAAATGGAAGGCTCTAGACTTGTAACTGAGGAGTTACCTTATGTCAAAGCCTGAATTATGCAGCTGTGGGGAGTTTTAACATTATTGGAAGTGTTTGACCTCTGAGCTTCGCTCTCTTTCTCTGTCCTCTCTTTTAAGTCCTGTTCCATTTGATAAAACTGCCCATTTCGGCTCAAAGTTTTAATTCAACCGTGGGAAATCCGTAAGGTCCTTTATTTTTTCATCAGGTGGAATKCACAGACTGAGAAAGGAATGTATCTGGTGAGCGTGAGCAAATAATTTAATATCTGTGCCTCTTCGATGCTATGTGTTCCTTCCAAAAAAACCTGTAATGCGCTGCTCATTTTCCTTCCACTGGGAGATGGATGGTAACCACCTACATAGTTCATAGATAAATTTTTGAAAGACTACTGGAAAGCTATTTAAGCTTTATTCAAGAAATATGACTGTCATTTATCTAGAGATTACTTCATTCTTTTGTATTATTTTCTGAGACTATGGATAACTTCTTAGTGAAAGACATTTTGCAAAAAACTTCTTTGCAGATTTCTATAAATACGTTATAAAAAAGAAGTAATAAAACTAGCTCAAAAATGCTAGYAAATTTTTTTAATGCAGACAATCTTTAAGGAGAAATTAGTCTATTAATCATTATTTAAAATATGAGATTATAGCATGCATTGAATTGGAAGACATTTCTGGTGGCCGTCCAGTCTAATTCCCTCTTTAAAGTTTGCTTTAAGTGTAGTTCTGAATAGGTTGCTAAAAACCTATTTCCCTTTAGCTGTCCCTTTAAATTTTGCTATCCCTAAGGGCAGAGATTTCACCACCTCTCCTGGCAACCTGTTTGTGCTGGATTCCCCTCCCCAAGAGGCTGCAAGTTGTGATGGTTTCATCTTGTTCTTCATTTTGGTACCTTCAAGAAGAGTCTGTTTCTCCTTTATCTGTAACCTCCCATCAGCTGGTGAGGTCCTGCAGTTATTTCTCCCGTTATATTCTCCAGCCCTCAAAGGGYTTTCCTAGCTGTCTGTTGACCTTGTCTCACTCTGTCCAAAACYGGACACTGCTCCTCATGTGGCCTTGAAARTGCCAAATAGAAAGGYACAATGTTCTCCTGAGCTGCTGGAATGCTCTTGCYCARTGTGGTTGCCCTTCATCTCTGCTGGGAGGTCCTGCTGGCTGCTGGGCAGCCTGTGCTCACAGGGTCCCCAGTCCCTTTGCACAGGAGGTTCCTGAAGCAGTTAGTCCCAATCCTGTGCTGTTGCGTGAGCTTCTTCTGTTCTGTGTGCCGGTCTGTGTTGGTCTTCATGAGGTTTTTCAGTCCATTTTCTTGGAYTGTTAAARCRAGAGTTTATTTTGWAGTGTCAGGTTGAACAYTTGAGTGRYTTAGGAGTTGCTTCACATGCAGCTCAGCTGTCATARCTCAGCAKTAGCTGCCTCCAGRGGAAGGKGAGARMGGGAAGKGAAGCACAGGCACCCTGCAGCTGTAGGGATTCTACCTGTGTGKGTCTGCCTTTRGCTGCTTTTGTAAAACAGTGCAAAGTTTATGCATTTCAGTGTCTGCCCTGTGCACATGTTACTGATTTGTTAAAAGCCTGGTGGTTATTCCCCTTCGTCTTTTACACCCATCTGCAATCCTAACCTCCAGCACATGAATTATTCTCTTAGAGCTTGGTCATGGACATAAACTTGTTGAGACTACACTCCATTCCATCATTTAGATGATGTAAAAATCCCTTTTAAAGAATAACAGCTCTACTATCAAATTTTGATAACCCTTTTASTAACTGGCTGCTAATTGTAATTTGTATTACCTTTGAGGCCAACTGTCCAGCCAGTTTCCATCCACCTTTTAATTTGCATGTCCAAGCCGTCTTTTCAGTTTAGCTACTCAGATGTACTATGGGAGACTGTGAAAAGCATTGCYAAAGTACCAAGTAGGTGACATTCATTGCTCCCTCCTCATCCATAAAGCCAGTCACATCGCTGTAGAAAACAACTGGATTGGTCATGCATGATTTGCATTTTTTAAATCTATGCAGGCTGTTTCCCAGCATCTTTTTTTTTTGGTCCCTCATGTGCCTGGAAATGTCTTCCATGAGAATTTGTTCCTTAATCTCCCTGGGAACTTAGATTCATAGTGACTGTTCTATGGCTTCCCAGACCCYCTTGCCTTTCTTTAAAGGTGGCTGTAACCACTCACTGTGACCTTTCAGAGGTGGTACAGAGGAGCCTCAACGTGGGTCCTGATTGGTCACACGGATTTGAATGTGTCTGGTCCCCTTGAGTGGTCTCTGATCTGATCTTTCTGTCCAGCTGATAGTGCTTTACTCTCCCAGACTGGACCAGTTGCTCAAGGATGAATTTAACTGTTCRTCTCACACTGAAGAGTTACTAGCTTCAGTTTTCCCTTGTTGAGGCCCAGTTGCTGCTTTGAATGTAAAGTTGTAAATAAGAATAAGAATAAACCTTATTTGTTTGAAGACTCTTAGCTTTTATTCAAGATTAAATGTAGATATAGTTTCTCCAAACTTGTTTCCTACAGCATSGAGCGAAAAGATTAATTTCATAGCAAAAAAGGGGAAAAAGAAAGTTATTTCATAGTAGCAGCAGTTGCAGTAATTTATGTGGTATGAGTGACCAT
Source organism: Malurus melanocephalus (assembly GCF_030028575.1). Lineage (NCBI taxonomy): Eukaryota > Metazoa > Chordata > Aves > Passeriformes > Maluridae > Malurus > Malurus melanocephalus. The sequence continues at coordinate 1,190,423 of NW_026623324.1, read as the reverse complement.
TCCATGCATCAAAACTAGTGTTYTGTGCTTTATATACTTACTGTACAGTTCAGAAGATCACAAGCCTTATTTACAGATCTCATAGTTCAATTAAAAAAATTTTTTTTTTCTTGCTGCAGAAATATTATTTTTTTATATTTGATGAACATTTTCTAGRAGACTCATACTTTACCATTCTCTTATCTCTTCATTCATTCTTGTGCAAAAGAGCATCAGAACTACTTTGGAATAGATGAAAATCTTGGACCTGTAGCAGTCAGCATCCGGAGRGAAAAGGTTGAAGATGCTAAGGAGAAAGAAGGATCTCAGTTCAACTATCGTATAGTTTTCAGGACAAGTGAGGTAATGTTCTTTCAGTAATTCTTCAAAGAAAAAAATAACTCAGGGCTTAGGATATCATTGTTTGTCTGTGAGTATGTTGCTTACTTTGAAAGTAAATCTTTCAAAAAATGGGAAAGGAGTTTCCTGTACCATTAGTGAAYGTAGTTGCTCCTGAACAAAGTTCTTCTTTTGTATTCTGCATAAAATTTTTGTTGTTTGGAGTGTGCACCCAGAAGAAATTAAGATGGCTGAAGAGAGCTGTGAGGTGCAAGCAAGGGAAGAGATAAGAACACAGCTAAAGATAAGCGTGGATCAGTCTGCTGATCAGGCTGATGATAGAAACAAGAGATTAAGAAATATAGGGGGGGAAAGGAGCATAAAATATGAAAACTAGTATAATGAATTATTTGTATTTTTGTTGTTTTGTTTCAAGATACTTTCTTAGAAGCTTTTTTGTGAGATGTATGAACTTCTACAGGCATGATTTGCAGAAGGTATAATAATACATTCATAAAATAATGGTCTTGAAAGAAGAATTTGCCTGTGGTTGTTGTGGAAGGACAAGGCTCATAACTTCTATTTCAAGCAATTTAGCATCTCTTSTTACCTGATTTCTTTATCACAGCAACTACATTAGATTTGTATGGAAACACACAATGTTATTATTTTATCAAATGACTAAATTTTTGTAATCCTTAGGACTATTGGTTTTTATTTTGATTAGGATACAGAGAGTGTTAGCTAGACCTTCTRGTATCACTGGGCTCTTGTGCTTTTGCAAACATGTAAAAACATGATTGAGATATAAATATATATATAGATATATAGGTGAATGGGTTAAATGAACTACAGTAGAACTRTAGCTATAATTTATCTCACCTGTCCAACCTCACATTTGACTACTGGTTTCCTAGGGGAGTATGGCAAAATTAACTATTTCTAGTTTTCCTGGTGTCTTTAATACTTTTCCCATCCAAAAAAAAAGCGGATTTTCTTAGTCATCGGAATAAATTGATAACATGCTTCATTAATTTCTTTAAGCAAAAAATGTATTTATCACTTAGACAGTGAAAGCTTGTCAACTGCCTAAAAGTTATTTAGGTAATGTTTTTATTGGTTAAAAAAAATTAAAATAGTTTTTTTTTCCTTTCCGTTTCTTTTTTCCATGCTTGTGCTAGAACCTGAAGTTTTTGTCTTTAGGGTGTCTTTGTTTTTTGTCTTTAGTTTTTGTATTTAGAGCTACAAATATTCTATGTGTTTTACTTTTACTGCAGCTCACGACACTTAGAGGAGCAATTTTAGAAGATGCTATACCATCCACTGCTCGTCATGGCACRGCGAGAGGTCTGCCTCTCAAAGAGGTGCTGGAGTACGTAATACCAGAGCTGAGCATTCAGTGCCTGAGACAGGCTTCCAACTCACCCAAAGTACCTGAGCAGCTGCTTAAACTGGATGAACAAGGGGTATGTAGCACAGGGCCTTTTTTTAAAGACTATTCCTTAGATAAATAGAAGAAGAAAATTATTAAATATTATGCAGACAATGCTAATCGTTCACTTTCTTGGTTTTAGAGAAACTTGTCTGTTTTCACTGAAAAAATGAGGTTTGCTTTTCTAGAAAAAGTCTTAAAATACATTTCTGCTGGAAGAAATAAATATTGGTCTATGGAGATTGTCTTTCAGTTGCTGAGTGAGAGAAAGATTATGAAGTTTTAACATCAGTAAGAAGGGATTTTCACAATCTATATTTGCACTTTAATGTGTACAAATGTTGAATGCAAATGAAAATAAATCTAATGCTTTGTTAATATTGTGTACAGKTAAGGAGGCAAAAGCATGTTATGTCTGCAGTCTCTACATCTGAAATTTATGGTTATTTTTTACAGCACTATTTTGTGATTAACTTGCTATGTTCTTACTAGAATGGAATTCTGCTGTGTTCATACAACTGAAATAGTGATTGGGATGAATTAATTAACTCCATGGCAATGAAGTATTTATATGGCTTAAATTTTGAGAGAAATTGGTGGGGTTTATTAGGTTCAATAAAAGTGAATATGCTTCATTAGAAGCTAGTAGTTAAATTTATAGTTTCTGAATATTTTTGTGAAGGACAGGCTTATGAAGGTTTTTAAGTCACGGTTTTTACAAAAAATTCATTTGAATTGAAGATTTGACTTTCTAGGTGAAAGTCGGTATCTATCTGTTGAAGTCCAATCCCATGACTAACCAGTTGATTATGATAGTGATGTAATTAATATTTTTATTGTACACTCAGTTTTGAATGTAGTGATTGCATCTCATGTTGGTGGYATCTACCAGAATTCTTCTGTCTTTCCTTGTGCCTGTAACAATTGCTTGAAACAAAGTCCTTGTGCCTGAAACAATTGCTTGAAATGTAGTCAGAGGAACAGAATTGGCTCTTTTTTGATGGATTGTTAAGCTATTTTTTGTATGTTTAACTACTTTTGTTCACATTGCTCTTTGAAGAGGACTTGTAACTGAAAACTAGTTTTGCCAAATGTTATTTTCTCCTGTGTTTGTCAGTTTTTCTGGTAAAACAAGAGAGGAAAATCAGAAGCACTGACTTCTGAATCAGAGTTCCTAATGTGCTCTCACTCTCTTCTGTTTGAGCTTCAGAGTGGGTTTAGGTTAATCTAATAAATAATATTCATTCTCAGAGGGACAGTATGCTCAAGGCAGTATYGAATATGACTATGTTTGACCTGACCTCAATATTCCCCAAACTGGCTAACTGTATTTCCCAAAATTTGGAAATGCAGGTTGTCCATTCAACTAACCGAAGTGATTCTTAAATCATCARCTCCTCATTTTGAGAAACAGCACTACACAGCACTTCCTTTTATTTTGTATGATCAGTTCTGAAAAGTGAGTCCTATTATAAAAAAGGGCTGTCACCTGAAAAAGTGTAATATGAATGTATTTTATGTGCTGCTTATTACAGTGTAATTACTTGAACACAGACAGAAGAACTGGCATGAGATTCATTTTTGTTTTTAATCCTCTTAGGTACTTAATGCCTTCAGTTTATTAATCAAGTAAATACAAAAAGAGTTATGCTTGGCAACTGAAGGTGATGAGTAGTGGAAATATCATGAATTTAAAAATATGAGTTATGATCTAGAAGATTAGTACTGTCACCAGAGTGATATGAATTTTGTGTAATGGAGTATTCAGTGTTTGCATAGTTCCTTAGCTGACTGAAGACTACTTTGACATTTTGATTTCATTTTCCACCTGTTTGATGATTTTTCTGTGAGATCTAATATGGATTATGGAGGAAAAGTGATTAAATGTTGTCTTTAAAAATTATAGTAGAAGCTRGATGTAAATTGGATGGTTGACCTAATTTGAATTTATAAAGAACTTGCCTTTTTTCAATTTATTGTACCATATGATGATCACAATTGAATTCAGCTGTAAATTTGCAAGAAAAGTCAACTGTTTATCTAGTCTTATTTTTTTAACCTATCTCCAACTTCCCCTTGATTTTACTTTCTAATTTCTGCTAATGGTTGTTTATTGTATATGCTTTTTGGTTCCACTCACACATCTCTAGGGATGTTCACTTCTTCCTAAGATATAGGATGAATATTAAAAAAGATCGAAGACATTAAGATTGGTTGCAGTGATGTTTAGTAGCTTTTGAGTGYCTAATCTCTTGAGGTTCCCTGACAGAAAAAAAAATTAGTATCTTCCCATGATAAAATTCAATAAGTTGTTATTACATGATAAATAATCTGTGCAAAGGGTTGACAAAATTCCAAGATTCAGTAGTGAGAGATTCTGACAAGAATACAATCACTTTGGCTCAGGAAGGACTGCTGTTCACCTTCAACTCGAGTATCACATACTCGAGTACCTAAATCAGTTTAGAATTTACTTTGTGATGTCATCTTATTAAATCGTTCTCAGTGTAARATATAACTAAATGTGAAATTTCTGATTTGAAAATAATGTAATCAGAACTATGTCTGCAATTATTTGCTTAAAATGACTTGAATAACCATGTGGTACCATTTCAAAACTGGCAAACTTTATCAGTTTTAAATATTCTGATAGTTCTTCACGCCAGTTAAATGCATCACATAAAAAGGTCCTGACAAGGCTCATTGAGTTATTTCTTTTYTGGGCATTGACATTCTAAGTGTACCTTAATCTCTGCTTCTGCACAGCCCCCATGATCTTGGCTGAGAGTTCTTTTACTCAGGTCATCTAATTTCATAGTTGTGAAGGGTTCTAGCACAGGGGCATGAGATTCATATTGCTGCTAATGAGCTTGCAGCTTGTTCAGCAATATTGATTGATTTGACTTTGTACAAAACTGTGTCGCGTTTACAGTGCTTGTACATGAAGTCAAATCCCAGGATTAATTCATGTCTTGGGCTGGTGAGTTTCAGATCCTCATTTTCAGTGTCTCTTAGCTCTATGTTTAAACCATGAGATGTTAGAATGTTCTGTAAGATAGATGCATACTTCACTTCTGTTTGGAATATTATTGATATTCATGAGCAAATGCAGGAATGACTGGCATCTGCAGAATGAAGAAGTGTGGTTAGACTCTTTACTCTTAGTTCTTGTCCCTATTCTTGGTGGCTCAGTTTAGCATTTAACTTCTCTACTTGTCAATTCTAGTGTGAAGTCAAGGAAATCAACTGAAATCCCCTGTGGTTTATGTTAAAATGTTTGACACAGGGCTGGAATAGAGGTGTCAGTGTGGTCACCATAATTTAAAGTTTCTGCTTGGATGTGGCAAATAACAGCAGTGYTTCCTGTAATCTGATCTTTTTATGAGCACTTATCCTGCACTCTCCTCTTTGAGTTATTCGTGCTAGCTTTCTGCTGAATAAAATTGCACCAGTGTGCAATCTGGAACCTTTTATTAAATACTTAACTCTATTTTAAACAGGGATCGAGCAAAGAAGCCCTCTGGATGAGGATAGGATCTCATGCCAGTCAAAAGGGAATGACAGGGGYATGCCAGTATCTTAAGACTGCCCTGCTCCAGAGTTCATTGGTCTGACTCGGGCAGTTCCTACAGTGCACCCATAACCCAGAATCTCCTTTCATCTCAGTCATCCCTCCCTTTCCACATCAAATTTTGGCACAGCTTATAGCTATTCTGTGTTCTAGGCTGGCCAGGTCAAGCCTTAGAGCAGCACCATTCCTCATTCCTGTCCTTGCTAAGCCTGTCCTTTGCCCCCAGCTGCTCTCTGTTCGATGGCATTGTGCCAGAGCATGTTGCACAAGGTTATCTCATTGCGACTAAGGRGAAGCAAGCTGTTGTCATCTTTGCTCTAACAGAAATTCATGCAGCTCTGCATAACGTGCATGTCGGACACTAATCCTGAAGTGTGAGTAAGAGAAGTCTACAGCTGGACAGGTGGTTTGAGTTGCAAATGTAGRAAAATGTCTGCAGGGAATTGGGTATGACTGATGCTCTCTGTCAGTTTGTGAAGCTCCAGAAGGTATCAGTTAAGAATAATAGAACTAATTCATTCACATGGAGGATTCCTGTTTGTCAGCTTAAGTGTGCATAAAAGCTAAGGAGACAACAGTCTGCTCAGGGAGCAATYATCTCTTTTTATACCGAATGTTTTATAGTTTTTATACTTTTTTTTTTGCGTAGACGCGATTTATCTGTTTAATGTTCCATATCTGAGAATCTGTTTAGCAAAACTATTGGATTGCAATGTGGTTTCKTGCTTTAAGTATACTTTTGAAAATGGGAAGTAATTTTTAACAGTGCGTGATTTTATGAGGAGGGCAAAAGAATATATAAAGCAGAARTTACTGTTCTGAGGGCCTGTTTTAGCTGAACTACAGTGAAATTTAAAGGGTAAAAATGAGGGACGATAAGCTCACCTTCTTTTAAATCTGAGAAAAAAAGACTAATATACAAATATTGCCAATTTAATTTTTCATTCTATAGCATGCAGTAGAGTGTGCTTTTATAGATAGCAAAGTGAAAAGTCTTTGCACTGCTTTTATCGGTGCTTGGATAGCAYCAATCCAGTTTCCTTTCAAGAGTTGAAGGGTGTTTTTGTTTTGTGGGTTTTTTGTTTTGTTTTGTTCTGGTTCTGTGGTGACTTAATTTCCCAAATCAGAACACTAATTTTTTAATTTTCAGATGCCTTCTGTCAGGGCTTATAACAGTGTTATATTTTAATTGTTAATATTTGTTCTAGTATTGACCGTCCTTCGCTTCTGTAAATTTTCCTTTTTTTATTTGATCTTTAATTTCAGCTGAGTTTTCAACATAAGATTGGTATCCTTTACTGCAAAGCAGGCCAAAGCACAGAAGAAGAAATGTATAACAATGAGATGGCAGGACCAGCTTTTGAAGAGTTCCTTGATCTACTGGGCCAGAGAGTACGGCTAAAAGGATTCAGTAAATACAGGGCTCAGCTAGATAATAAAAGTAAGTTATGTTTCAAGCTATGGGACCAAGGGTAATTATCCAATTGATCTTATGCAAACACGTTTTTCTTTTCATGCTCTTGACTTTGAGTTTTGATTAGTAAGATTATATGRTAAATGAGGAAGATGAAGCATATAGTAAGAACATGTATCAGACCTGCAAGGTTATTTACTTTTTCTGTGGCATTAGTAGATGTGAAAATCAAAGCAACTWGTTTCATTTGTTTCCATTTAGTTAAAATCATACTGTTTGAGTGTAGTTTCCCCAGGTACACTTTAACATCTTATTCTTAAAAAAGCAATAAAAATATATGTATTTCAATTATGGAGTAATTTTCCTTATCTCAGCTAAACTTTCATGCTTACTTTTAACCAACATACACATTTATATTTATGTTTGAGGAGCAATCAAATTTTTTAGTTTCTCACAGAGGCAMAGTAAGCGTATCAGTTGATAATTACTCATCTACCTCAGGGCTGCATTAATACTGCCATTTCCCCAGGTCTTTCAGTTTCCCTAAGTGCAATATTATAAAAATTTAATTGTACAAATTGGTTGGGTTTTGTAGCTAAAATAGGAACTGAAGTATTGCTGTTTAAAAAGTCAGTGGTATGATAACACACTTCTTCATTAGCACTGTTTTCACTGCCCTTAAATTTAACTAAAGTCATAGTTTAATGATGTTTTAACAGGATTTTGACAACTGATCATATGGGCTGTGATCTAAGGATATCTAGTTATTCATCTACCTCATTTTAACCTACTGTCAACTTCTATAAGTACCACATTGATTTCCAGTAACATTTTTGCCTCTTTGCTTAAATGTATGCTTGTTTAATAAGTCAGGCTCATTAGAGACTATGGCATCCTATTCCAGTACAGAATAATAACAACTGTTTTTTCAAATTAATTTGTAGAAATACATAGTAGCGTGCTGGGCATGTCAGATTTCTGGAATGGATTGATAAATAGGGATAAAAAATTGAAAGGAGTAAGGAGTGTTTGGGTTTTCCATTTTTTCCCAATCAGAGCGTGACTGAATGTCATCTAGTCAATTGCAGATATGAAAACGAATGCTGGTCTGTCRAGCAAAGTCAGTTTTGTATTGGCTGTGCTTCAGTATGAACTTACATTGCTGATCAGCATTGTGTATGTATCAGTCAGTAACATGATTTTAATGTTTTACCAAGTCTGTGCCATTAACTGCATTGTCCTGTCATTGTATGTTCTCATAGTTTGCAACAAGCAGAATGGAATTAAGACAAAGTCTTCAAAAAGACACAGTCTTCACTATTATATKAAATGTAAAATACTGAACTACCTATCACATTTTTGTTGCACTTGTTTTTTAATATAATGATGCAACAAGTATTACTGTGTGTCGTGCTTAGATTTAGATAATACTTTTTTCTGACTGTCTGCAGGCWCAGAAGAGTGTAATGATTTAGCCTCTGAGAGTTGTATTTTTGGTAGACACAATGTTTTGGTAAAAAATCTTGCTCAATTCTTGTAGGAGTTCACATTTATTAAGTTTTTGTATTCTCAGATGCTTGACTAGCTGTGAGGTTTTTCTCTGAAAAGTTCTCTGTTAAAATTTCATTTATTTAATATTCAGATAAGTAATTGGTCCATTCCTTATGTAATTGAGAAAATAGAATGTTGTGATGGGTTGACCTGTCTGGCAAATAAACCCCCACCTCTTGCATGCTCACTCACCCTCCAGTTTGTGAGCCTGAGATTAAGACAGTTCAGTGAGTGAAGGGAAGAAAGGGCGAAAAAAACCCCTATAAAAACCCAAAACAAACAAACAAACAAAAAAAAATCTTAAGCAAATAAACCCTCACAACCCATCACTAAAAGAAACCAGCCAACAATACAAGTGATACAAAGGCAATCACTTGCCACCTCCCATTAGCTGACTGATGCCCAGCCAGTCTGAGCAGCAGCTACCATGAAAAAGCTCCCCCTGCTCCAGTTTTCCARTGTTTTTGATCAATTTAATTGGCTGTCCTGGCTGTCTCCTCTCAAACTCTTGGCCACCCCAGGACAGTTCTCMGGACAGGGACAGTGTGAGGAGCAGAGAAGCCCTAATGCTGTGTGAGCACTGTTTAGGCACAGTTTAAACATTGGTGTGTCACCAGCACTGCTTTGATCACWCAGAGAAAACCCAGCACCATATGGGCTGCTATGAAGGAAGTTTGCTGCATCCGAGCCAGACCCAGAGCAAATGTCAAGAGCATATGGAATGTATTAACTATAAACTCTCCTCTACCCTTTTTAGTGCAGTTTTAGTGGCATGCAGTCCCAAACCTCAAGATAAAGAYATCAGAAAATTAACTGAAGCTTTACCAATTCAATACTGTATAACTGGTTTAGTGTATGTTTAAAACATATCTACTAGAAATGAGAAATTAAAGTATTTTATTGGAACATATTTTCTCTATCTCTTAAAATCTGTCTTTCTAAAATGCCACAGAAAGGTTGTAATGGAATTAGATTTTCAGCTAAGATTTTGAAATAGAAGAGTGCAATAAGGTTTTCTTTCTTTAATAACATTTCAGTAAAAAAATTCAGTGAAAATTGTGCTTTCTATCTCTTACGCAACTGTAATCTGTGTTACATAGATATTAATAAATGAATCTAATTTAATTATAGCACAGACATAGCTGATGAACCCAGTTATAATTTGAATGTGCTCCTAATTGTATACACACAAATCTTTAGATTTAGGGCTGCAGATAAAGAAGTGTATATTTATATACCTGTATATACTTTTAACTGGAGAACTAACATGGCTAATTGAGTTCTTTTTGGAATATAGGGCTATATTTAAACTATTTAAAGCAAAGCAAAACCCCAAAACCTTAAACAGTATGTTAAGGAGTGGTGTAGAAAATGTTTAGTAGTGTAGATAATGTAATTTTATGTTAAAAAATAAGTGATCATGAAAAAATAGAAGGAAAATTGGTAGTTGTCTTGACTCAATAGGGTGTTCAGTAGAATTAAAGTTTAAACTTTTTAGAAGGTTTATTGTACCTACTTAAATAATCTGTACAAATTGAAGAAAAGGAATAAAAAAAGATTAATTTATTACTATAGTATAAAATTCATTTAGTGTAAACATCATGTAATRCAAATAAACTTTATAAATAAAATTAATTCATATCATATATGAATTGTATTTTAATAATTTTCAAATATATAAAAATTCCCATTAAAATTTTAATGTATTATGCATATGTTTTATGATTTTAAAATGTCTGATCTGCAACAAGTGTTTTAATGTTAGATTTGAAATAGTGATTTCAATTTTGGTAAAGTRTGGTTTTAGTCAATGTCCTTATTAATGATAAATAATGAAAATACATGTTATATAAAACTAGACTCAAGTAGCTAAGTGTTTGGGGTTTTTTGTGAAATGCCAATATATTCAAAGTTAGTTTGTTTAGGTCTTAGAGACAGCAAACTCTGGGGATTTTTCTGCAGGACTCCTCTGTGTCATAATATGAAACTAAAGAGTACATTTTCAGCTGATACAAACTGGTTTTATTCTCTGGAAAAAAACAAAACCATATAAATTGCTTAAATAGATTTAAATCATAGCATGCAAAGAGCAGTGTCCTAAAAAATAGTATGAATGTTCTAATTTACTGACCTTCTTGCAATTAAATTAATTTTCAGCTGATTCAACAGGAACTCATTCCCTCTATACTACCTATAAAGATTATGAATTAATGTTTCATGTATCAACAATGCTTCCATACATGCCCAGTAACAGGCAACAGGTATGTTTTTTTAGTTTTTCACTGTAATTTTACATTATGAATGTTTGACATTGAGTATTGGAGTTTTTTAGTAGTATTGGTTGAAAAGTGAATTGTTTTAAAAGAAGTATGACTCAATTTTATAGTATTTTCTTGAAATATTGTAAGACATTAGAAAATCTTGTAGGATTTTTATTCAATATAATTCAGGAATTTTTCCCCACCTATCCTATTTCCTGATATAATTAAAAGGCAATATTGCCTCTGGTGAATGAGTTATTTTCAGTTTGGACTGAATTCACATCTTATGTATGTTTTAAACTTTGAATGGAATGAGTCTTGAAAATAGTGTTATGGTTAAAATATGCATATAATAAGATTTTTTAAACTATTCCACTTAATATTACAGATCTTGAAATGTTTATTAATGTGTCAGCTTAGTAATAACTTCTAACTGTATCTTTCAAGGTGTCTGAAAACAGAAAACTGCAGTGTACTTTTCTGATTTCTASAGAATTCCCTTTGCTTATATAATAATTCAGAATGTCCTCAAAGCATTAAGGATGGCTAAAAACCAGCACAGCATCCAAAGTGTGCGGTGCACCAGTAAGGTTTCTCTGTTTTGCCTGTCTGAGCTTGTGACTTGATTAAAACACAAAAGCACATTTGGTATAATATATCAGTATTAATGTTTAAAAGAAAAGCAGTAGAATTGCTCATAGATCAGACTGATGGTAGTTTGTAACTTTCTGTTACAAACTTTTGGTTTTTTCTGTTACAAAAATTGTTTTTCCAGGTATGTGTTGATTTATTTAGTTAGTTTTGGAGTATTTTCGTCTTGCCATGCAAGATACAATAATTTCAGTCATTGTGGAAGGTTGTCATGAAATGAGGATGTGATCTCACTTTGRTTTTGAGCAGCACACAAAAGATGCTTGCTGATTGATTGTTTAACCTTATGGGACTTGTATCTTCCATGTCTGCCCTATCAATAGGTCTTGTGTGAGGAAGGAGAGATGTGTCAAAGCAGCCAGAAAAAGAAAACAGAAAAGTATTGGAATTCTTCAGAAGGGATAAATAAAAATGGAAGGAAATATATAATATATTTTAAATAATCAGTGCATAAAGCTCTGAACAGTTTGAAAAGCTGTTTCAAGTAAACAGTTAAGACATTACTTTTAGGATTTAGATGTGGTTCAATGAAATTAAATTAGGAATCAAAAGACAAACTTTTCATCATATGAATAATACAAAGTTTAGGTGACTCATGTCTTAAAATATGTGGCTTTCAGGGGACAGAACGTTCATCCACATCAGACACTCAACTGTGACATAGCTAGCAATCAAGGGATTGGATCTTCATCACTGATTTCAGATTGTTCTGCTTCTCTAAACTTTCAGTTGCATCTTACTACCAAACAGGATTAATTTAGTAAATGCAGTACAAGTTGTTCTGTCTCTAATCAGTCGTAACGATCTTTGACTGGAAAGTACATGTAAATAGGGAAAACTGTACCCTATTAAGAAGATATAATACACTGAATGAGCTTGCCTTAAAAGAAAAAAATTAATATTTTCACAGCAAATCACAGGCACTGACGGTAAATATGGCCTTACTTGGAGTTTATTACTTCTGTTGTTGTCTTTTGTGAATTTTCCTTGTTTGTGAAAACAGGATATTCTCTTGCCATGATCCACTAATTTTCATAGTTTTTTTGCTGTTTGTCAGCTTCACTGCTRTGTTGCTCAGCCACCCCCTGTAACTGTTGTTTCACTTCTTCCTGTGCCTTCCTCTCATTCGTATCATTTCCGTATGTGTCTTTCTTTATAGTCAGGTGCTGATTCTTGTCTACAGCAAAATCTTTCAATTTTAACTCCATGGTTTTCCCTAGCAACAAGCACTCCTTTCCACAGTGTTTTAGTGAGCTCTCATCATTGTCCCTTTAACAGTTTCAATATTTAGCAGAAACACTCTGTTGTTACTCGTGGCGTTCTTGGGATCAAAATAATGTGGCAGTTTTCCAAGTTCAAGCAGTATGCCTATCTGAAGACCCACCACATTATTTTTCAGGTGATGAGATCTATCAGTGTTTGCACAGCATGTACACTGTCTTAATGAAATGTGACAAGTGCACCCAAATTACCAGAATTTAGCCAGCCTTAATGTGCARAACAGGTCTATAACAATTGTTAATCTTTCTTCTCTTACTGTTCAGTTCCAAAATATATAATGAAGTCTCTTCAGGGTTTGGCTCACTGCATACCCAAGTAAGAGGGAAGTTAAGAGACCATGGTAATTTTCCTTTTAGGTTATGTTAATTATGAAGCCCCCCACTCAGTAGTTATGTTCTGCTAGCTTATAATGTAAGTTCTGGYTGAAGTTGTTGCATCCTATCCCTGTGTCCCTTGTTTGGTAATGACTGGGCAGGGTATCCAGGCACTCCTCATGATCCACCATGGTGACCTTCAGTGAGCAAGCATTGAGCACTGCTTGTGTTCCAAATACCTGTGTGCCAAGAATAGGCCACACCAGAACTGTTTGTTGCTTCTTCCAGGATATAACTACGCCCTGCTTGGTCCCTGATCAGGACATCCCTCTAGTTTTAGAACCAGCAGGAGATCCAAAGAGCAAGGTAATTTTCATTTTGGCTGCAACATAGGCTGGGAGCATTCAAGTCAGCTGCTCCTTCCCTAGGACAGAGAAGACTACCAGCCCTGGTGTGGCCAGTTCCTTTTCCTTTACTGGCCTTTTCTTCAAAGCAGTTCAAGGCTTTCCCCTTTAAACTTAACCTTTGCAATGTCCCTTTCCAAATCATTCCTCTGCAAATTTCCCATTCACACGTTTGCAGTCTGCTTGTGTACACATGGTCAGACCTGATTAATCCWAATCAGTTCAAATAACCAGTTTTCACCTGGTTTTATGAAAACTTAAAAATGAAACAGATATGCAATAATGGAATAAGCTTCTTGCGTTTCAACTACCATTAAAATAGTTGGGTAAGAAGACCTAAGGTTATACCAAACTTGGTTTAACCAGATCTGTTGGAAGATCTTTTGCCATTCATTTCTGGTTTTGATACTGGCTAGGAACAAATTGAAAAAGAACTTGTGAAACAACTTTCTTTAGAAATATACTTAAATRAGTTTGGACTTTTTCTTATTTGACTCTTTACACTTTGCCATTTAATTGAATGAAGAGTATATTTCACTGCTGTTTCAACAAGAATTCCTTGTTGTTTTGCAGTTTGTCAATGCAATTAATTCTACAGAAATGGGTAGATTTTTAAAGCTGAGCACAAGCTGTAAATATGCTAAGTTTTAAGAAAGTTTCTTTCTTCAGAGATGCATATCTGAAAATTAAGAATCGAGTAACTAAAATCTGAGAATTAATATAATAACTATCATTTAATGCAAATAATTTAAATCTAATGGATTCTGCTTTTCTAACATATTTTCCTTACTGGACTCCCCTTTGTGTGTCTTGTACTCTTACTTAACACTTCACTGATTTCGTTTTGGCTGCCTGTCATACTTGATTAGGTTAATTTTCAAATTCTAACACGACAATGATGCCTCCTTACTGTAAGTAATTCTCTGTAATCTCTGCATCCAGTTGAGAATTCCTATTGTGCTCGACATTGGCATGAGACTCTAGAGTATGTTAGAAAGGCAGATTAAAAAAAAAAAATAATTGTACAACATCCAAAAAACCCCGAAACCAAGCAGACCTCAAAATGGGAGAGGAAGGGGAAACTGAGAACATGAAAAAAACAAACAAACTAGGAGGTAAAAGTTGGGAGGAAGATCTGTGTCATAGAATGCAAACTAGAAAAGGGTTTCTTTGAGAACATTCTGCTTCGTTCCGGTTTCCTTCAATTCCTTTTTCATTTTCAGTATGCTATCCTGATCTCACATTTCCCAGAGAACTATGTGTTCCCTCCTTCTTCTCCATCCAATACTTTATTCTTTTACTGTTCCTTTATCCTATCCAGAGCACTTCCTTCCATGTTCCAGATCACCCCAGTTTACTTCTCTCCCCTTTAGAATTTCTTTGCATTAAGGTCCTCTGTGCACAGCTGCAACTGTGCTTTGCCTTTGCATTGTGTTGAAGTTCACTGACCACTTATGCATGACAACTATTTATAAGTGTTACAATGGTTTTATTATAAATTGTTGAAGAAGTCACTGAGTTCTCTGAAGTCTTGGTAAAGTTCTTAAAAATAATGACCTGCCTTCCTGTTTCTATTTTTGTTCCTTGTAGTGGTTTCTGTTCTTCAAAAATATCCTAGGGATAGGATATGGGAACTGCCATACTTTTGAAAAGTTGTTTGCTTGTAAAATTTCAAACACTTTTAAAACTTACCTCCTGTTAAGTGAATGCTGTTCTTGCTTAAGCTTCATATGATGGCAAGCAGAACCTCCTAAAGGGGTCTACAAAGGCGGGAAATATTCTTGAAAACAGTGATTGTCTTGAGAAATAAATGTAACTTTAAAGAGGATTACATTGTCATTTTCATAATCTGCCCTGGGAAAATGTATAGACATGAACCACTATAGCAAGAAAGAGTAATTGGACACTTAGTTGTACAACAATGGCAAAAAATTATCACCCTGTACCTCAGAATTGGAAGACTGCTTACAAATTTAACTGAGCTGTAAATTCCAACCTGTGAGATAGTAATAGCTTCTAAACATGAACTTGTGCTGCACTACTGTGATCTAATTGTATGGCCCACTAGATGAGCAAATTAAAGGATACCTGACAGAGTTCTGTGACCAGTTCCTCGTAGTGTACTTCTACTGTAATTTGTGTGCAACAGGTTGTGTATCTTAAATTGCTCAGATAACCAGTTATTTTGATTTTAAGTCTTAACCTGAAAACTTGACTGAGCCACATGACTTACCAAACACTGTTTTCTGTTCCTACGTCTGTTGCGAAGTTTCATAAGAAGCCTTATTTTTTTATCTGTATTTGTGATTTTGATTATGTTTAAATATATACTGATACTCAGATATACGAGTGCTTTAAAATTGTGGCTTTGACCCTTCTGACTACTTCAGAATATCATCCTTTATGTTAAGATCTATAATGAAATGTACTTAGGGTTTTAGGCTTTAGCATGTGCAACTTTGCTTTTTATTTTTAGTAGCTGAAAATCTAACTTTTAATGGAACTGGAAAAATATTCTTATTAGAAAGATTCTGTTATGTGAAATCAGCTTGCTAGAGAAATTTCTACTTGCTCTGTCATAAAGTTTTCAAACAAATTCATTCTTTTATCCTTTTTAATTGCACACGAGCAAAGGTACAGCTTTAAGTGTCTGTATGTTATTAGGTGACAATAAAATGTCTTTGGCAGACTTTGGATAAATATTTAAAATGTAGCACGTGGCAGACTACTTTTTTCTGTTTGTTAATATACAAAATTTGAAAGTTGTATATTTTTATACAGTATATTTTTATGAGGAAGGTGARCATCATTTTGCTGTGGTTTTTTTGRGGAGAGTAGTAGTCCCTTATTGCTGGTTACGTTTTGTAATGTTTTGATACATTTTAGCCTATAACAATGATTTAGTATTTTAAATTAGTCCTTAAATATATATTTTATAATAAAAGCTGCTGATTACAAGCATAAATTTTTAATTAAAGAGTTCCTAATAGCTATTGTTTTCTGTGAGTCCTAGCTCTGTTCCTCAAGTATGCAGTTGTTAAAATTTGTGATGGGTATCCATGAAAATAGAGTTTTTTTAAATAAAGTCATAATATTAGGGACAGTATTTAATGGCACATGAAAAAGGAAGTTTTCTTGAGTTATAGAAGCATATATTGTGCTTTTAATGTAAAGACAAATATTACACGGTAAAGAGGGAACTGATGTACAGTTTTCTGGATAGTGAGAAATATTAAATATTGCAACATTTTTTATTACTGAAATGATGCATTAGTAAGAGTAAGAGAAATATGTTTTTCTCATAGAATAAAATAGTAATGAGCAGGAACCATGGAGAGCTAGTGTGGAAATTGTGAGAGAATTCACTAATATTTTTATGAGCTTAGCCCAGTTTCTATTCCCCATATTTTTGCAGTTCGGATATCCTTTATATGTAGTTGCCCATGAYGAAATTAAAATTATTTCTGAAAAATTATGCTTTATTTGTATTGGTTTGGGTTGGGGTTTTTTTTTTTTTTTTTCTAAGATGATGAAATTGTGTCTTTTTTTTGTTTCAAATTACTAATTTTTCAATGCATGTTTCTGTCTAGCTGCTAAGGAAAAGACATATAGGAAATGACATAGTTACCATTGTCTTCCAAGAGCCAGGAGCACTTCCTTTTACTCCAAAAAATATTCGTTCCCACTTTCAACATGTATTTGTCATAGTCAAAGTGCATAATCCTTGCACTGAAAATGTGTGTTATAGGTGAGTAGTGTCATAAGTATTCAAGTTTGTTACTAAGACTACAATAGAACTGTGTTTTCTAGAACTGTTGTTTTGTGTTTCTGTAGATATTATGTACAAAAGTTTAAAGCTTTGYTTCCTGTGAGTTTGAAACTCCAGTGTCTCCCTTGCATACATCCAGGGTTATGGAGCACAGTTTGTGGACTTAAATGGGTATACACAGCGAACTCTGTGCTGCTGATTTATGGCCACAAAATGGGGATATAGCAAGTTAGTGAAAACAAGATTTGCAGAAACACCAATAGAAATTAAYTTGAAATTTGTATTGCATGTTTTCTTTTTTTTAAGAAAATGCTTTAAAATAAAGTATTTCASAAGGCCAATAACTTGTATGTATCTCTGAGTATGACAATATGACACCAGGATGAGTCATAGCCTTTAAGTACATGAATGAAGACTTTTGGAGAATGTAAAAATATCACAAATTTAAAGGTGATTTAAATTTTTACATTTAAGTCACTGCATCATGAATTTTAGCAAGGKAAGGGAGCAAGGAGGAAACACAGTTGTGAATTGGTTAGAAATTGTGCAAATAGTGATAAAGCTATAAAGCATAGTGACACAAGTTYATGCAYAAATATTTTATATTCATTGTTTAGAATGAATTTCAAATGCATCATGAAGATGGTTCATTTTACTGTCTTTTAGCTGCCTATTAGAACTTAAACTATCTTTTAGAACTTGATTTTGCCTCAGTAACTGTTTTGTGTTGATTAATGTTTCCCAATTTACATTTTTCTTATTACTAAACTGTATCTGTCATCCCAAATGTGACTGTATTTCAGTCCAACAAATAGTAATTGTATGTAGTGTGCACAGTATTTTGAAATTCTTTTTCAGTTGAAATACATTATGTATATGTCAATTAAGGGGTATAATTGTATATAATAGGAAATATTCCTATTTCTCTTACATTTTGCTGTGAACTTTCCAGATCAAGAATTGCAAGTATCTTCCAATTCTATGAGCATAGAGTAGGTGGTTTAAACAGGTGGAGAATGCTCCATTATAGTCACATTTGACACCAATATTTTTTCTTTGTATTCACACTTCATTGTAGAAAATGATTTGAGGATAAAAAATTCTGTTTCTATTTATACATTTCTTAGTTTGAAGATGATGCAACTGAGTGACAGCTGAAAATGATAGATTTACATAAAAATAATTTTTAAAGGTACTTCTGTCATTTATTTCTCACAATGCTTTTTCATATTTATTCCATTAAGGAAAGGAGGCATTGGCACTCTAAGAAGTTGTCTTTGATAGTTTTTGTTTTAGTAAGATACATCCATAATGTCCTTTATATATTTGAATGAAGAAAGCCATTTAAAAACAGACAACCCAATCAGTTTGATGTGTCTGAAATGTCTGCAAATTGGCGTATGTCAAAGCTGTACTCAGTTGTGTAAATGGATTGCAGAGATCACAGTTTTGATTAGCATCTGATTTTTTTTTTTAGGGGATTAATAATTTTGTTGKTTTTTGTTTGTTTTTTTCCTATTTCTAGTGTTGGTGTTTCACGATCAAAAGATGTTCCCCCATTTGGTCCACCCATTCCCAAAGGAGTAACTTTCCCCAAGTCTGCAGTCTTTAGGGACTTYCTTTTAGCCAAAGTTATTAATGCTGAAAATGCGGCACACAAGTCAGAAAAGTTTCGAGCCATGGCCACAAGGACACGTCAAGAATACTTGAAAGATCTGGCAGAAAACTTTGTTACCACAGCCACAGTGGATACTTCAGCCAAGTTCAGCTTTATTACTTTAGGGGCAAAAAAGAAGGAAAAAGTGAAACCAAGAAAAGATGCACATCTATTCAGTGTTGGAGCAATTATGTGGAATGTGATTGCCCGAGATTATGGCCAGTCTGCTGACATTGAATGTCTCCTCGGAATCTCCAATGAGTTTATCATGTTGATTGAAAAGGAATCAAAAAATGTTGTGTTTAACTGCTCCTGCAGAGATGTTATTGGATGGACATCAGGACTAATGAGCATCAAAGTATTTTATGAGAGAGGAGAATGTATTCTTCTGTCTGCAGCAGATAATTGTTCTGAAGACATCAGAGAAATTGTTCAAAGACTTGAAGTGAGTACAGTTTCTAAATTGGAATTCCAATTTTTTTTATAAATAGATATATGTCTACATCTCCTTTGAGATATAATTAAAATGTCCTATGTTTATAGTTCAGGAGYGTTTTCAGTCTTCAGAGAGCATTATGAATAGTAAACTTCACAACACCATGTGAGATAAATGTTATCAACCCATTTTTCAGGGGTAAGGATTTAGATACCATTAATCTGATTACTTGCCCAAGGCRTGGATGATGCCAGGGTTGAAATCAGGACTGAAAAGTTTTTGCAACCTCTTGCTCTTCTCAAATCACGCCCTTGTTGGTAGAAGTATCATTAATTAAAAAATTGTATAAAATCTGAATGTGTAATATATACTTTACCTTTTTGTAAAAATCCATGAGAATATTTGTGGAAAATTTTGTGTAAGTGATTCTGCTGATTTGTTCCTCTGTACTGAGCAACTGCAGGAAGTAAAGAAAACTCGAGCAACTAATGCCACTTTTAACAGCTGACTGGATAMAGTTTTTCAGACACTTGATGACCCTGTCAGTACGACTGTCCTCTAACTATTTCAGTCAGTACAAATGAAATGACAGGGACTCCAAGATGCATCTAGTGGTTGCACTTCACTCTGTGATCTTAATTGGATTTAGATGGTTTTAGGGTTTTTTCTATTAGAAAGCCCAGCACTGAAATGAAATCAGTCTGCTTATAGGTTTCACACTCGAATAGTGTGATTGCAGCCACTGTTTTAGGGCCTGTGTAGTACTGCAGTCATTTAGCATTACTCAATATCATGCTCTAAATAACAACTTCCAAAGTACAATTTCTCTTTCAAGAGGTGAATGCCTTTAAACTCTTCTTGCCACTGTTATCCTTTTCAATTAACATCTCCAGTTTCACTTTCCTTGGACAGATATTTCCCTTCAAGAAAATAGTGCTCCTGTTAGGTGTTGTTAAATGAACAATATAAATTTCATTGCACAAATGGAAAACAAGAGATTTAGAGTTCTAGTGAAAACTTCTGCTGTCATCAATGACTTTTTTTTTGCTGTTTTTCACTTCCTCGGTTTTGCAAAACACAGAAATAACCCATGTTGCTGAAGACACATCTTTAAGATTTGGTAATTAAAAACACAAAATGAAACGTTTATCTGTGTTCACTTGAATGCTTCTCTGTTTTTATTGTCAGATTTTGGGTTAAATAATGACAGATTGGTTTTAAGCCTCAAATTTAGCATCAGTTATTACAGAGTTTACCTGAACATTGACTTCAGGTATCCATTTCAAAGAACTTTGACTGCCTTCTCCCTTTCCCTGCCACCTATCCAACTTTCACACTAATTAGAAGAATTAATTATTATTACTTGTTTTAAAACAAGTTTCTTACATCATCTTTTTCTCCTTTCCCCCTGCGTCTTCCTTTATTTTGAAAGCTGCATATTAAAGTTATTTCCTTGTTATTTTATAACATTGAATGYTTGCTACAGTCCTTATATACATTTGGTATAGAACCATTGGAATCACTAAAACGTATTTAAAACTCTGATGCCACACTTTATATGCATGCTTGAAACACAGTTTTAGAATACAGCTAAAGTTAGCAGCCAGATGTACCAGCAGATGCTAAACATGAAAGCTCAAACTGTGATGTAATATCAATCTTCAGTGACCAGATGATTAACCCTTTTCAGTCATGAGTTAAAGCGTTTCTTAAAACCATGAGTAAAACGTTGCACTTACTAAATAAGATTGTCAAAGGAGTTACTACACTTTAYTGCCTGGTTTTAAATCATGCAGGTAAGTAGAAAACCAGGAAACGTATCTGAATTTTAAGAAAATATGTAAAAAGCTGGCTAAGATTATGATTTTTGTTTGAACCAAGACAATCAGTCCAGGACTGAAAAAAGAGCTGTGACTTGCCAGTCTAGACAAACTTGTTCTTTGTTGGGGAGAGTATCTWGGTACAGAAAGAGCAGCAAACTATAGATTAACTTGGAGGCTTCTGTGTGAAGGCAGGAAAAGCAGTGGCTTTGAGCTTTGGGATAACAGAGAATGGCAGAGTGATAAAGGATTAAATGGAAACACTGAATGGATCTTCAGACAGAATCTGAGTTGACAAAATTTCCTTAGTATCCTGTATATTAAAAAAACTCTTCCCCTTCTTCATGGCACTTCAAGGATCTCTGTCTTTTAACTTCATCTGTTTTAACGAAAGCTCTAGCATTCAGAGAAGCCAGCTCTTAGTTCATTTCACAAGATGAGTGAAGCTGCAGCCACGTCAGCAGAATGCCCTGTTTTGAAGTGGAGCAGCACTAAGTTTCATGTGACATTACTATCTTAACTTTGAGGGAACATACACCTGGGGAGAACTAGATCTCCTGCAATACTTCCCACTGGGAATAGGTGAATCTTTGGCAGGAATCTTTATCTTTCTTGCCTTTTAACTTTTGAATATTTAACTAACTTGAAGAAGAGATTTTGAGTGCTCTGAGTTAGGGAAATCCATGTACTTTGGCTGATGCATTCATTGTGCAGTATTCTATAATAGTGTCATAATGATAAAGAGGTGTCAGCCCCCTAAAAAGAGTATTATGTAGCTTAATAAGGATAAAATTCCATCCCTCAGATGGGTTCCTGACTGTAATAGCATGTTCTTCTTTTCAGTGCATGACTAAATATATATTTTAGAAGCTGACAGAAGTGGAGCTAATGAAGAGCTGAAAATTTCCTTTTCACTTACATAGTTCACAAATTATGAAAGTCTTAGTCATGACTGAAGAACTGAAAATAAAAGAGCTAGGTTAACATTATGTTAAAGTTTTCAGTATGCTATGTCATTCCAATACTACATGCGCGGTTATGAACTCAATAGAAAGTTCTGTTTAAAAAGGAAAGCTTCTAAAAATACCAAAACTTCAGAACTGAAAAATGACAAAGGAAATAGCTGCTTTTTTGTTGTTGTTGGGAAAACCGAGAACCTGACTTTGTAAATAAAGCCTCCGAAGTACATTTTGGTCATCTCAAAAATGACTTTCACATTTTAAGTTTGAAACCTACATATCCATAAATATCTGAAATTATTAGGAATCTAAGTGCTACAGTTCAACGATCCTAAATTTTTTTTAATTCTCAGAATACCAGATCCTTGCAATAGCTTCAGTATTTCACAATTCACAGAAGATGATCCCTTAATAAATGAGGGCTAATTGTATTTCATTACCTCACAGGTTAAAAGCATGAGTATACACCAGCTTCCTCAGACCAGCAAAGTTTAAGTAACTCGTGTTTGTGGCACATTGTTCTCATGCGTGCGAGTTCTAATTTTTTCTGCTGAGTGACAGATAKCCATATAGAAATATTCTATAAAGGAAATAGCACTTTAAAACTTATTCAGGTACCAAATCTCATGACTCTAGTCACGACCAAGTTGCAGAAAAAAGTTACACAAACACCCCAATTTCCAGTCAGCCACTGGATTGGAAAGGAGTAAACATTAGGACTTCCATTTCTGATGCTGTGATAATTGGGGACAACAGATCAATCTAAACAGGAAACRTGTTAAAAGGAAGCTACAAAAGTAACTTTCATCTTAATGTTTGCTATGTGTTAAGTTCCTTTGGCAGTGATAGAGATGTTCTTTCATAATTGTTGCCAGAGAAGAATTCAGTCCCATCCATTCCTTGCCTGCCCCCTCTTTGGAGCCCTGTTTCTAAATGCACCCTGATTTTCAGCYGTACCTTGTCCTGCTCTGTCTGCAYGGCTGCACAAGTGCTAATGCAGTACAGGGACAGTGGRGTCTTGGGTCAGTTTAACCCTTCTGTGAAACCTCACCAGGTCAATTGCCTCTGACTGGGGTGCTGGAAGAAGAGGTTTTGTATCAGCTGTACCCAGTCACAGTGCCAAGATCCCATCAGCTGTGCAGTCCCACTCCCTCATCGTGCACCCCTGAATTAGGCTGGGCCGTTCTGCTGTGGCAAGCACACAATAGACTAGTAATGTAGCGTGCCTGAATTCTGGCTCAAGCATGCAATGGAGAGCAAGAATGACTTTTCCAAAGTAGCCTCCTGAATTAAGCTATAAAACAGCCTTTGTAAAGATCTATCCTGTGCAGCTGACAATAAAGGACACTGGCTTCCTACTCTTAAGCACCTTTAATTAAATGCCCAAAGCCTGTATTTTTGTGATACACACTAAACCCACCCATAAAGAGCATGAATATCTTTGTGAAACCAGGTCAGGTGTGCTGTGGAACTGCTCTTAATGCAGCATGACCTTGGGAAGATCCCTTGATCTGTATTGGAACGAGTGCATCTCTAAAAGGCAGGTATTTGCCTTGACGGAGTTTTTATGGGAGATCTTTGAAATGTGCTACCAAGATCTTTGATAGTGTCAGTCATATTATTCAGATTTTGTTCTATTTGTACTAATGGAGCTAAAATACTTACTGTTTTCATGACACTGACAAAACAGAAGGCTGGGGTAACTCAAACTTCCTTGTAATGTGGGCTGGAATTTTGCCTTCTCAGTCTGGTGCAGTACTCCAGCTTACAGGCTGTTGTATGGCTATGTTTTACACAACAAAACTATTGAGAACTTGTTTCACAGTATATAGAAATGAACCTGCTTAGCAAAATCTGAATTTGAAGAATTTTGGCTACTCTGTGTAATGACAGAATTACTTTTCATTGAATATGAGGAAAGTAATTTTTTTKTTTCCCAGTGACATGAAAACTCTCATCCCATTTTAGTGATATCCACATCTGGAGATGATGGTAGTTAGAAATCTGCCTATGAAGCAGAATAAATTAATATTTTCTTCATTGCTATTTTCTTGAGGAACACAAGCTGCTAGAACTGAAGCACTTCACTCAATTTGGCTCATGTTGTATCTCAGATTTACTACTGAATAAAAAATGGCTGAACACGTGCAGTCAGCCAAAAAGAATTAAATAATTGACAGGGCAGATTTTTCTTGCTTTGTGTTTTGCAACTAAACCAGCTGTAAAGTTTTCAGTAAGATATAAATGGCATTGTGTTAATGTTGGACAAGGCGAAAGAGCTTGACATAGGTCAGCTGCCTGCCCCAGAGATGTAAGATTTTTGGCATAGTGAAATATTTATTTTGCTTTAGGCAGAAACTTTCATTAAAAATAAATGTTTAAGTCATTTAATGTCAGTATATTAAAGATATGTAATATCAAGCCATACATGACTTTATAGTGTTTGTAAACTGATGTGTCTGTGCATTCTGACAATGGCATAACAATCTGGTGCTTCCTCAGATAGTGACCAGAGGGTGTGAAACCACGGAAATGACCCTGCGGAGGAACGGGCTGGGCCAGCTTGGGTTCCATGTGAACTTTGAAGGGATCGTGGCCGATGTGGAGCCCTTTGGCTTTGCATGGAAAGCCGGCCTGCGGCAGGGGAGCCGCCTGGTCGAGATCTGTAAAGTGGCCGTGGCAACCCTGACTCACGAGCAAATGATTGACCTTTTACGCACATCGGTSACAGTAAAAGTGGTGATTATTCAGCCACACGAGGATGGAGCGCCCAGAAGGTAAGGAGGAGGAGTTCTCAATGTCTCAAAATTTATGTGTGTTTGGGTTTTTTTTTTCTCTGTTCCTGCTTGAAGGATAGCTCTTTTATTGGAGGTGTTCAGTAAATGGATATTGTCTGTCGTGTTTGGTGATAATATTATTGAGGTTCTTAAAGTGATCTTTTCCCCAAAACCCATATTGACTTGTTACAGAAGATAAAATAAGATCCTGTAAGAAATTTAATGGAAAATTTACTTGTGCATGACTTTAAAAGGGTAGGACATAAACTTCAATGCATCATGACTCAGCCGTTCTGAAACGTGATATTACTTCTTTTCTTCCATAGGAGAGTTTTATGTTTTAATACTGAATTGAGAAATGTGGAATCCTTCTCATACAATTGTACCTTGTCAGTCTTTGAGATTCCTCCAACTCCTGGCTATTGAAAAAGATGCATTTTATTTTTTTCTTATGTTGAAATTTAAAGTAATGAATTACTGGGTTCTGGTCCTACATGGTATCAAGTCTTAGAGTCCTGCTTACTTTGTACAGATACCTAATTTATTCACGTTAAATAGTGAATTACATCAATGAGTTCATCATTTAAAGCAAAGAAATCTTGTTGCAACATGAAATATATGCTCACACTCAGGGAAAGACTAATAAAAATCATTACTGTGGTTGTACCATTGTTTTCAGGCATTAAATGCCTTTTTTCTTTTAGTCAGTGTTCCTTTTTTGGTGACAAAAGAGGTTCTTCATTTTTKAATATCACAAGGCAGAGAAATAGGAAAAATTGAAACTTTGTAACAGTGTGACTTTATTTCTCTTACACCTTGTCTAGTCAGTGTTAATTTGGCTCATTCTAAATGAGAGCTCTACCAGAGTAAATTTAATTACTTCTCTTCTTGTAGCAGGCCAACTTTAAATCTCTTGTTGATTTTTAATTCAACAGAAAAAACATTAGATGTGTTGCTTTTGGCAAGACAGCAAGCAGTAAAATTTTACGTAGTGTGCAGCACTGTGAAGTCGATGCCAACTGTATACGAATGCTGCTTAATTGGTGGCAATTCTCCAAGTAGTCATTGGCCTGATGTATGACACACAAGTGCTGTCCCCTGCTCAACCTGCAYGCTGATGCCTTCCTTTCTGAACAAAATGCCTGTGAATGTGGAATACCACCGTTTTGCTTAGTTGGATAGAAATTTGCAATTAAGCCTCTCTTTGCTTAGCTTTGCTATTCTCACCATCTGCTTCTGGGTATGAATTTTCACTGACTTGTTTGGTATACATTTCCAAGCTGTTTACAGAATATGAGCCTAATGAACTGATCCCATTATATTGAAGGTAAAARTGTGTATTTTATAGGCCCTGATAGAAAAATACATACTGTATGAACTGTTTATATCTCCTTTGATATAAATTTTCTTCCAGAGATAAAATGTTTAAGTCCCAGATCAGTATGATACATAGCACCCGAGTCGGTGTGTAGGAGGAGTTTGAACTGAGTGTTACCACACTGGAAAAAATCTGCAGAAGCTGCTTCTCTTTTTAATTTTTTTAGCATTTTTAAACTGTGACTAATTGCTAAAAAAAAAAAATAGAAGTATGTGTCTATTCTAAATATTTTWAAAAYGATTTTTGTTTTTCTTTTTAGCTTCACTTTTCTAGTATTAAAAAAAAAAAGAAATGTCTCTTTCTTTCAAATATCAATTTCTCACTGAAACAGACAGCTKCTCATTTTCCCTTTTATATCCCCCAAAATATGATCAGTGACTTTAATCCCAGTCTTCCAAGGGTTTTGAGCTTGTCTTTTTGCAGTGTTTATAATCTAAGCAGAGTAGACAGAAAGCAGTATAGTATAGTATAGACAGATAGCAGTATAGTATATATCATATATATACTATATAATATAGTATATATATGACGAGTGTGAGAGTTTCGGTTGACAAATACGATCTATGACATTCTTTGTAAAATATATTAATCAATGAGAGAAAAGAGGAGAGGGGCAGAAAGGGATAAATTATCAGAATTGAGGGAAGAAGATAGCCTATCACTGCTGCTTACTAGTTAAAATTTGTGCAGATTCATCTCCTTGTCTCCTCCTCAATTGCTTTTCTTAGCCTTCTGCAGTGTCTTGTCACAGAAACAGAGAATAGTTGAGGTTGGAAAGCACCTCTGCATGTTGTTGAGCCCAACCCCATTGCTCAAAGCCAGGTCAGCTGGAGCAGATTGCTCATGGGCGTGTTCACTGAGTTTGGTACATCTCCAACAATGGAGATTCAACAATTCAGTATTTCAGTTTCGGTATGCGATCATCCTTTCAGTGAGGAAAGTTTTTATGTGTACTTAAATGGAATTTCCTGTACTTCACTTTTTCACCTCACCTCCTGTGCTTTCACTGGATACAGCTCTTAGTCTGTCAACTTCTTTTCCCTATCACCCCATTAGGTATTTTATGCACATTGTTAAAATCCTTCCTGAGCCTTCTCTTTCCATGGCTGAATGATCCCAGCACTCTCAKTCTCTGTGTTTCAGATGCTCTCACCCCTTAACCATCTTTGATCCTTTCCTGGACTGGCCCCATATGTTCATGTCTCTCTTGTACTCTGCTATCAGGTTTACTCAGAAATTTACAGGTAATAGCTTTGTATGTAAAACAGGAGATCTGGAGAACTAAAATCCATTTCACCTTCMTTTGACCAGAAGTGTCACTGTCCTTGGGGAGGCCATGTACAGCTAAATAGGATAGAATCAAGCCTCTGTGAGTGATTCCAAACACATACCTGTGATAAACATTGAAGGCAGGTGTGACAGCTCATATAGAGAGAACCTTTTTAGTATCAAGTAGCTGTACTAATTATCAAATAACACTCAAAGCAGACATGCATATATTTCTGTCA
This sequence comes from Malurus melanocephalus, assembly GCF_030028575.1. Classification (NCBI taxonomy): domain Eukaryota; kingdom Metazoa; phylum Chordata; class Aves; order Passeriformes; family Maluridae; genus Malurus; species Malurus melanocephalus. The sequence goes on along the minus strand of NW_026623324.1, from coordinate 1,162,922 downwards.
TATTTGGAGGTCCATCAATCCTTGACCCAGACATGATGTGTGTGGGAGAATGGTTAAAAAGCAGGAGAAAGCGTTACATCTATTCTCCGGTAATTATTGCTTTTATTCACATTTGGTTTTAGAGGTTTTCTGCTAAGGAATGATACATCAGACTATCTGACATATGTAGGAAAGCTCATTTGGAGGCTGAAATAAGTACTTTCAAAGTTTGACTCATCGGGCAGAATATATGATCTTTTAGTAGTTGGGTGGACACTTCTGCTCTGTGTTTCAACCTGATTTCTCAGGGTACATACTGGTGGTTTGTTGTTTCATTTTGTGTGTCTGTTCGACTTTTTAGGGTTTCAAGTTCAGCCACTACATTTTTGCCCACAGTGCACAGATATAAAAATACATTCATCTTTGTATCTAAAAGAATCAGTTGCTTAAAAAAATTTGTACGTTTAAAAGAATATAAATACTATTTTAACAAAGAAAAATAATCATTAAAAAATCCATATGTATCATTTTATTAATGATTGTCTTTCATTTTCTGAGATAGTCAGCTGGTTTCAYTGCTTGAAAGAGTAGTTTCTACTTAGCTTTGTATGCTGGGTTTTATGAATMCAAAGTAATGAGGATTTTCTCTTTGGGCTGCTTACTAGCTTGGGTTCCTTGCTGGGATCAAATTCTGAAGTGTGTTTACACAGATTGGAYGTGAGTGCCATGGAGTATCTTGGGAATTGTACCCTTCAAGGGAAAATGAGTTTCAAGTGTGCAAGGGTGTTTCCAAAGCAGTCCCTTAAAAGAACATCAGCTGAAGTGGAGATCTTTAATCAAGTTCTTGACTTGATGATTTTTTGTTGGTCAGCTTACCCACATATAATCTTCAATCTATCAGCCCTTTATATTATAAAAGAAAACCAACAAAATCTAAGTGTGCACCCACTGAGTATAAACTATTAGCAATAAACTATTAACAAGATTTTTTTCCCTGCAAACTGTCTTGTATTTATTTCAGCATGAAAATAAATTATTTGAATGYTGAAGGTGCTTACAAAGGAATGTTAGAGAGTGATTAGGAAATTACAGAGGAAAATTCTGCTGAATAAATGTCTTCCACTACTTAATGTCGATCCTTCTGCTAAAGTCTTGATAGCAGCATATGCAAAAGCAATCATGGAATAAGGCCTTTCATTTACTATCCTGTAAAATTAATGAACTTGAGACAAAGCTCCTGCTGTTTTCAGTTGGCTCCAGCAATTAAATAATCATGCCCAAATTGATGCAAAAATCAAAATTATTTGTGTGGCATCAGGCTGATATTTAGATAGAAAGAAGAAATTGCTATTTAAAACATAAATTCATTAAATTACAAAGCAGTATTAGAACAAACATGCTTGTCGTTGTTTTCAGATCTGGATAAGTATTCTTGTGTCAAATTTGTTTCTGTGCTAGGACTGTCCCTTCAGAATTGTTGATTTTTTTCTTCTGATGTTACCTAACAAAAACGAAATGGTGGAAACTGTATTTCTTATCCAAATAAAAAGTCTTTGATTTTCTTTCTTACATAGAATTATGAATGAACTTATAGCAGGAGTTAATTATCATTACTGAAGTTTATTATGCATACAGTAGTTACAATCAAGCTGGAAAGAAACCCCTCAGAAATGCCTGGCAAAGCTCAGTTTGTCTCTATGGAGAGATGCAAAGAAGCAATCCAGACTCTTCTTTTTCTTTTTTTCATTCCTTCTTTCTTCTCGCTATGAAATCATGGAATCATAGAGTTGTTGTGGGTTGGAAAGGACCTTAAAAATCGTCCAGTTCCTGTCTGTATTTTTCTTTGTCGTGTGACAATACAGACATAGATGTTCTTTAGGAGTCCTCTAAATTGCTTGTCAGCTCACCATCACAAAGGTTCTCTTTGAACAGTAATGAAGATCAGAAGGACAATGAGTTTATCTTCCAGAAGGACAGATTGGCAGCTTCAACTCCTTACCTCTGTGGAGGGACTGCCAGAGTTATCATTTGCATTAAAGGGGGTGATAAGGTGGGCAGCAGCCTTGTCTGAGGTTGCTGTAAGCAATCTCATACATCTTATGTGGTATGAAATTATTTGAAAATAAAATTGGTATATGTTTTTTCTTTTTCTTTTTTTTTTGGTGATGTGTGACTGTTGGTAATATGTTTCTGAGAAAGTGGAAGTTTTGTCTTGAATTTTTGACCAGAATTCTCTTATACCATTTCAGTATTATGCAGAGTCTTGGACTTGTGCTGTAACTGATAGAGGGAGTCAGTAGAGTTGAGATATTCCTTCCAGGAGGTACTTCACCATGTCACGAAGGGGAAGTCTGTATATGTCTTAATTAACTATGTCTTGAGTCTAAGAAAAACTAATCTATTAAATTCCGCTTTTCAGTTAAGCCCCTAGAATTATATGAAATTAATCTATGTTTTATTATGTGGATTTCATAGATTGCATGATGAGTCCTTGGTCTCATTGTGATGCTGTGGGCGCTGCTGTAGTGTAAAAACAAACAAGCAGTGGAATAGAAGTGATTGTTTTCAAACACGACGTCTGAGTTGGCAGAATGCAGTTACTYCTTGTACTGCTGGGTAAAGACTATTGTGGAAGATGAAGTGTTTTGTGTTGGAACGATGGTAGTGAGGGATAACTTATCTCCTAATAAACCAATGCACACCTTGCATTGCTACTCTATACTTACATCTCACTGCAATAGTAATGTTGAACTAATGCTAAATTGTAACCAAGTATTCCAATTTTCTTGAGATCCTACAAAAATTGTTCATGATGCCTGAGTTCTRTAGGTAGCTGTGGTCCAAATACTGTACCCAGTAGCTGATATACATAGGATGTAGCAGAAAAGAAGGCTTTTGTGTAGCTGTCAAGGTGACAGGCTGATGATCATGGTGTATGGAAACTTCARACTTTTCTGTGGAGATGGATATTTACCTACTTTAACTAGCATCCCTGCCTCATGTAGGCCCTTCACAGAGCCCACTACAGAACCTTTGTATGGAATCTGAAACTAATGTTGAAAGTGTTGGTTAATGTAGCTTGGAAAATGTAATGGACTTCTTAATAATTGTTTCAGAACATAATGCTCCTTGCAGRAACATTTGAATATAGCAGATTTTACAGAGGGCTCTTAAATTTCATTATGCTTATTTATTCATCACCTGCTAGCTGTGTCATAGAGTCCTGCTCTCTGTAATTGCAGAGTATGTTTTACTAACCAAATTTTTTATGGGATAATATGGCTCTTGAACCAAAAATATTAGTACTTTTAATACTAATTAGTAAAAGTAGGACTCTGCTTTATGTTGAAGGATTGATTTAATTAATACCAAACTATAGTAAAGGACAGGAAGTGCTGTAATTTCTGATAYATGGTTAAGATATGGTCACACTTGCTTGTTAAATATTATAAATAAATCCATTTTCCAAATGTTACATTGGATATTACTGAGAAAGATGTTTGATATCCTCTGCTTGTTTAACATAAATTTAAGTMTCTTTTTAAGACCATAAAATAGAGATTTGTCTTTATGCATCCTTTRAAGTGAATTTAAAAGATAAATATAAAATTTAAATTAAAAAATGAATTGAAAGCTATCATTCAATACCAGTAGCAGTGTATATTCTTGCMCTGGTCAAATAAGTAACAATATGCYTAGAAGTTAGATAAAGGTCAAATTACATATTTGAGAGGAAATTGCATTTATTTTTGTGGGATTTTTTTCATGCAAGATAAGTTGCAGTTTGATCCATGGTGGGAAATGGGGGTGGGTGGGGATTGCAGGCATGAAGTAATTGATTCTCTGTCTTCCTGATAGAGGAGGTAGCTGCAGTTATGACTTCACCTGTCTCAATATACTGCAGTATCTGTTCTTTAGGCATTGCTTGTGAAGCAGTGAAGCATATTTTTTCATATAAATGTTGAAGTGATTGGTTTGGTACTTTTAAATTAAAATTTAAAAGTCTTCTATGACACAAGAAGGTATGTGCAACCATGGAAATTCTTTTTTGAGCCAGTTAAAACAAGCATGCTAGGGCTCCATGTGAATTCTTAAGCAACACTGTTGAATTTTATAGTGATTTGAAACAGGGTTGTTTYGTAAGGCTTTTTTTCTGCAGGAACTGTATCCTCTATTTTTTTGATTTGTAGGAAGAATGTGTTTTCTTGATGTAAACAAACATTTGTAAACAAATTTAAAATTTTACAAAATTTTAAATTCTTATTCATTCTGGGGTGGCTGCTTGTTTGCTGTTTTTATAACATACTTTTGTTAATTAGTCAGGAAGCTAAGTCAAACTAAATTGTAGTAAGAGTCTGTTTTATTTTTAAAACCCATGGCTATTTTTACAGCATTTAGAGTACTTTATGGGGAGTATCCAACAGGGGATACAATCACAATTACATGCAATAACTTTCTCAATTACCAAGATGGACTGTAAAATTGGTATCTTAATAACAAAAATTGGGGAAGGAGTGGTTTGTTTATAATGTCTGAATCCTATAGGAATGAAGAAAGGGGTGAAACAATACTAAGAAATTAGTAGAAGACAGATTGAAATTTTTACCTACATAATTGCTCAAATTCCTCATCAACTAATGGGAAACTGCATGTGTTTGGCCACATGAAAAGTTATGCACCAAACTAATATTAATCTTGCTGTGTCATCTCTGCATTCTTTGTTCTGTTTGTTTTATAGATAAAACTTATTAAAAAAAAAAAATTAAAAAGGACCACAATTCCATTGCTGGAGGCTGTTGTGTCCTACACCTTCTTTGTTGCAGGCAGTGAATGAGGCAGGGACTTGTGTGGAGGGAAGAATGATCTTCCCTTGAAAGGGAATTTTCTTCCCTTCCGGTTGAAAATTTCACCTGGAGAAATGTATTCCATATATGCTTCAACAGTAGAAGAATTTGCACATTTTTTTGCAATTCACTTAGCTTGATCTTTCCATGGTGTTCCTCTAAGAGGAACTAAGAGCCATTCTGAGAGCCCAAGATGATTCTCATAAGTGCGAAAAAAGTTTTAAAAACTGATGCATGGACTGAGGAAGTTTGAAGTGGTGTTCTGAATAACTGTGGCACTTTCAGGGTAAGGGGAAGGCAAGGGATGTATCAAACTGACCCTCTGAAATGGTGTGGTGATTTTGTAACAATGTTTTGTCTGCAGCACGATTCCATGTCTGTGAGAAGAGATTGTTAGGGTGGTTTTACCTCCTTAGGGAAGCTCAAAGCAGACAGTCATGATTGTGAAATTCTGCGATGCCTCCAGCGTGTCCAACTGTGATTTGTCAGGAGAGGTTGCATATGTCAAATTTTATTGATGCATCCAACAATGATACTTCTGATCAAAGAATAACCTTGAAAAACCAGGAATTCTGAGTTCTGCTTTGGAACATTCTAGTTCTTGAGCTCATCAAGTTGTCGTCCATCCTGTATTGGCTAATAAYCTCCACTCTCAATACTTTCATCCTAAGTTCTTTACCTTTTCTGTATGTTTGAGTGCCACCAGGGACAGAGATTTAATGCTACAGGATGAACTTGCCTATTTGCTACTAAAAAAATTGAGCAGAGTGAAGCATTTGGTTGGATCAGACTGAGCATGTATAGAGTATCTAGAATGTCATTGCTGCAGTTGCTCACGGCCTCCTCTTCAAAAGCCTTGAAGAAGGCAGTTTGCATTTTTCTAATATTTTTTCTTTTAATCCRTTTACCAGAACACTGCTAATGAAAATATTCTTTGGGGCGTTGATTMAGAAGCTTTAGTGCACAGTAATTGAAAGTGTGAGAATTTATACAATTTATTTGCACTATGTATTTGTGTTAAGTCATTTATGCCAAGATATTTTCAGGATTAAGACTGTAAAGTCTTTACACTCTGTTGCACTTCTCTAGGTGATTTTAATTTAGTTGGAAATGGTAAATGTTGGTTTTTCAACAAAAGCAAAGCTTGATCAAGACTCAGCTCAAGGAATGTAGCGGAATTGTAGCTGAGACAGAGGAGAAAATTTTCATTATTTCTTAATATATTGTTTTAGAAGTATTTAGGGTGTTTTCTTTATAGATATTGATTTAGTACACACTGCCTTATCAGACAAATAATGGAGATGGAATGTTGAGAATATAAAATATCTCCAGTGATAATCAGTGCTKACTTAAAGGGTGTGTGAAGCTTCTRTTAAACACCTTAATTAYTGARTCCAGTCTGAGTCTACAGCAAATATCCCACAGGCACAYTGGTCTTTTGTGGAGCACTCCCAGTACTTTTACCTGAGTTTACACTGTCTGTGAATATTTAACCACACTGTAAACTTCAGGCAGAGRTGGTAAGCCAGACTGTTTCTGATCTGTCTCTTCCTTCCACTTGCCTGTTTCTCTTCCAGGCATACAAATCTCCAGGAAAAGAGACATCAGAAAGTATACTGTGAAAACACAAGGAAAAATATKTAAATGCCAATTAATCACTTGCATAGTAGTCTGTGTGCTCTGTCATTTAGTGGGGACAAAGTGGGATTCTGAAGGAAAGTGCTCAACCTCACTAAGAAATGTTTAGTATGCTKCAAAGCAACAAACATATTTCTGAAATTTAAACAAGCCAAAGCTGTTTTAGAAGAACTTGATGCTTTGTGACTTATAAATACCTTGTTTCTAAAAGTTTTTATTATGTAAAATTCAAGCTGYATATTAATTTATAAAAGTTTAATATGTTCTCCTTTTTGAAGGGCAAGAAGAYGATGCAAAGATCTTCAAGCCCATGACAGCAAATCTTTTTTGAAATGTTTTCTATTTGCTTGGCATAGCAGTTTTGAAATGTTTAATATACAATGCTGTTAGAACACCTTTGGGCACCTGGAATCAAAATATGTAAATACTTCTGACTGTGAATGCAAGATTCTCTGTTCTCTCCTGTGAGACTGATGAGCATTTTTATTTGTCCCACAGGGGTTGTTCAGAACTTTGTCGTATCCCCATGGTGGAATACAAACTTGACAGCGAAGGCACCCCATGTGAGTATAAAACCCCTTTCAGAAGAAATACCACTTGGCATCGGGTGCCGACTCCCGCTGGGCAGCCTCTCTCTCGTGCCTCTCCAATCCTAGGAACATCTGACAGACTGCAGTGCCAGCAGCTTCTCCAGCAKGCTCAGACAGCCATTCCTCGTAGCACTTCCTTTGATAGAAAACTGCCAGATGGCGCAAGGTAATGCACTCTCTGCTTCATGCTTGTCTTTTTCCTAATGTGCCCTACCTTTGAAATCTCTGCTTTCTACAACTTTGGGGTCTTGTTTTTAAACCTTATTTTATTGAGCTTTGMCAGTAATTTTAATACTGAGGTTGTATGAAAGAGCATTCACTGGACCAGTCTGCTTGAAACAAGTGATTTTTGATGTTTGTGATAGAGGTGGACTGTAYTGAGGATCTTCCTGCTGAGGACAGCTGCCCTTTCCCTTTAGTCCCAAATCGGTGAAGTGGGARACTGCCTTGTGACTTCTGGGTCTTAATAATGTCCTTAATAATGTTCCCCACCTTTTGGAAGACTATTTAAGCAAATACTGAGTGTAAATAAAATGAACTCATTCCTTTAAAAATTAATTATTTAATCTCATTACCAAGCTATTGGCATAGTTTCAAAGGGTTCTGTAACTTATTACCAGCCCTTATGCTTTGCTTTGCTTTTAATTAAACAAAGCAGAGCTGGTGATTTGAATATGTAACACCTCTTAGATGATGGGATGGTATCCTTAAATGTTAGCTCTGTTCTAATTTAATCATAATTCTTCATAAGATCAAACTTAATTTTTAAAGATAAAAATTTGCAAGCACATTTGATCTTTGAATTATTTAGGAAAACCATATGTCTTGAGCAGAACTCTATCCTTTACTGTTTACAATTATTTTAGCTTGTGCCCTTATCTGTAGGGWGATGTAATTCTAATTTCCAAGGAAATGCTTATTGTATGTTGAAAATATCTGATTGATATAAAAATCTTAAATACTAGTCTTAAATAGGTTTAAAAAAAATCTGGATGAAATAATGAAATACCACKATCACCACATTGACTAGTTTATTAAGTAGAAAAGAATTAGTGACTTTTTGCACTGAAAATGTATGGAAGTGATAGCAGTATATATTTGAAAATATGTCTCTTTTATGGTCTGGAGAAGGAAGACTCCCAGTTGTGACCATTTGATCATTTTGTTCTCCTTCTCCCCTGCCCCACTCTTTACGCCCAGAAAAACTGAGAGGTGCATTTGTGTAAGCATTTTAATACTGTTATAGAGCTTGAGCCTTTTCAAATGTCTTGTTAATTAAATTCTCGGTAACATCTAGCATAAGGAGATGATGTATTAAATGTCTGGAAATATTCATCATTGATGAGGGTTTATTAAGCATACTGCATGCCTATACAGAAAAGAAATGAAATTCTGACATGCTACTCATTTCCAAACAGGCTTCACAAGCATAAATTGCACTTCTCATAGCACTCAGCAAAATACGTGAAAAAATGCATAGACTGAGTCTACWCTTATCCCCAAGAAATTCCTGTATCACCTAAACAAAACATGTGCAGTGCAGAAGTGCTGTTCAAGTGAAGACATGATACAGAGTATAAAAATGAGAGGAAAATTATGGACTCTGGCATGTAGATCTTGAAACCTGTAAAGAAAGATACCTAACTGGCAAGGTCTTTCCACATGGGAAGAGGCATAGGTGATGATTTGGCAGAGACATGAGTTTAAAATAGAAGGGTTTGAAGTAAGGTGGATTAGTGCTTATAAGTAGCCTTGCAAGGGTGAAAGTGTCTACTCAGGCTAAGAAAATGATGRAGAGATTTTAGAGGGTCAGAGACTCGGTATTGGTTTAAGAGTGCAAGCAGGGAGAGGCGTGTTGGTAAAACAGGGAACTTTAACAGCTGATCTGCAAATGAGCTAAGGGTGAAATCAGCAGTAAAATTGTTTGGTTTAGAGATAAAAAGAGGAAGAAGCAAAAAAAATGAGGACTAGATATAATAAAAGACTTAAGCAGCAGAAGTTCAACTCCTGTGACATAATATTTAGATGCCCAGTCCCTGTAGTCAAATTAAAAACTGACTGCTGAACACTCATGTTCCTAATACAGTTCCTGAGAATCAAGTGCTTTGAGAAAGCAGTCCAGGTATTTTTGTGTTGTTCAAGGAATTTCCTCTAATTAGTCATGAACAAATGCAAGAATATACTTGAGCTCTGCTTCTGTTTTCACAGAGTGGCTAATTCTGTGACAGCTACTCATAGCATGTCCCTAGGTGAAGCTTCAGTCAGGCTCACTCTTCTGGTTTTTGCACCAAGAAGTCTCTGTGTGCTTTAGTCACACTTGTAGGCAATGCATCCTATCACCTGCAGTTTGGAATCCATTCCTGAGAGCAGACAGCTGGAATTTTTGTGTGAAGGAGCTGTGTGAGCCATTCATTGATGAGATTTTCCTTGGTTCTCCTTTTGCAGCCACTCTTGGTTTAGTTGGCTAAGGGCTTCACACTTGTCCAACAAATGGGAAGTAAACATGTTTCAGCCTTGGAACAGCACAAAGCAATGTCCTYATTTTGAGGACAATTCCCTAAGCATCAGTCTGGAGGCTGGGAACACATGGGATCATAATTTACCAATTCCTTAACCGTGGGTCACTTAATCTGTGCAYGAAATGGAAAATTCTTGGTGCTAAGAACAAGTACCTAGGACTGAATGAAGCTGTAGCCTATTGACTGCTTCACTTTATTGCGAGAAGTTCAGTCCTGTCAATACTTGCCAGAGACAGACATGCTGAAAAATTAGGTACTACACTATTTATTGTGCCTTGGCTATTAGACAAAATACAACAGCTAATAGCTTTAAAAAATAAATATAATAGCTAATGTCCTTAAAATTTTCAAGCTGAACAGTAAAGTTGCTTATTGAATGTCATGACCTTGGGAAAGTGTTGTGCATAAAGAAAAAAACACCTCTTAATTTCACCCCTTAGTACATACATTCATTTCTACATGTAAAAAACAAAAAACAAAGAAAAAAAAAGGAAGGGAGRGAAAAGAAAAAAAAATACAGGYRTTGATTTCAAAATWATGTYWCTGAAGGAAATTGTGTTGTAGTTATGAAATGATATGTGCAGAAGTGAAGGAAAAGACAATGATCAAATCTAAATTTAAGCATTAAATTTCAGCCACYTGGAAATCCAGCAAAACTGCTTAAAGACATTTTTAAGACATGAGGCTGAAAAGTTAAAATAATAAGTACAAAATAATATTCTTCATGAAGATTTTTTATTGCTTTTCTACATCAGAGAATTAATGAAATTTAAAAAGTCTTAGTACTKCCTTTTCTGAATTTCCTATCTTTAAAATTGGACTAAGTGTGAAGGAACTAACAATCATTTCTGATCCACTGTGAGAGCTTCCCACACATAAATTTAGAGACCTAATTCAGCTGCTCTGACTCCTGAGTAATCCTACTTGTTCAGAACTAAAGCCATATCTAAGGAAAATGGAGTTTGGCACATAGACTTTCTCTTTTTGTGCCTTTTATTCAGTTGGAAATTTTAGTGAATGAATACTATATTTTTTTAATTCTTCTTAGAGTTTTATAAACTGAGAAAAACCTGTTAAATTCCCCAGATGAGTATAACTGAGTGTTCATGTTGTATCGGTATTATTTGAGAGAATGAATGTATTTGATAGCAGAAGCATAGCCCAGTTCTGATCTGAAACCCCACAAATCCCTGAGTGCACTGTTAATGACTCTGGTCAACATTACAGAAGTTCTCCGAGCAACCAGTCCTCATCCAGTGACCCAGGACCCAGCGGGAGCAGCCACTGGAGACAGCAAGTGGGATATGACGGGTACTGATGATTTTAAAAAAATTTTATTCAAATCTTGCAATAGCTCCCATGCATCTTTTTTCTTAAGTAAAATCTATATGGATGTTCTTATATTCAAACACTGTTAGTATCTTTTAAGAGGTACTGGTTTACTGATGTTTGATGTAACATGCATGCAACTACAGTTTAAAACATCCTAATTTTATTCTTCAGGACCATATTTTTAAATTCAGGTAAATAAGAAACAGTTTTTAGTTTTATTTTCCTAGAAACAGGCCAGAAATCAGCTAGTAACTCAGAACTAGGATAATATAATAATATTATATTCTTCTTCTATTATATTCTTCTTCTATTATATTCTTCTATTATATTATCCTTCTTCTGCTTTAGGAGAAAGGTGTTTGATTAAAAAAAAAAAAATCTTTATGGTCTTCAAAGGTTTTATTTCCTGCTATGTTTGTTTCAGTAACACGCATTCCCTAGCATACCTCCTCCAAAAAGTTGAAATTTCAGATGTCTCTCCTCCCTAAAAGGCTGTACATAGATTTTTCTTTCACATCCCTGTTATTCCCTTGGTACTAAAATTTCAGAAATTAGTTATCTGTATATAAAAGACCACCCCAATATAACTCATGTTATAAGAATATTATGTGAGACATCTGTTCTAAATGACTTTAAATTTATTACTTTGTTGCATATATACAGCTGCCGAAARCATTACAAAATGGTGAGCTATGGCAGTATCTACAATAGAGTAATATAAAAGCATTCCAGACTTGCCAAGTAGCTTTCAAAAGCTACTTTTCAGAAAAAAAAAAAGTGAATATTGAAAGCATCAGTTTGACTCCTTGAAGCTTATTAATGCTTTGGCATGATTGATTGTGGATAAGATATTCCGTGTAGCAGATATATATGCAGTATCTTGTAGACTCTTCAAGGAATTGCACATAACTCAGTGAAATCTCTGGCAGCTAAATAGATGCTAATAATTCAAATAAAACTGTACTTTTTTTTTGACAGTCAACTCATCAAAATGCATCTTGTGTCACTTTTTCCAGCACAGTTATTTCTAACAGYAATCTAGGTTTTAGTTGGTTGCTTTGTGAAATCTTTAAACTTTTGCAGTTTAATACAAAGCAGTGGATCTGGTACTAGTCGGTATATTCATTTTGCAGTGTGAAACCATGTAAAACTGCAATTAATTCATGATTCTTCACTGCAAAAGCCTTTGGGGTTATAGCCCCAAAAATGCATTTCTTCTTAAAGTTCGGTGTCTTCTTGGCRTGTTCATACTTCAGATAGAATGGTGTGCTGCTGAAAAAATTGCATGTAAATATTTCTGTGCAGAGTTTGGAAATGTTTGGGAATGATGATTATTTTAAAAGGTCACTTACAAAATATTTGCTTTCAAGAGTAAAAAGTGGTGTTGTTCATCATGTAACTAATATTACAGGATAAAAACCTTAACAGCTTAATTTTCTGCTTACATTAAAAGATGCCAGTCCCCTCTACTCCATGAACACCACCAAGGTTCAGGCTCACTGGAGTGTGAAGGAGGCAGAGAACGAGAGGAAACTTTGGAAGGAACTAGACATTCTGGTAATAAAATCTAAAACCCACTGTATCTTTAAAGTAAATGTTCTTTGCAATGCGGTGCCTGCTGAGATGCAGCCACCTCCCCATGTGGATCATACAGTATGACAGTGAGGGCAGGGACTGTTATGACAGTGTCTGATTCCAGAGAGTGGGCAGGTTTGGAGCTTGATGCTGAGCCATGTGCCTTTTTCCTTTATTTATGGCAGAGGCCAAGTGGCATTCACCATCAACCAAAGTGCTGAGCTCCTACAAAGACCGAGCTTTGCAGAAAGAAGGCAGCGGCAAGGAGTCTCCAAACAAGCTCTCACATGTAAGTGAAACACCTTTTACTTGGCTGTCATTCAGAACTCTAAAAATAAACAAACCCCCAAAACAGCAACAACGAAAAGCTACTCAGGACTTACAGAAATAAATCTTAAAAATAAGTTCTTATAATTTACTGAGACCACTGTGTGTTTTGGAAGCAAAGATTGTGCACACCTAGRTGTGGGTTGAATCAAGTATGCTTAATCTGTGTTTACAAACTCGGAATTCCAAGAGGGTTTGGGTCTAGGCCATTGAGGAGATAAAACTAGTATAGTCTCCACTCAGCTGTGAATTTACAGCTGCATTTATACTGGCTTGTTTAATCTGTGGAGTATTTAATTACCCTTTAAAAGAAAATAAAATTGTATTCACCGTACCGCTTTTCATCTTGCGTGAAATACCCGTCGAGTGTAATTATCAATAAGCACTATAAAAATGCAGCTTGGATGTTGGGAATGCTGAACAGATTTTCTAGACTACCTAGTTTAGTAGCTTGTCTTCAGTAATGGCAAAATCCTCAACAAGCCAGTGATGGAATGATCATGTTTGTTACATGGAAAGTCCTGCTGTATGTAGCAGGAGTCTGTACAATGTAAACTTCTATTTGTGTGTGAGCCACAGCATCTCCTAGCCTCTTCTAGGAGAGGGATCTCATAAAACAGTTAGTCACCCTTCCCATTTATATTCTACCCAATGGAAGCCCATTTGCCCTAGTAGAAGTACATCTGCCTTTATTCTGGCTACCCTGTCACAGAGATGGATTAATCCAGCTCTCTATAAAATTTATTTTAAAAGGTAAGTAACAAACCCCCCAATTTTATTGGCACAAATGTCTGACATGATTACTCCACTTCAATAGCCGTGCTTGGTTTAGGGCCTTATGACTTAAGTTACTTTCATCTGGTACACATACATCACAATTGGCTTCAATTTAACTAGCCACACGTCCAATTGGATTTGATTCAATGAGCTGCATATTTCACCCACGCTGAGAAAAAGCCAACAATAATTCAGTCTTTGCTGTGTTTCAGATTTGCAGTAGAGCTTGTTTAAGCAAATAATTACCAAGGCTTCTAGCTTTTAAAAATGCTTATTTTAACTGTTCAGAAATGCAATTTTATGSATGTTAAGCAGGTCCTATAATCAGAAAATTCAATTCTGATCTTAAGATTTGTGATAAAAGATGGAACTAGAGCCTTTTTATTTGCAGTGACATCAACCTTTAATGTGTCTAGCCAGCTGTGCAATTCATTTCACAGAAACTGGTGGTATAATTGGCTCTTTTCATACTTTGCAGTTATGAGATAGCATACTGTAAAAAAAAGATAATAAAATGGTCTTTGAATGGCACAAATGCAGTAATTTATATGAAAATAGATCTCTTACTATTTAATTTGAGGGGGGTCTTTTTTGGTTTGTTTTCTTCTCATTAAGATTGGGGACAAAAGCTGTTCGAGCCACTCCAGCAGCAACACCCTATCCAGTAACACATCCAGCAACAGTGACGAAAAGCACTTTGGTTCTGGAGATCTGATGGATCCTGAGCTGCTTGGATTAACGTATGTCAAGGGGGCTTCTACGGACAGCGGGATCGACACGGCTCCCTGCATGCCTGCCCCTCTGCTGGCCCCGCTGCACCTCGCTGGCAGCAGGGCTGGAGTGCACTGCCGGACAGGCCAGTGGAGCGACGCTCCCGAAGCTCCGGGGCCGGATGATGACCCAGCTAAAATCTATGCTGTTCACAGCTATGCCTCTGCTATTTCCACCAGTCACACAGCTGAAGGCAGCATGGGAGACCTCAGTGAAATCTCCTCTCATTCCAGGTACCTGTTTCTTACAAATTAGGGATTGTGGGTTGTGGATTAACATTCAGGCGACTCTTTTGTGTTGTTTTTGTTCTGTTTGCCTTTCTCTGAAACTGCACTTAAAAAGTTTTGATATTTTTGTTGCATTCAAATGCCTACATCCGTGGTTTTCAAGTAATTTTCGATAAGTCTGCCTGAAAAACTTAGCCAGCTCTCCTCCCAGATTGATGGAGGCTTTTTATGTGACCTGTGCAAATTGCTTAGGTTTTTAAAGTTGGGAAACTCTCCTGAACAGAAGAGAAGTTTGCACCTAGAACTTTCATGTACATTTGTTTTATCAGTACAGTGCAGCAAATTACGTTGAAGTTAATGCTGAGGGAAATAAGAAAAATTGRGCAGTTTTTACATAAAGTAAAACCACATTGCATGCCATCCCCCCAAATTTGCATTATTCTGATGCATGCTTTACAGTTTGTTGTTTGCATTTCTGATTGATTTTCAGCTCTTTTTTTTGTTACCAATGAAAAGTGTGCATCTGTCGTAAAGCAAGCTTTGAAAGAACGCTTTTACAGCTGGTTGTCTTTATCTTCCAGTTCCTGTTTTATGGTGACTTTGAAGTTGAAGCTTTGGTCTGTGTGTTAAGGTTTTTACTCTGTAAAGGATAGAAGGAAATGGTTTGCTCTTCTTTCCCTCTGATTTTCCTKTTTTCAGTATCAGTCAGTATCGGAAAATAACCAAATAATACTGTGTATTCTGATTTCCTTATATGCCAGACATGACTGAATTTGTTTTGTATGGTTATTCTGAAGAAATTTATTCTTCAAGGAAGTGTTTGCTTTAGTTTATTTGAAATAGTTTTTAGAGTCTTCACTAAAAGGTTTTCTTAGCGCCTGCTAGTGCTATTAATCATAATAAAAGGGACTGTTAAAATTAGCCAGAGGACTGTCTTGTGGAACTGAAATTTACTTCTGTTAAATTTGCTGATGATTTAATATTAATGTGTCTGATTGAAAGACACAGCTTAATCTGGTACGAACTGGCAAAATTATTGTGAAACGGAAAAGCACACTGGTTTTATGATTGAGAGATATTTGAGTAATTCCCTATGTAGTTCTTGATGTAAATGTGTGTGTATGTATTTACTTAAAATTGCACACATAAATGGAGTATATATATATATATATATGTCTTGAATTTAGGCTTTCAATTTTGGTTCACATCAGTTTGCATTGGCATTTCAGCAAGCTGAATTCCAGGCATTGTTTGTTCTGGAAACTCATCACAATTCTGTTCTCAGAGAGCTTTAATGTGTATGCAGTTGGTCTGTAGGAAATTACTGTGCCAATTTTGCCTCATTGATTTTGACCTTGAGAAAAACCTAACAGTGAGAATTATTGCTGCAGACCAGACATTTCTGATTTGYTGTTGCATAACATATTCCATTTTTCCTTCTGTGTGTTTTGTTCACTTTTCCAGTGGGTCACATCATTCAGGAAGCCCATCAACACACTGCTCCAAAAAGAGTGGCTCCCTAGATAGCTCCAAAGTCTATATTGTGTCGCAGAACAGTAGTCAACAGATGTCTGGGTCAATTTCAAAACCATACCACAGGCAAGGAGCAGTGAGTAAATATGTCATTGGATGGAAAAARTCAGAAGGAAGTCCTACACCAGAAGAATCTGAAGTTTCAGAATGTCATGAGTAAGCACTCTATTTTATTTTGTTTTGGGAAGAAAAGTTGTGAAAATAAATTTTCAAATAGGATAGAAAAAAGTTACAAAGTCTCTTTTGCCTTTAAGTTCAGAGGTTTTTTTCTGTACCTTTATGTACCTAATGAATAGCTCGATGTACAGCTTAACACTGGAATAATCTATGACAAATGTTGATCTTAGATGGAAGAAAAAGGCTCAAACTCAAAGGAAAACATGCACTATCTCAAATACAGAGAGATGATGCTTTCACAGTGGTGCATCTGTAATAAGCAACGTTTGAATCTGCTGTTTAAAACTAACTTTKSCATTCCTGCTGGCTTCAAAATCATRTTTGGGGTAATCTCCTTGCCTTCTTTTTGTGCACAAGCTGTTTGGTGCTGTTTCTCAGTAAAACATGGTCAGCCCCTATCATCTCAATAAATTGACAAGATGACATGCAGTATCTGATTTTGAAGTGTTTAATTGGGTTACTGTATCTTTGTTTAATGGGAATGGGTTATTTTTAACCAGTACCTAACATTGCATATGTGTGCATATTTATGGCAAGAATCATATTTAAAAATACATGCTAGAATGTATATGCTATGAAATATGAATCTGAAATCAAGCTCCTAAATTCCTAATTTTTTAATGTAGAATATGTTACTACCCTCCTGCCCTGGTTGTTTGTGTTTCTTTATGTTAATATACAGGTGTTTTTATTTTTCCTTCCCCAATGTTTTATTTGCACAAATAGTTCTGTTGTGGTAGAAATTAAACTTATAATATGGTAACGTCAGGGTTTCCCACAAATTTTTGGATTTTGAAATTGATGAAGTATTGAAAACAATTTCTCCTTACTTTGAATGACAGCCTTGAAATAAAATTGCATAATGAATCATGGTATTTAGACTGAAACAACGGCAATTTAGAAAATTATCTTCAAGAGATAGTTATGTTCAAGAACTATTAATTGAACACAGCAACACTTCATATATCAAAAAATATTTTCAGAGTTTTCCATGGCATACACTATTGCATCGCCTCTTTCTTTCTAGGAAAGCTCTCTATATCACAGAGAGGAAATATCACTCTGAGGATAATTATGTTGAAATAAAATAACATCTCTAATTAGCAGCGATGATGAAYATCAGGTCAATTGCTGAATGTTGTGCCACTATAGGTTATAATTCACTGAGAATTACACTTCACCACAGCAAAGCTTATTTCCTCTCTGCTGAAGACAGTCACTGATTAGGCTGCACTTGGCAGGCAGTAAGCAATGCCTTCCCATGTGTGCACTGTGTGGCCTGGAATCTCCTATTCTTCGATTACATTTTCAGAGCAAACCTGTTAAAATCTGACTCTCTCACTGGAAGGAGCTGAGGGTTAATTATTCAGTTTAACAGTCTGCTGTTGACTGTAACTCAATTTTTATGGGCTGATAATTAAAGAAGACACCTGTTTTATTTAYTGAAATAGCTTTATGAAATTGCTGATAATAAAATATACTTAGCACACTGGAGAATTTATTTCCAATACTTCAAACATTGCTGTGATGACCATAGTATTTTTGCTAGATTGTGAAGCTGGATGCAATATTGTACTATAAAATATTGATTTTTTTATTTGCTATGGAAGTAAAAGTTAAAGTATGTTGGGATGAACCTTTGGAAATGTTGAAATAAATATAACTTGTATTGACAGAGAAGTGTGGTGTGTAAAAAAGAGAGAAGCAAGCTAGGAAAAAAAAGGATTGTCTTTTTAAATTGTTCTTTAGAATTYGTAAACTCAATTTTCCAGGGGTACACAGTTTCATTAAGGCAAAGTGATAAAAAAAATTTCTAAACAGTGTGCTGCATCATGAGATAATTCTAACAATTTTCACTTTTGGCAGAAAATGATTGCAGTCTTTCAAATCAAATTTCTTGCTAAAAACACTAATTTTCTCAACAGAGTGTATGATGATATTGATGCTGTGTCTGCATCAAGTCCACTCCAAACTTCTGTGAGRAATGCCATTGTTGAAAGCCAGCAAGTCTTGTCTAAAGAAGATTTTCTRAAGCTGATGCTGCCAGACAGCCTCTCTATGGAGGAAGGGAGAAGAAAGGTTGGCTACTTTCTTTGGCTCTGTGGGTTTCAGTCGCAGTTAGCTTAGAAGTGGATTTCTGGTATGCCCAAAATTGCTATACAGAATGCAATATGATTTTGTACAAGCTAAGTGTATTGTATGGGGATAACCATAAGCCCCAAAATATCATTTCCCACRAGGATGGGAAATGTTTGTTTGATAATTATGTATAAAATCCAGTATTTGCTTAAGTACGTCKTTGCTTAGCTTGAGAGGTGGGTGCATGTTGAGCAACTTCATTATCATTTGAAAGGTTAAAAGTGACATTTTCAAGGAAGARTGCCTAAATTTATGCATCTTGTATGATATTAAAACACATGAATGAAGGTAAATTCCCCGTAACAGTTGGTACCAGCAATTCCTCTACAAATCCAAATCCCAGTTTCATGCAGGTATCAGTGCAGCTGCTCAGAAGGTGTAATTATCAGTGCTACTGGAGAGCCTAGATCTAATCTTCAGAGTGTGGAGACCACTGGTAATGTTTAATAATTCACAAAATGTGGATAATGAGCTTAAAATTTGCCACTCCYCAAAGTATAAATGGTTCTGAGTTCTGTGCTTAATGTGGAATAAAGAACAAAGCAATTAGACTACATGAGATAATTGTCACACTTCCATATTAACTCAATGCTCCCTTAACCTACTGTGTTTATACAATATGGTAAACAGCATAATCATCATGTCTGAACAAAAGTAACACATGGGAATCCTCTAAGTGCAGAGTTGAATTTAAAATTCARATCATATAGATTTTTTAACACGTGGTGTGTTAAGTATGCATTATATGTGCTTGAATTTTCATGAGTAATGTCCTAGAGGTTTTTATGATTCATGATTGATACAATAACTGGCGGGTTTTTGTGATGATCTCAAGAGCTGCCAATGTTTCTGACTACCTAAATGAGAACCAACAAGGAGTGAGGAGGTGTGACTGTCCTGAGATAAATGACTGCTGTCCCCTTCCCCTCTGAGACATCTAAACAAAAGTAAGAGAGACCATGGCCTCTGGCTCACAGTGGACTCCAGCCATAGGACTTGGCAGGATACCATCTTGGGTTATGCCWTCATAGAGGGTAGCAATCTTAATATTGGTGAGCCAACTTCACCTTTGACAGTGAAGTCAGAAAGGAATTTTCTGAATATGTGAGATTCTATGCYATATTCACTGTTTCAAAAGCTATAAGCATTGTTCTGCATAGGGAATGTGCAGCACATAATTAATTGCAAAGAAAACTAGGCATTTAATTGTTGTACTCCAGACAAGCCAGTAAAAATTAATAAGGTGTTAACTGTCCTCTGTGGATGTAAAGAAAACTGGGTTTGCAGTGCTGAGGAATGACTTACAAAGTGGAATGATCCCATTTTACATCACAGTAACATCTTCTTTTACTGTAGATATTTGTGTAGTGGTTTAATTAACCTTTTGAAATGCATAAGCAGTTTTCACTGAACTCTGTTATCCTCTTTTCTAAGCCTGTTTTGTGATATCCAGAGAGATGCAGTGTCTCAAGTTACTTTTATCATCCAATGAATTATGTGGCAGCATATATCAGTTCAGAATGTTTAACATTAAAACATGATCATATAAAATCAAATAATTTCGTGTATAGTCTTGCATACATGTTGTCAGAGTTGGTAGCCTTATACACATTTCTGTAAAACATTGCTGTCTTAAAGCTATGAAGTTTTCATTTAGCATTTCAGAATTAATAAAACTGCCCAGTATCTGATTAATTCATGGTGATATGTTCCAAAATATCGAGAGGAAGTATGAAAATTCAATTCAGTATCTCTTTTGAGGCCTCAGTAGATCTGATGTGGTGGAAGAAATCTCTGATCTTCAGTATTAGTTCAAGAATTCCTGATTGCCTGTCCAGAARCATACTCCCAAGATGATGGGATATGACTGTATGAATCACTTCAACCAGCAATATGTGCTCTTATTTTTATGTTTAGTTTTCCTTTTATGGAAACCTTTCCCCACGGAGGACACTTTATCGCACCCTCTCTGATGAAAGCATATGTAGCAACCGAAGAGGATCTTCCTATGCCAGCTCTCGAAGCTCCATGATAGAGCAGGCCTTGCCAAATGATATCTTGTTCAGCACTACCCCTCCATATCACAGCACACTGCCTCCCAGGATGAGCCTGACCCCTGGAATGGGAAATCTGAGAAGTAAGTGATTGTCGCTGTCATTGCTGAGTTTTTAATATTTGTAGTAAACTCAAATGAATCACCAAGTGATTTAAGTGAAATTTTGTTTTTAAGGTGAAATTAAGAAATGCCATATCAGTGTTCAAATCATCCTAGCAAAACAGTATTTGGTCAGCAGTAAATGCACATGRTTGCCATTGGTGCTCAATTTGTGTTTATCATATTTGGAAGCAGCATTCACTTTGCTTCCCAAGGAATTTTCATGAGACCAGTGATAGGCAACAAACATTTGTCTGAAGATACTTCCTGTTGTCATTTTATTTTCCAGTGGTGACCTCATCAAGCAAGCTTGTTTTAATTTTTTTTTTTTACTTTTATATACATTCAAATTWTTGAAACATTCACAAATATATTTGAAATAATAACTAAATGGAACAGCTTTTATTTAGATGATCCTTTTACTAACTTCTTAAAAGGAAACGTGCAATAAATGTTGACTTTGACTTCAATTTCCAAATTGAATTTGCTGATACTTTTTTTAAGCCTATTAGTAAAACATTTGCAAATGACACTTCAATTTTAATGGCAGCAAAAGAGTAGTCTGAGGTGCAAAGTTAAAACTATTTTATGAATGTGCTTTTTTACTTGTAAGGTTTTTGTGAGTGAGACCTTTATTATATGCTTAGCWTGCAATAATTCTAGAATGAGCTGTGAAGTTTGTAGTCATTTTTGTTGGAAAAAAATGGAATGAAAAGCCCAAATCTACTCAGACAGATATGTATATTTAGATTACATGTCTGTATTTGTTAACTTAATAAGAGTGAATTGTTTTGTCAAAAGTGCTGAATATATATGGTTCTCAGTTTGGGCTGATGTGTTGTGGACACCTGGAGTTGACATGCAGGAAAAAACTCCTCTTTTCTTTAGCTGTGCTAATATTGCATCACAGCTGACTGTGATTTAAAGAAAATGAGGACTCCGAAGTCCATACTTCAGAAGYTGTGGGTGAATTTCTTGAGAGCATTAAGGACATTTTAGGTGCAAGTCCAGGGTTAGTGCAGCCAGATGGCTTAAAAGAAATAGCAGTAAAAAGGGCTCTGTCATTCATCATGTCCTTCAGGAACTAGCAGGCATTTTCTACCTTTGAGAAATAAGCTTTATGCACAAAACAATTTTCTAGTTAGAGTGGCCTCAACTATGAGGCTGAGTTTGGGTCACTAACCACTGCTTCATTTTGAGCTGGTATCTCAAACAAATGCTAAATTCCTGCCTCACATGGGAATGCATGCTTGGTGTACCTTTTGCCATTCTAAAAATATTCTTCTTTCAGAGTGAAACTCTTTRCTATAAATTTAATCTGAGATGATCCTATTCTTTTACAGATAGCAAATGGAGATCCATTTTTTTCACTGGAGATGAATTCAGTAGATTTTTGTAGTCTATGAAGGAGCTGTATAGCATACTGTTAGGCACCCTGATTGTACTTTCTTTTTTTGTTTCCGTTGTGTTAGGCCTTGTTTTTTAGAGCCCTTTCTTGTGAATGTAAACATGCAATGGGATCAAGCCTTCAGCTTGCTTTTTATCAGGAAATAGGCGCAAGGCAATTAACCRTGTACATGCAAGCTTTATACTACTCCTCCAGCAGGGATATTTTAGTGAGTTTTGTATTAGTTCTGTCTCAGGCATCTAATATTTCATTCTTACTGCTGCTTAGATACAGAAAGTTATATATACACATAGCTGGAAAAACCCTCACAAAATCGGTATCCTGTCRGTCAAAAACTGATCCAAGGCAATGCATGCTGTTTTCATATGCAACCTTTGTTTTCTGCCTCTGGTTCTTTATTTTAAAAGTGCTTATCAATTCCAGTTACACAGAATCTTTTGTGATTTCAARGAAGTTTTAATTGGTTATCTGTAATTACACTCTGAATAAAACCACATCATGGCTTGCCCACCTATGTTTCAAAAATAAGGTTAGTCAGTATCTCCATAAAAAAGCTTAGGCTCTTTTTGAGGAGGTTTTTTGTAGCTGATGCCTAGTAGGTATTTCCATTCTCTAGCAGTGATGTGAGAGGTTTCTTTTTCATTTATAATTTTAACATGAGGTTGTAGTTCCAGATGTCAGGATTCCTTGCTGTCATAGTAAWGTCTTTTGTATGTGATCTCAAAGCATTTTAGTTTTACTCATATTTAATATGTATAGAAATCAGTGGAAAGAGCATGGTTTTGGCTAAAATTAATTTTAGAAAGATATATTCTTGCGTGCTATTATCCAGCATGAAATACTGTGGCAGCACCAAATCTCATGGGACCCCTCTAGCAAGGAAAAGAGTGTGATTAATAGGTAGGCAAGGCAGCACCAAAACCAAGGAATAATAGGTGACCTTAAGGGTTTCAGTTTACTGGGAAATCAGAATTACGAGACAGAATGACCATGCAAATATAGAAACAGAAACTTGATCTGTGTGTGATGCTGACTGTAAGAAGACAATGGAAAAAGTGAAGCTACAGGATTTTTTAATTATTGTTTTATCACTGGGAGAAGTAACATGAAAAAAGAGTTGCTTTCAGTAAAAGCCCAAAATGCAAAGTCTGACAGTTTTGAGTGCTGTTGATTGCATACAGTACACAAATGTAGAAATATTTACCCTATTTTATCTTATTTTTAACTTAAACCAGAAAGGAGATTTTGAATTTTACCTTGGGGACATTATGGATTCCCTGACTGAGACAGTGCTGTTCAAGCTGAGTGATTCTAACATGCAGTTGCAGGTACAAATCTATGCCCTTCTTGCAAATTCATGGCAGGCAAATGAGCAGGGGAAGAATGGAAACAGGAAGAATCCCTGGCACAGGGATTGTGATGTGGTAACATCAGTCGGATTCAGGAAAACACACGGAGACAAACTGACTGACATTGCAGGCACCATGGTCCACTCTGTTATGAGGGACAAAAARCAAGAGGAAAGAAAAGTGCCCAAAGTGATAAACTGGCAGAATGTTCCTGTGCTGTGAGGAAAGGAGCAAGGTGCAGGATAGTTGCCATAAAGAATAGAATAGATTAAGGAACGGAATATTTTACAGTGATAGACTGACAGATTCTGAAAATTCTCAGATTATACATGCCATTGGGAAAAGGCTGCCAGAATCACAGGAACTGTCTCTGCAACTGTGTCCATAGATGAAAGTCATATCTTCAGTCTGCCTTACCACCCATGTTAGCTTCAATCCAAAACTAGACTTGTTGATAAGAAGCATAAAATGAAAGAGCATCGCTGTGTATTGGTGATGTGCAATTTGGAAATYGGTTTTTTAGTAAGCAGATAGAGGCCATTGATTAATTCACACAGCTGAAGGAGGACATGTTCGCTGTTACACATTCTCAAACAGTGAATAGTTCACCTTTTTAGAGCATAAGACTGTCTTCAATAACAGAAGGGAAGGAAAAAGTAGTTACTGGAGACACATGTCCATCCATGAGCAGGCTGGCATCTTTGAAGGGAGATTTTGGGCAACCCTAGGCAACACTAAAGAAGGGAAGGGTTCAACAGGCAGAAGCTGTTGYCTAGGAGGACTGTAGAGATATAATTACTGACTGCAGGAAAGAAAAGCAGGCATCCCACAGAGAGTGGGATTTACGTTTGCATGAGATTTGATATGCTTCTTCACCTGCAGCATCTTTGGAGATAATCTATGTGTTAAATTACATGTCTTCTTTGAGCACAGTAAGTGAGGAGTACTTAGCAGATAGCTTTCTCATGATCTACATTCTCTGCATAGAAGTTCCAAATGAAGCAGAATAATTGTCTTGGAAGTAAAAAAGGTTAAATCAGGTGAATCTTCCTTCTTTCTGCATAACTAGTTACTCTTTGAATACGTGTGCGGGACCAATAGCCATCAGTTCCAGGAGCTGTGTTGGAAAATGAACTGACCACATAATTTTGGTGAAAATAGGGGCTCTCGGAAATGTTTTATGCTTATATGCATCAGTAATAAAAATAAACAAAATTCCTAAGTGTAGGAAGAGACATAACTGAAAGAATGGGAAAGTGCAAGATCAGTTATTTTATGCCAAAAGAGCTACAGCAAATAAAATAATCTTTAAAAGTGAAGACAACRCTGAAAATGTTTCCTCAGAAGAAACTGTGTTGCTCCAAAAGCCAATCCTGTGTGTAGTACGAAGAATCCTCCTGGACACACAGAGGTGGGCAGGCTTTGGCCGACTCTGCCCAAATCAAAAAGGGAGACAACAGGCAACAGCTGCTGATGTGGCAGTCATGCATGGAAAGAGTGAGGCACCAGTAAGGTGAGAGGAGCAGGGAAGAACTGCAAATACAGGAGGCTAGAAATAATTTATCTCACCCAGAGCATTCCTGGAATACAAACTATAATCTCTGAAAATCAAAGGCACCAAGGCCTTCAGCATTAGAGCTTGTGTTTGGTTTTTATATTTTCTTCTTCCCCTTCCTTCCCCTCCCCCACTGCAGAGAAACACAATTTATATCTTGAAAATTAATTATTCTGCGATGGCACACTCATGCCTGTTCAGTTATTCCACTTAGAATTTCAGCCATCAGCACGAGCGCTTGCGTTTTCAGAGCTATCAATATTCAAATCTCGACTCCGGCAGGCTTTCCGCAGTTGAGTGGCTCTGTCAGGGCTTATGCAGCTCTGAATAGGATCCACACTAAGGTGAACTGAGGTTCTCACAGAGACAATGCATAATGAAGGATGACTGCTGGTGAATATATCACTCCTACACGTTAATTTGGAAAGCCAGGAGAATCAGGCTGGGAGCAGGCTTCTTCCTGACAGGTTTCACAATCAGCCTCTGTGGGCTGATCACACAAAAGCAAGGGCAATCCCTTAGGGCCTGCCTGCTGGTCTAGAACCAAAAGCTGCCTTGCCAGTCTTTCAGATGAGCTATTCTGTCTATTTTCCACAATTRGGATGTATGAAATATTTGTACTTGCATAAATAACATTCTCACAATTCCCAAGTCATATACAAAAGTTCAGAGACTGCTCTGACTTTCAGCTTTCAATGTATTTGCACAAAGGTAGCCTTGGGTAAGGCTTTATATATGTTTATAAGGAACTGAAAAGAAAATCTTAGTGCAGATATATGAGTAGAATATGTGTCTATATTGTGTTTTCCATTTCACATAGCATCCACYCTTACATACCAAGAGTAGGTATTGAGAAGGACATTGCTACAGAGTTTTGTCAAGCCAAGTGTCAAGTGCCAACTTCCAAGTGTCATGTAGCAACATGTTATCTGCCATACAAGTGTAGAACAAGATAAATTCAACAGTAAATAGAATTTCTACCTCTTCTGCAGGGACTCCTAATTTTTGACAGAGAATTGTAAGCGTTCTTCACTTTCCCTTTCCTCATATTTTGTATTCTTTTTAAGCAAGGTTCTGCAAAGARTAGAGCATGTCATATGCTTTCATTATTGCTCTGTGCAGTAGAATGCTTTGTAAGAGCTTACTCTTTTAGGATTTTTAGGTCAGAATCCTGAAGTCAAATGGACATTAATATCAGGACAATGACAGTATGCCATTTCCTTAAACTATAATGTATCTTCCACATGTATGAATGCATTTCTTCCTTCATTTTTTTTTTGGTCTTTTCCTGGAAAAAAAAATACTCATCATACATATTTTAGTTTAAATCACTGGAATAACTAGATGGAAATTTTCTTCTGAAATATTTGAGGAAAAGTTACTATTTTGACCTTTTTGTTTAATTGCAGTGGATATGTTTGAACCAAAAATTCTCTTTTCCCAATTATGCTATGTGATGAAGTTATTATATTCCATTGCTGACTTTTTGGTTAGATGAAATGTGATTGCAAGAGTTTTGGTTTGTGGTCAGTTTTAAGAAACTCTGTGCCTGTTCAGTATTCTTTTTAACATGTTCACATTGATCAGAGTGAAGGCTGCTATGGACAGATAAGGAAAATATAAGGCTATTCAAGATAATTATGAAAATTAGCTGAAATTATTAAAATCTTCTCTACTAAAATGTATGTTTTTGCTACCTTTCTAGAAGGCTGCATAAGTGAAAGGTTTGTTTGAACAATTTATAGTGTATACATTTCATTTAATGTATGATCTGTGTCCAATATATGATGTGTTACAGCTCACACTGAAATCTCACACAAGTCTTATATCCTCAGTGATGCAGCTACAAATATTAAACTAATATGGTAATATTTTCTGTGTGAAAGGGGGGTTTAGATACAAGCTAGAATTTRCAATGCATTTAAATAAAAGCAGGTGGTATTTTTTAATTGCTTCTGGAACTAGAATATTTTCCCTTTCAGAGTAAAACTCTGCATGTAAATATCTTGCATGTTGTTTCAGAAATATAACTTCATTTATCTAGCAAGTTTTCTGTTCACTGCTCAGGTTTAATACGCCATGCTTTAACAATGTCTGTTGCCTACTCACACATATGAAAATGCGAGGGACACATTATGTGCAAAGTGGCACCACAAAAACCCCTTCAGAAACCTTTCCATCTCACTTTGCCAACATTTACAAGTTGTTCCACTCATGCTGGATATTGAACAGGAAAAGACAGACACAAGAGAAAKGAAGACAAGCACTCTTTGCTTATACATTTTTTTGCAGATCATTGTAGAAACTTCAAAAGTAATTGTACATAATTGTTGTAGGAAGACTAATTATTGTGTTTATTGTTTAGATGAATTCTGGTTCTCAGATGGGTCCTTATCTGATAAAGCCAAATTCAATGATCCTGGCCTGATGCCCCTGCCAGACACTGCCACAGGGCTAGACTGGTCTCACCTGGTAGATGCTGCACGAGCGTTTGAAGGTAACAGGAAAATTTGAATAAAGATCAATGTTCAGTACACAAACTTTTTTTTTTTTTAAAAATATATATTGTAAAGCCACATTTTGAATTACAAAAATCCAGTGTTTGCCTCTGTAGTCCTTTAGTTCTTTTGGCAGTATAAATTCTCAGCATGGAAGATTGTCGCTGAAAATTTGGGGTCTTCATGATACTTTCAATATCCATTTTAGATGCAATTCCTCCAATTTAGTGCCAAAGTTCTCTCTGTGATCAGTTGAAAAATCGATTATTTGAAGGAGAGATTCAAAGCATTTAAGTTAGATGCTTAAAATGAAACTGGGAGTAGCACTTCCCTGAGTTGGTTGTGTTGTGTTTATAACCTGGCATGTGTAGTCTAAACGGTGTTGCAGTCCCCCTCAGTTTCCATAAGCCCTTGAAGACCAGCAGAAATGCACAGTATATTTTCCAGTAGCAGAACTTGAGGTGCAGGATATAGACCAGGTTTGCTTTATTAAATTATGGAACCAGATTAACTAAGGAAAAAACTTCATCCGCTTAAAAAAACCTCATCCGCTTAATGTCTAAACAGAGGAAATGGATGTCAGTTTGAGTGTTTAAAGGAATATACACAGCTGAGTGTTTGTTTTTTGTTGTTTGTGAGAGGTGTTTTTTTCAGATGCTGTGCTGTCCTAAAATGTCTGATATTTATTAACTGGTGTTGCTTCCATTACTGAATGGATGGAAAGTCAAAACTATCTATGAATAAGGATGAGATAACCACAGTTATCATTGTATAAGATCAGGATCTTAGCTTCATGAGAATTGGTTGTGAAGTTAGTGATTTGGATCTTTTTTAACTAAAAGCAAGAGTGGAAATCTCTTTTCTGGTGCTGGATTCCTTCCCAAAGTTTGAAGTGATTGAAGTTCACTTTGACCAAAAGCTCTTCAGAACCGCTTGTTGTTCTAATTTAAATGGAATTGTGAAAACCCAAACCAACAGCGATGATTAGGAATTTGAAGAAGTGTGGTGTTTCTTGACCTGAATAATTATATGTGCAGTCATTACTGTTCAGTACTACTCCAACAAGGCTATGGTAGCTGGCAGGAAATACTGTGACACTGGGAGTCTTGACATCCCTTCCCTTCTGTTCCCATGCRTTTCTGTGTTCGATTGCTCAGGGAACACCCTGCTACTTGTTACTGGCATCTTAAACTACTGAAAAAAGATTCGGATCACTAAATAAGTAACTCTGTAACTTTGTACTTGAGGAATATTTTTAAAAGCTAATAAAAACTTTGAGTTAAACTGACTGAAAGATCATTCTGTACCAACTATGCTCCTGTATTTTTAGCTTTGAAAACTAATAGATTTTCATTCTTTTTACCACCTAGTATCATGATGAAAATAATTTCACTTTGGTAAGTGTTATGTAAGTGTAATTATATTTGAATTTGAGAATGAGAGGTAGAACGATGTTGCTAACCCACGGTGCTCTATACTAGGGAGGAAGGGCATTCACTGGTTGGGTTTTAATTGCAAATAACTTTGATGTATCTATAGATAATGCTGAAGAACTGATGGTCAGAGTTGTAAGATAGAAGCTGTTTATTGGACATTTTTGAATTATTGTAAGAATTTGAATAGTAAATAATCTATATTTGCATGAAGGAATGTCATTCTTTTCCATTTAGAACTCTACAGTAAAGACATCTGTGTCTATGTTACATGAGTTATACAATGTTTTGACTAAATATGTAGTGCTGCAATTAAAACTTTTTGCAAGGAATGGAATTTTAAAATCCCTGTACAACTTTATCCTATGTCTTGTAATTTGCAAGTTGTTTAAAAAAGAATAAGT
The DNA here is from genome assembly GCF_030028575.1 of Malurus melanocephalus. NCBI lineage: Eukaryota > Metazoa > Chordata > Aves > Passeriformes > Maluridae > Malurus > Malurus melanocephalus. Next base: position 1,133,692 of record NW_026623324.1, on the reverse strand, counting down.
AATAGGCATGTCATAGAATTCACTGGAAGGGAGTGTATTGGATATGAATTAACAGATGCCGTTTCCATGTGTATTTTAATGTTGTTGACTTAGAACTTGCTTCAATKTACTATTTAAAAATACCTTGGAACTACTGTTCTGCATTCTATCAATGTGAAAAAGAGAGAGGATGATTCTAAGGTTTATCCACTTCGGAATATAAAACTGTTTTGATCATTTTTTTTAAACTGAGTGGAAGTGGGATCACATTTCATGTAGGCCCATATAAAAAAAAAACCCAGAAGTAAACACRCACACCTGCCCTTCACATTCTGTGGAAAGGATCACTAAAAGGATAAGATTTTTTTTTTAATACTGAATCTGTGAAATTAGGGTTTTTCTCTAGTTTGGCCTTGACCGCCTGGTATTTTGAAGTTGTGTTCTCTTCTAGAACCTAGAGTTTAATTTTTTCTTTGTAAAATGTCTTTTCTTGCTATTAGTTTATTAGGATTACCAATCTGATTCCAAGGTCAGAGTTTTTCTCTTGTGATCTCTCCATATTATGTGTTGACAATTTACATAATTTGATCAGTTCAATATCCCTAGCAAAGGCCTGACAATCCTTCRTCTGTTTGTTTTAAGAAGCAGATTAATGCTAGATTAGACTTTATTTTTTTTTTTATTGTAGACTCTTTATGTGCTTATATTGTGGGCATCAATTGTATTAAGAATTAAATATGTGAGATTTTTGCTACCATTATCTGTACTCAGAGTCTATTTATGGGTGTAACAAGTGCATCAGTCTCATTTTTCACTTTCTTCCATGCCCTCAAATGAAGAATAGACAAAGTTGTTTATTAATATTAGCTTTTATTCAACTCAAGCCTCGGTCCTGTGTAGAACAGCAGTTTTTAACTGGTCCATGAGGGTGGAAGAAGCTATTACTTTTTTTTCTCTTTCTAATTAAAGTATGATGATAATTCTTTTCACTTTGTGAGCATTTCATTTTCACTGCTTTTATTTGACAAGAACTTTTRTAAAAAGCTGAATGTTTGCTTCCAGCTTTTTCTGAAAATCTTCTATAATTGCTGAGACAGGTCTTCACAATGTAGTGGAGAGTTGTTCAGGCATTAACTCCACAGGTATCAGAGAAGGGTTTTTGCTTGAGCTGCCTCTGTGGTGGGTCAGCATCCATARGCTGGTGCACAGTGGAGCATTATTTTAACCCTTCTCACTGCCTGCCTTTGCAAGACATAGTTTTGCAAACTTCAAGTTTTGCAAGCATCACTTTTGGCGCTGATGTTTCTCCAGAGATATTTCACGTGCATTCTGACATCAGCCCAGTCAGTAGCAATGGGAATCCTTTCATTTCTGTCATACATGAATTGGCTTCTTCCACTTCCCTTCTCTTTTTTCATTGGGAATTGCAGAGGGACTGTAACCAGGGAGCAGTTGACAKGATGGAAATACTCTGTTGTAATGTTTTCGTATCCATCCCCAAAGCAAACAATGAAAAATAGATAGGGCTGGATGTGACTGCACAGCAAAAGAGGGAGGGCAGTTGGGGTGAAAAGGAAGAAGTTAAAGAACCAAAAAGAAAAAGTTCAAGAAGTGAGAAGAAAGAAAGCCTGTTCAACTGAATAAAGATACGGGGATTTGTAGAATAAATCGGAATGACAAATTTGAAAAAGGAGAGCAAAGGAATCTCAGAAAAGATATTTTCTTTTCTAAGGGAAAAKAAGAGAATTAATTTTTTATTCTCCTTTTGTATTATCCTTCCAATACCTCTCCAAGATAGAGAGGAAGGACTGGCCTTCAACATGTTCATTATGTTGCTGATGACTTTTTAGATCTTTTCTACATTTTGGGGACCAAAAAGAGAGGCATTTTTGGATATCCATACCTGCTACTGAAATTATAAAAGAGAACTGACACGCATATTAATATTGAATGTTGTTATTAGTAGAACTTTATACTACTTGTGCTACTCCARATTGGGTTTATTATGATTAAAAAAAGCTTTTGATAAGTCATATTGTGAGTATTAAAAGCCTAAGGTAGTCCTTCTGATGTCCCTGTTCACTAAAATTGGTAGTTTCAACTCCTGATTTTTTTCCAGATTTTTTTATGGACGTCTGCTGGTTGCCAATCAAAATRCAGTGTTTCTTAATGCAAATTTATCTTTGCAGAAACATCTGTGCTATTATAATTAATGTTATTTTAATATGATCTAAAATTTTCATAGCTAAATGTAATGCTACACATAACATAATGAGAAAGAAGTGAATCATTTAGAATGACAGATAATTATTTTAACAAAAGTAGTRTCTTAAACTGCTAGAAAAAGAAAAWATGAAAATATTTAGTTAACATTTGGTGATTTCAAGGGCATGCATGTGTAACTCTTTTTGCTTCAATGCATATGTCAGTGTATGTTTGTGGCTAGACTTTACCTTAATGATGAGAGTGGCTTCATGCACTCTACTCATTTTAGCCTTTTCCGCTTTCCAGTACATCAAAATTGCCTGGACATTTTTCTGGCCTCTGTTAGTGGTCTGGAATAATGAAAATCCAGATTTAAATTCTTAGTGGTTACAGCTGTATGACTTCATTACTGTAAATTAAAAATTAATTTTTGTTTCATCTTTGGTCTTGCTAAGTCAACTGTTGTTTAAACTTTTGATATAAAGACCAATATATTTTTTGCAAATAGTTTTCCATAGATGGCTCTATCTGGAGTTTGGCTGGGACATCTCAGTTAAAAATAAGAGCTATGAGATTTACATGTATTTTCTTCTCTTTCTTATGTATGTTTCACTTCAATTGAATAAGAGGGGTCACTGTAGTTTGGAGGCAGCAGAACATAGGTCTACAGCATCATACCCAGCAATACACTTGATTTTTCCGTATAAAAACTAATTTTTGGTGAAAGTTACTTTTTCATTTCATTTTTATTAAAAAGGACTCAGGCCAATTCTGTTAAGAATGAATAAACCAAAAATTAGTAGGAAGATTTTGCTCTTTGAAGCCCAAGTTCAGCCCTTGCCAAAATTCTGAATTAAATAGTTAATCGGTGAAACTATTGCTAAGCATGAATAYTTACATATTGTATAATTACTGAAAATAAAAATGGTCTTGAAAAGTATTCAAAGACAAAATGTTTTCCTAGTCCAAGAACTAGCTGTTGTACTAGTTATTGCAGAGATTTTATTGTGTTATTAACTTGTTCAGAAAATTATTTTGACATTAGCCTGGCTTTGGAAAATAGGGACTCTTTGAAGAGCAATGCARGGATTTATCAAGTATGTTACATAATTTGAGAATTTAAATTATAAGTGGCCATATAGTGACTTTTTTYCTCACTTTGTGAATGTGAGAGTATGGTTTCATATTTTAGAAAGATATGAATATGGGAAATATGTTTAAGTTGTACTACAGGAAAGGTCTAACAATTAGTTTTCTACACTAAGTGTTATTATTATTTTGAAATTAAGTAGAGTTGAACTTCATTAGAGATTATTAAAGGGAGGAAAGGTTAATCCACACGTTATGCTTCAAGCAGACATTTTTATATTTTTGCTGTGTGTTGAAATAATGGAAAAATATTTTGAAATAGTGTGTTTAAAACTGGCATGATRTGATTTCATTAACAGCTGCTTATACCTGGTTTTGCACCTGCTTTTATCCATCAAGAAAAAGATTCTTCAAAATAGTATGGAGATCAAACTGAACAAACACTTCCTCAGCTGACAAAATAAACCAGACAAGTGGCCAGACTCTTTGATTAAGCTTAGTCATCAGAGGGAGAAAAATGTGGATTTTTTTTTATATTGCAATCGAATTTCTTCTGAAACACGATGTTGCATGTCGCATTTTGTTAGCCATAGGAAAATAGCAACGGCATAGTGTTTCTTGCTGACTTTGTTTCTAACAAGTGATAATRAAAATGTTAATGATATGAAGGTGAAACCAATAATTATCTGTGTACTTCAGACTGTTTGTTTACATTGTCTTGTTTCTGGCCTACATTCTGTGTTTGATCTGGGAAGCTAACTTTAGTTTATCCATACTAAGTAAATCTGTTTAACTTAGTAGGTTTCAAATCTGTAAATGATGTCATTGATTATGTGTTTGAAGTTATTCTTACCTAATTGTCAGCACATACGGAAAAATCTTGTCCATATTGGCTGAGATCCATCACCAGTCAGAAATAAGGATAAAAGCAGGGGAAATGAGCTGCAGACTTTAAAATTAGGCAAAATAAGGCATGCAACTTTTGTGCATTGTATTATAGAAGGAATTGATGATCTACACAGTGCTGAAAGGATTTTTTAAAGTGACAAATAGCTTTTTAGTTATTTCCTGTTTTTTATTTGGTAGAGCTTTTAAACTAAAATGTCCTTCCTGTTTGAGAATATCCAGTATAGCCTGTATWCACTGTGTCCTTAAGAGTTTGAAGGATTGTCCTCGTATGTATCCTGCAAGCTGTCATGCTGTGTCACAGTTCTGGGTGATGCTATCAGAGATTTGGGGTGTGACACCTTGTGCTTTACTGTGATGGTGGTGCTGTGTAGAAAAGGTCTGGCAAGGCCRGGAGTGAGCTCCAGCWGGAATTGCACTGGGAACATCCCACTGTGTGCGCTGCCACAAGGGCCACAGCTGCTCCAGTGGAGGTGGACTCTCTTGTTCATAGGAACATTCTAAATCTTATTCCAGGTTTTGACTCAGATGAAGAATTTGGGCCGTTCTGTCCTCACACGCCGTTTCTAGGTGATGGTCTGGGATTGATGACTTTTGCATTTTGTAAACTTTTTTTTAATACTTCCTATGTTTGCACGTTTGCATGATAATGCAAGCTTTGGGCCTGGTGGGGTGGTAGAGCAAGGGGAGAAAGGGCAAGGCAGGCATGTTGTGGCCAGAATTCATCCAAGCCTGCAGACATGGATTTTGTTTGGCAGAAACAAGCTAAATCAATCTCCACAGAACATGGATTTTGGTTGTGGGTTGGTTTTATTTTTAAAGAAGACAAATTAAATCCTAATGAATGCATCATTTAYTCCTGTTCTGTGCAATGATGATCTGCATGGCATACTTCTATTATGTGGTAACTGATGTGTTTTGGCAACCACACTGTATATCCATAGGTAATTACATCTGTGCTTGTTAGATTATGTTCTAGTGAAATTCAATGCAGATAATCGCGTGCCTTAGTAATATATATAGTAAAATTTCAATTGATAMAAGTAGTGTGAATTTATTGGTTTTTAAGTATGCAGATTACCATCAGGCTCTGCAAATGCTTGAGATAGTAAAAGAGTACCAAGTGAGCAGTGCAGATTTCTGAGGAATCTGAGGGCTTTATGTCCATGGAAAAAATGCAAACCTTTTTGCTGAATTATTATTCTCATTGGTTGTGGCCCTGAATTCTGAAAGGGTTTTCTGCAGATTTCATCAAGACCAATTTACTGTTCATATCAGCATTAACTGGCCCRGACAAAACTGTCATACTGCTGATAGACATGAAAAATTGCTTTGGGGTTGCCTTTGGATGCAGGTGTGAGGAAGCCAAYTAGTTGGTGCATACATCTGCTGATTATCTTCAAAGCTGAGATGTAGAATCCTACATCCATTTTGCTAACTGAAGCAAGATAATGGCTGTAATGTAGCCTTTTATTTTGTCCTGGCTTAGATGTATCCTTATGTTACTTTTTTGCAGATCAGAGAGTAGCATCTTTTTGCACCTTGAATGATATGCAGCAAGCTCAGGGCTTGGAAGGAGCACAAGAATTACCTTTGGATGAGAGTCCCCCAGATGGAAAAGATTTTCTGGAGGATGCTGGGTATGTCAGAATTAAAGCAAGTTTCTTGCAAAAGTATTTTAAGGAAAACTTTTCTCTTAATGATGCATGTCAAAATGCCTGTATGCATGTTTCATGGCTGTTTGGTGGCAGACTTCTTGCCTTGACTGATCATTTCATTAATTTTGAAAAATGTTGTTTCTTGGAATTGACTTCTGAACAGYTTTGTTTAGAAAATTTCTAGTACAGTCAGGTAAGGCTCTCTCTCTGTAATAGGTCTGTAATGCAGATCAGGGTTAGACACAGAATTTCAGATAATCAAATTTCTCACTGTATTCCTCCTTTATAATAATAATTTGTTTTATGCTTATTTCTGTTGTCATTTGAATATAAGCAGATACAGAAGCTCAGTTTTGTAGGATGCCATAACCTGATCTGCAGCAAATGTCTCAAACCTTGGAATACTTTCTATCCTATCTTTGCAACTATTTGCTGCTTACAAACCCATAATTTTTCATTTCTGCAGAGGTAAATTCTTCAAGAGAATGTGTGACTGAGAACCACAGAATTTATGCTGAGTGACCCAATTCTTCAAATTCTTACCAGTGCTGTGGGAGAAATTAGTCTTTTTTTTTCCCTGCCTTTTGTGCTCTAAGGAGTATACTTGTTAATTTAAAGATTATACTTGTTATACAGATTTAGCAGTATAATCTGTCCACTACCATGCTTTAAAAGAAAACCACATCTTTGATTAGTTTTGCTCTTCAGTTGCAGGAATGGAAGAATGGGAAATGGAGGGAAAGGGTCTTCTTKCTTGTTGGACTACCACTTTTTAATTTGAACCGATTTTACACAAATTAGCTTGCTTACATGGTAAAGCACATTTATTGTAATGACTTCTAAGTCCACATCTTTCCCCAGGCTAATGATCAGTAAGGATTGCAAAAGACTGCTAAAGATGTTCCCCTCTTAGCCGTGRCAAACCTGTCAGCTTTGTGCAGTTGCATGAAGCAGCTGATTCAGCTTTGTATGTARAGCCTCTCTGTTCACCTTTTCTCTTTTATACACAATTACTAACGTGATGGGTAATTGCATCTATAATGTACGTGAAACTGTCTCCCAGAGTGCTCATTGTCATTCAGAAAACAGAAGCTATTCTCAGTATTTTCYTTCAGTCATGCATTTGATTAACCTGTGGCAATATTTTATGTGTTTTGACCTTTAAACAAAATATTTGTCTCCGTTAAGCCATAGGTTTATCCTTTACTGAAAATGACATTGCTGCACAGCAGACAAAAGAACTCTTTACAGCTCTTCTGGTTTGCAGTAACTGCTGCTGCATCTTGCTTGAGATTAGTGCAGTCCTTATCAGAATTGCTTGTTAACCAATGTGCTGGCTCACCATAGAGCAGCGAGTGTGACTTGCACTGCAAGGGTGTGTGCAAATAATTCCTAAAACATTCCTTCTTAATGTCAATGTAACTTCTGCCTGGTTTGCATGAGAAGCAGTGTCATATTTCAGATATTGCAGGATTGGATTGATGTTCTAGTAATAGCCTTTTGCTGATGCTGGTTTCATCTCTGTTTTCCTAACTATGCTTAAAYGAATTGGTTTCCTGTGCTATTACTAAAAGTGTAACTCTGCTAAAGCTGGGAAAAAAAATGTTTTTATCTAACTGGGAGTGAAGGAAGTGGTTTACTTTACAGGGAACACGCTCCAAGTACTCTGACTGGAAAAGTAAACCAGCTAGAAGTCATCCTCCGGCAGCTACAAACAGACCTGAGAAAGGTAAGACACCATTAGCATTATAATTACTCCCCGGTTTTAATGGTTTTATTTTTGCACAGAATTCATCAAGGGCTTGGAAGAAGTGCATCAGTTAAACTAGACTGRAGAGCTCAGGGGCTGGTCAGAACTCCGAGGGGCAGAGGGTCCTATGGGAATGGTTATGTGAAGAAATTGGCCCCAGGCTAACTAGTTAATGGGTCTTTACTCCAGAACAACTGTCCTGCAAACAGTCATACTCCAGAAAGAAAGAGRCACTTCATTTATGGTACTTTGGATTTAAAAAAGGATAGGGAAGTGGACAYAGGCACTGTTGCTAAGTAGTTAGCACTCCAGTTTTGTCATCCTTGTTGTCTTGTGCTGTCTTGGTCATGTAGCAATGACTTGATTTGTGCCTCATTTGCTGTYTAATTTCTGAGCTGGAGACAATGCCAGGACGATAGAAATAAGCCTGCTTTTGGTTWAAAAAAATCATGCAAGGAAAAGTTTTGAAATTAGATATTTTTCTTCTTTAACATATGCTTGAAATCAATTACTTTCAACTTAGGCTCTCATATGATTTATTATAGCTAAAAGCTTCTTATGCTTTTAATGCTTGATTTTTCTCCTTTTTTGTTAAGTGGAGTAAACTCCTATAACTTTACTATTAAAGTAACATCTAGTTTTCTTTTTAGCTTGCAGTATTTTCTCAGAATAAATTAGGTAGTTGGAGTATATCTGGGGAATTAACTTAAACTTGATAGTTGTCAGAATGAATCAGGGAGCTCAACAAAATGTAGCTGTTATGACTTGCATAGAAATATTAACAACAAAAATAAATGCTGTCATCACAACTACTCACTTTGCTGAACTTGTGTCTTTGTAACCAGGAAAAACAGGACAAGGCAGTTCTCCAAGCAGAGGTACAGCACCTGAGACAAGATAACATGAGACTTCAGGAGGAGTCTCAAACAGCTGCTGCTCAACTGCGAAAATTTACAGAATGGTTTTTTAATACGATAGACAAAAAATCCTAATGGCTGGGTCCCTGCAAAACACTTATTTGAACAACRTAACAGCTGTATCTTTGAAATTAGCGGGGTAATAATTTCACTGTGTTCACAATCCATTTTAGGTGTTTCTGCTGCATTCTCTATCCAGCTTTATTCATTTGAAAAGGAGAGAGAACTGTGGCAATTCGTCTTTAAATTTATATGAAGAAAGCAGAGAATAGCAGATATTTGTTTGTGTGCAGATGAATGTAAAAAATCCTTAGTGTCATTTTAGACATTTTTAGAAGTTGCTCTGGCTGGGACTTGCCTGAAGAGGAATATTTGGGGTTTTAGTTCCTGCATTTCAGGTGTGCTGGTGAAGATGTTAAAGCAATTTAAATTAGCTTGGGCTTCAGTATTGTAAGATAAAAAGAATAACCAGACATATACTTTAATGTTTAAAAGGTGCTCTATTTTTTTGTATGTACAGTAGTTTTATTTCCACAGTCCACATTGTCATAGCAATAAGAATGGAGGTATAGTGAATAGTCACAGAGCTGTGTTTATAAAATGTTAGCACTGATGTGTTTAACACTAGTTTGGATGCAGATACATTAGAGATTATTTATTTGCAGGAACAAATGGTGCCTGAATATAAACAGTGTTCTGATTTTCTAAAAATACACATGCCTTGTAAATGGCTCACTGGGGTTAGCCCACTCCCAACTTCAGTTACTTTTGTATAGTTGATGTTCAGCTAAACAGTTACACTGCTTAACTATTGAAATCATGTACGGTGTGAGCCAACCAATCAGTTGTACAATGCCAAATTTGTTTATCTTTGTACAGAAGCTTTGATCAAGTGTCTTGTATTTAACACCTTTATTTAAGCTTATTTAACCTTAAATTGTTGTTTTTATAAAATTTGTTTTATCTGCACTATGGTGAGGTCAGTTGGTTGCAAGTTGTAATATTTTTAGCTTGCCAAGACTGTACTGAGGAGTTCTAGAAAATTCTAACAATTGGATGCTGCTAGTACACAATTGATTTGTTTGTATGCTTTAACATTTTTAACTGTTTAATTTGAAATGAACATACATCCTGCTTTTTTAATAAATGTTAAAAATCTAAATCGGAATTATTTTATCTTGTATTATCTGTAATCGTTATTACCAGTAATAGCTCAGGTTTCCATTCAGCCCAGTCTTTGTCCATCCAGAGACAGCCCAACCCCTTAGAGTTCTCAGGGTCCCTTGTCACCGAGGAGAGGCTGCCAGCATTGTCACAGTTAATTTCTTTGGTGCATCCAGTCCTGGAACCTGGGACGTGGCTTTGGCAGTCTGAATAAAAGCTGTTTGGGCTGGTTGTAGGCACTGGTTAGTGGCCTCGGAGGAAAAAAACTGCTTCACTAAACAATACATCCTAGAGAAAATTTTCAAAAGAGATCTAGTTTCCTCATATTACCTTGTGTTAGTTGTRGCAGGAAATAACTTGCTGTCTTCTTGTGGCAGCAGTTGAGGATTGGATTGCAGTGATAGCATGTGTGAGATGTTTTGTGTACAGTACTGAAGTTAAAGTCCACACCAAAAAAGGACACCTTTGCAAAATGAAATCAAGCTAGTGAGCATATCCAAGTTATCCTCAGGAAGAAAAAAAAGTTCAAGATTATAGTTTTATCCCAGTTTCCTCTTGGCCACTGAATGCATTCAGGCTAACCTATGAAAAATCGTTGAATAATTAATAAATATATTCAACTCTTACAACTACAATTCCATGCCCATTGTTTGTCCACGTTGGCTGAAGTGTTTTGTAAGTTGAACAAGTATCAGTCACTGCTGTAACAATTGTTCTGAGAGACTCCTCTTAGGAAAAGTTATATATGGGCAGATAATCAAGTCTTTGGTATCCTTACACTGAAATGAAAATGACATTTTGTCTTTGTATTTTTCATCAAAAACTCTGACTTTTACACACCAAACAATCCAYTGAGCTGTATTAGCAGGGTAATTAAACATGGCAGTCATGTGTTACACTAGCTTCTGATTTAAGCACCTTACAGAAGTCATTAGCAAACCCATCTGGCTGGGGACCTTGCCAAATAACCGTGCTGAACAACTTGGGCAATTTGTCTGTGATCACGTTTCTGGGAGGATTTTCCTGTTTCCTTTGAAAAGCTGTGCTAACTGAAATGAACTTGAGGGTAAGCTGGCTCTGAAGGGACACTATGAGGTTTGTATAAGAGTTTATTATAAAGTCCAATATTCATTTTAGTCCTTTATATCTCAGTTACTGAAAACCAGCAGTTATAACTATGTGCACRAACAGACTTCCAGTAGTTATTTTTTCTATTTTTCCTATCCAACTAAAAAGATTTGATTTCCAGAAATGACAGAAAACTATCCATGAATGTACTATTTCTTTTGCTGACAAAAGCAGTTGGGGGCACATGGTTCTTCCTTAATTGACCATCACCATGGGGAAAAATTTTTATTCTGGCTGTTTGTGTTTTAGCRACACAGGAATACAGTATTTATTTATTATTTAGAGACTATAGTACAGTTTTGGCGTAGGTAAAGGTCATTCAATTGGACATTTTAATTAACCGGGTTTTTTTGAGAATAATCCTCTTGAAAGCATTTTGCTCACAAAAATGCCTGGTTTAGACACATGAAGGCAAAGACTACATTTACATGAGCAACAAGTGTGAAGCAATAGGAAAATACAGGGTGTTGCTAAACCCAGTTTTGGAGATCTTTCAGGCTCTTCCTTGTCCAGTTCCATGACTGGATGCCTTTCAGTGGCTCAAATCATATTAGGTTGGCTCTCTCTGAAGGCTCTTTGCTCTATGCCATATGATCTGAATCCAAGTAGGTGGGGGTGATTGGGAAATTAATTTCAAAGATGTGTTTGTGATCTGAATTAAGACATTTATATGGAAGTGWCTAAAATGTCAACAAAGTCTGCCCAGCACAGCAAGCCATTCTGTGCATTACTGAGATGCTGAAATCAAATATGAGCTAATGCAGATGTTTACTTCTGTAAGAGGGAAAATCACCAATTGTGGCAAAATTACAAAATGTTCTGCTTCTGCCCTACAAGTGACATATCAAGATTTATATGCAGATCTTTACTGAAGGGTTCCTTACTGAGAGATTTATCACAATGTGGACTGTATTTTATTGCAAACAGTTTTTTTTTTTCTGAGACCACTATTGCAAACATAAGGGATTATTTCTAGTATTTTTTCTGTTCCTGAGAGGGTAGTCATATTTGATTAAGGCATATGATAGCTTTATACAGAAGTWCTTTAGGTTGTCTGTGTGTTATTTGATATAAATTTTCAAAATAGTTCATCCTTGTTTTGTGCCTAAAGTGCAGGTATGTGGGAAAATGTTTAGAATATTTGTAATACAAACTAGCTAATTGTAGAGCAGTTGTGTAGGAAACAGTTTTYCAGTATGAGAAACAAAAAGAATTGCTATGTGCATTATGTTGTTGCAGCACTTCTTGAGCTCCATGCTGACTGGTTCTAATATATAAGGAAGTCAGTGAAATTCAGGAATTTCTGTTGTCCAATTTGAAGCCATCAGAGCTATTAATTATTGCTGAAACAAATTATTCTTCATCCCATCTTCTTTCTTCCACAGCAAAGACTATAATGTGTTTCAACTCAAAAGCAAGTATAAATCTTGACCTCAGCTCTTTTCTCCATGCACACAGGTTGTAGATTTCCTTTGATTCCTTGCACTCCCTTTATTTCTCTCTCTCACCGTGTTGTCTTTGTTCTCTGTCATGSAGAATCCAATGACAGAAGAAAAAGTTCTGCAGTGGGTGCCTGGTCTGGCCAGCCATGGAGTGGCAGAGCCTAAACATTTGTCTGTGTTTGCTCCTGCGTTGTTCGTTCCAGTGGCTGCAGAACRGCAAGCAAGGCTGGTACGATTTCATCCAGTCTTGTCAAAGTAGATCTTTGCTGTTCTGCAGACTCAGAAGTCAATTGCTCTCTTACACAGTGCTAGCCTTCTGAAGACATTTTTGACTCATGGGTAGAACAASCAGTCAAGAATTTGTATTTCCATAWTAACTGTATCTTGTRGATTTCCAAAACCCCTYACAAGGGAAGTAATTAAAAAAATAAAGGGAGGGGTGGGGGGTAGGGGGGATAGAGAGGATTTTTTTTAGATTTTATTTTTATATTCCTTTCATACAGACAACCAACAGCTCTGGCTGTTGCACAGTCTTAAAAGGGTCATAGCAGGACCAGGGAGTGAAGCCAAGAGACAAAATTGCTCATAGCCTTCTAGTTTAGAAATCACTGGAAGACTTCAAAGATACTAGTGTTGGAATCCCATTTATTTTATTGACTTCTCAAGGGAAATTGTATTATGTCCTTTGTTTCATTTTTTATTTTCTCCACTAACAATGGTTCTTTAAAGGCTTCTTTGCTGTACAGCATCACAGGATTACTCTAGCAGTAACCTTTGTTAACCTTTGTCTGCCCATTCATAAGACTCCCTGGCTGTTTCACTCCCAAGGCCAGAGACTTTCACTGCTGGGACCAAAGACCTTTCAATAGGGTGTCTCCAAGGAGCTGAGAGGTGCCCTGCTTGGTGCCCACACATCCCACWCACACAGTCAGACCAGGCTTCCTCACCAGTTCGAGCATGAGGTTCCTGTGGCAGTCTCAGATGTCTGATTCCATGAAGCCATTTATTCCTGGTGCAGTAACACATACACAGCTTGAGCTGCTGCCTCTGAGGAGGGACTCCCAATGATGAGCCCCCTGGGCTTTTATCCCCTCACAGTCTACCTGAGAACAAATCTTGCTGTTCCTCCTGAGTATTYGGCTCCTGCCTCCCTCTCCATATCCATCCCTCTCACTGGCTCACAGGTCTTCATCTCCTTTGTTATCCAAAAAGTCAGCAATTCCCACTTCTGCTGTGTTTSTCAGTGTCCTTTCACCTGGCTGGTGTCACCCACTTTCATGGGATAACAATCTTTGTTATCCCAAAGGTTGGCAGTTCTTGGCCTCTTGTCCCAGGGTGTCATGAAGAGCTCATCCCTCAATTCAGTCTGCAGCTGCTTGGATCAGGTGCATTCTTCAGCATTGACCTGATCCTCTCTGGAATAAACTGGGGCTGGTAGAGAAAGGATCCTCATGTTTGAAGAAAGGTTGTTCATCTGTTTTGTGATTTTCTCTGTTCCTCCTATACAACAGCAAATCATTGCATCTCAAAAGCTAAAAAACAGTAGATGGGAATTTTCTGACCAAAGTTATTAAAAAAAAATTTGAAAATTAAAAATTACTGAATATGCTGTTGATACCAATTCAGGTGCCTTTGTGTCTAGACATCAGCAGGAGATGTTAAAAATAATTCTGAGGAGTGATTATGGGAAAGTAAGGAGACAAAACCTCACTATGTCAGAAGGTGGGATATCTGAAGCACAGCAGTAGCAATCATGGACAATACATTGACTAATGATTCTGTGGCCAAAGACTAGAACTTTGAAAGAATAGGAAATTTTTGCAACCTGTTTTATGTTTTGCAAATGCCCTGTTAGGAACCCAGAAAACAATTGCAAGCTTACCTTGAGAGGATTCATGAGTTAGCCCTGATCAGAAACTTGGGAGAAGGTCTGCAGTACTTAGGTAGATATGACTGAATTTAAGCTGTGGGGCTTGGTTGTACTGAACACAAATTTAAAGGGTTAGAAGCTAATTTCTTATTTTCTTTGATTCCTATTTTGAAACATGAAAATGCACGATTGAGTGACAAGAGCTGTTAATAATAGAATAAATAAGAGACCCCAGGGCTGTCCAGTAGTAAATAGGAGTCTGGCCATCTGAGATTCTTGTAACCACTAACACTGTATTCTTTCAACTTTGAGCTCAGGCATAACTTTGACTGATAATATTTTCTGAAGGATTATTTTTTAGGTGGAAACCTGAGGTATCTGCATTCTCGTCAGTGCTGTGTTTCTGCCTCTGCATGGACATTCTGTTCAAGATGATGGATATTCCTTTCCCAAATCAAAAACAAAGTGCTTCTTTCCAACAAGCAATGTTTCCCCTGTGTGTAAGACCAGAGCTCCTGGAAGTATATTCTAGCATCAGTGCGACTTTAAGCTGTTTGGCTGACTGTCTTTTGCCACATAACTTGTGAATTCTTGGTCTTCCTTTYATTTGCTAAGAACTGAGTTTCTCTGTARGGGGTTCAGTAAAAACAAGYACAAAACAAAAAGCTCCTTTAGACTTGCAATGTCTTTATTTTTTAGGAAATACATGGGGTTTTGTAAAGGTGCAAATATTCTGTGTTTGTTCCTTTCTGTGGCATCCTGTCAGAAAGCTTAGAAAGGAACTTCAGGGTGGCTCAGTGTTTGAACAGTTCAAAGCCTGTTTGCTGAAATACTTCTGTGTGAGTAGGGGATCTTCAACATTAGCTCTAATTAATATATAAATATGTTCAGCATGCCCTCAGCCTGTACACAGACCAGAGATAACCTTGTTTCCAGTGGGGGAAGTGCCATTCCATCAGTTGCAGTCTATGTGGCTTGGACAAAAAGAAATGAGTAATCTGGCATTCAAAGAAGAAAGCAGACAATGGGCTCATTCCTACATATTTTTATGTCACCCAGCCAACAGAAGCTGTATAAAAGCTCAAAATGGTACCATTAAATCGAGCTGTGCTTTGTGAGCTGGGTGGCTGATTTCCTAAAAAATATCAGAAAATGTATTCAGCTYCTCTGGTGTAAATCAGATTTCATATAATAGAAATTACTGAAGAGAGTAAAACTGGGAAAAGAATTAGYCTCTTTGTGTGGAATGGTGAATTATATCCAGACCATATTTTAAAATGAGGTCAAGTGATTAGACCAAAAACAGGATATGAAAATAAAATTGAAGCCGTTCTTTATTAACTGTGACCTCAGTAGTCCACAGTGGTTTGGCTTATTGATTTCTAATGTTAATGTGGTTTAAACTTCTTACTAAGCTCTGAAGAATGTTCTTTCAACAGAACCATATCTATTAAATGAGTCATTTGCTCTTTAAAATGAGATAGCTTTGCAGCACAGCATGCAATAAGCCTCCTAACGTCTCGCCAATTGTCCRGCAGGATTGTTGATATTTATACAGAGAAACTTTAAAGGGATGCTGACAGGCTATCTGTAAATAGCCTTATTAAGGTTCATGCATAAAATCCTCTTGGATTTTTGAAGTGTGAATTATTGCTAAGATTGCATGTCGGTACCCTCCTCCCCAGTCTGTCCTCRTTTGTTATTGCAGAACATGCAGCATTGCTCAGCTGCTGATTATTTTTAGTTGGTTTGGGGTTTTGTTAGTAAATCAAATGTGAACTAGAAGAGAGTTTGAAATAAGCCTAAGGAGAGAGAGAGTGAATTCAATCTGCAGACTAGCAGAGAGGACCATCCTGTTTAAATGTTTTTATAATGTCATGGAGATGCTTTCATAATCCTCTTAGAGTGAAGAAGAGAGAAATGACTAGGCTTGCATATGTAACAAGCCAGTGTAAAATTCCTGAATGCACCACAGGTTCTGTCACACCATTTGTACAGCAAACCCCAGTGCAGTGAATGGCTAACAGTATGGTAAYAATGACTTGTCCATGCTTTACAAGAAATGCTATGAATTCCCTCCATAAAAATCACTATTTTTCATCTCTAGGAAAGTTCTCAGCAGTACCCAAGCTGCGTTTCTCATGTGGAAATATTTGCTTACTGTTGAGGGCATGAATTGCTTATTGTTGAGAGTGAGCATCCAAAGCTCATTCTGAGCTGTGCTGAAGCTCAGTGCAGAGGCTCAGAGGTATCAGAGTTGCAGATATACCTGCCCCTCCTCCCTGAAGGGAATATGCCAGAAGTAGCACAAGGTTGTCTAATGTCTAATACTTACTTGATTTGATCAGAATGCAGATGAGAATAAGGTAATTGCTGACAGAGATGGTCTGGTCTTCTGATGGAAACAGGTTGTTTTTACCCAATGTTCACAAACCTTTCCTCCCCACCCATGAGGGATATTTTTTTTCTGTTGTTCCTGTGTGGAGCTTTGAGCAGCTTCCTAAATTGCATGGTCCCACTTAGCACCTGAGGAAAGTGRGTTTTTTTTCCTTAACATCTTGCAGATTATTTTGTGAGTCCTTTTGTTACAGACAAGTCCCCCATTCCTGTTTTGAGTCCCCRGCTGGCCTTCTCCCTGCTCTCTATTACTCCCCTGGCTTCCTTAGCCAGCTTTGTCTCATTAAAGTCATCTAAAGGGAGAAGTGACACAAAAAACTTCAGATACTTTGAGGAGAGGCTTATTTCTTTGCCACATGATCTTCCCTGGCTAAATATGATTTTTTGTTCTTTCTTTTTTTTATGTATGGTTTTAGTTTTAAGCGAACTTTTGCAGAAGCTGTGAAATGGTTCAAACTTGATTGTAGAACCTTTTCTAGTGGCAGACAAATAAATTGAGCGCTCCTAGGTTATTTTGGAAGTAACCAAATAGGAGCTATATCTGTATTTAAAGTGCAGGAAGTCTCTTTTCTGACATCCAAAGCAGTGGCCTGTACAGCTGAATACCTGTCCCTCTGAAAGTATATTTAACTCCCAATATGTATTAGGTTTTGTACTGTCTAAAAATGTCCTTCTCTATGAACCTTTTATGATTGGGGCTTTACATTCCAACTCTGAGCAGTAACTATGGAGAATTCTGGTTTCTAATGAGGCTGCTTATTGTTCTCTTAAAATTATCTGATGACCTTAAACTTGCTGAGGCAACATTTCCAGAAAAGTAAATGTCTCTTTCCTCTCTAAGTGCRTTTTCATCATTTGGTCTGTATGGATTTGGAAGGTTCAGAGTCCATTTTTCTACATGCAGAGGCATTTTTTCCTTCCCTGTGAGGGACCACATTTCCTTTTGAAGCTTTTTCAGTTACTGTCAATTAACAGGACTTTTAATTTGGGACAGAAATTTTAGCTGGAAGGAATGTCTGAAGGTCATCATATCCTGCCTCCTGAAACAGCACTGCCATTTGGCCAGGTTAGTTATGGCTTTGTGGAGCCAATTCTTCCAAACCTCCATGGACAGAGGTTCCACAAGCCCCCTGAGTGCCCTGTATCATCCCCAATAAAGTTGGAGGTTTTATTCTAATATCCATCCCAGTCACAATCTGTGGATGTTTCCCCTTCCTATCACCTGGCAGTACCAAAATGTTGGCTTGTTTCATTTATRTAAATACTCTAAAAATAGTTGTAGACTGCTATTAAATCATCCCTTAGTCTCTTCTTTATCAAATTAAAGAAGATTCACTTCTCAATTCACTTCAATAAACAATTCACTTCTCTCAGCTGCAAATTTTTGCCCATATCCTTAGGGCCCCAGACCATCTTAGAAGTTCTCTGCTGCTCTCCCTCCAGTTTATTTTCATCTATCTCATACTGGAAGTCCAAAACTGAACACAATATGCCAGCTGAAGCTCTGTTAGGCAGTTATTTACCCCTATTTTCCAAGGACATGCAGCATAACTGTAGTTTCTGCCGCATTCCTTCTCTTTCCCACTAACCCAAATGTTTTTTGGAGATGCAACAATGTGTTTTTTTCTTTTGTTGCCTCTGAGATTTTGTCTGGCTATGGTCTGGAGAAAGGAGATGCTTTGCTATTGATGTCATCTGGGGAGGTGGCCACAAGGTTACCTCTGCAGAGGCACACATATTCCTGATAGACAGAGTCGAAAATGCTGGTCTTGGGCAGAGGTTTAAGTAAAAAACATGTGCATACACCCTCTGTGAGATGCACATTTGCTGAAACCCCTCAGAGAAGTGTGGTCACTGAAAGGAAAATAAACTTTCCATTAAGGCTGTCTCCAGACATTTCCAAATGCTGCTATTTGTTGCAAATCCAAGGTAGCAATCCTCTTGCTTGTATTTCCACTACAGATTCTCAAGGAGGATCTGTCTGGATGAAGCCTCCTACATCTGTACTCATCATGTACGTTTTCTTAATAGCTGGAGAACAAAAACAAGTGTTTGCAGAAGGTGGTTCAGCTGGACGATATCCCAGAGCTCCTCTGAAGTGAGTCGCCCACAGACAGTCCCTTTTCCTCCCTTCAGCATCAGAGGAGCACCAGAAACTGTGCACACATGTGGTGTTCAGCAGTGTAGTATGTTTTCTGGAGCTTTTAATTGTTTGTTGCTTTTGTTGCCTTTAATGTTTAGATGAATGTTATGAAGATCTTGAAAAAAATGCAAAACAGCCTGACCTGCTTTAGCTAGCAAGATAGATCAGTGTTTGGATTATTTGAAGTCAGCCCTGTTTTGTGTTCAACACAACATWTTATCCCCTCGAAGGTGATTTTTCATTTTGAATAAATGAGAACAGGAGATGTAAGATGCATTCACCCAACTTATCTTAGCTGAAGCAAGTTTGAAACATGGTTGGATGCCTCAGTAAATGATATATGATCATCCGGAAACAAATTTTTATAAACTAGGTTTTCTATCCTTTTTGGAACATTGTACTGAGAAGCAGAGTTCATCTGGATTCAAGCTGGTAAAAAGTAAAATCTAGTAGAGGCTCTAGCAGAGTATCTAATCAACAAAGTGACTTTGAGCCTGATCTCCTTGTTTGCTATTCTAGTTTACTCCTAGAGTAACTCGATTCACTTAACCTTACTATACTTTATATTAGCTTCAAACTACAGCTTCTCATTGCTGAATCAAGTCCTGTGTTTTGACTAAGATACAAAGAACTGTATTTTTTAAAGTGCTGAAGTCTGTGTTTGTTTTGGAAGATGTTAAAACACGTTAAAGAAAATTAGTTCTAGGCTGAATATTTGTGTGAGTTCTGCCTACAGCAAATCTCTATGACTGAGCTGCAGATCTCTCAAAGTAAAATTTTAATTTGGAATGTTTATGCAAGTCTTAATACTTGTGGTACCAGAGCATGTTGTCATAATAATAAGTGGAATAACAGAGTGTTGTTTTTGACCTCTGTTTCATCTTGTGAGACAAATGGATCCTCGAACATTAAGGCCATAAAGGATTACCTGAATAAAAATGTTTTCTGGATACTTGTAATGAAATTCAATATACTACATGATTCTAGCAAACAGCAAATGAGTTCATTGTTGTGATCAGTTTGTAAATGACAGTGAGAAGCACCACTGAACAAAAAAAATAGTCAATGATAGGGATTTTTTTTACCTATGCCTTTGTCTTACACTCCACAGATAAATCTTTCCAAAGAGCAAAAATATACAAACCACAGTAACTGTCTGCRAAAATGAAATCCTCTGGTTATTTCTAGCACATAGTGGTGTGAAACAATGGAACATTTCTGGCTTTGCCGCATCCAAAGGGAGCCATCAGTGGCCAAACACAGCAGTTGTAGAAAATGTGTAAAGGGGGGTTGTGGTGTCTTTGTTACTTGGAGGCAGGCTGGTGCTCAGAGTCCCTCTGGCTGCTCAGGATCCAGAGAGAATGGGAGCTACTGAGGTGCAACCCTACATTTATGCCTCCATGGCACTGATAGACCGAATCATCTCTGGATCTTTCTCATACTCGGCTGATCATGTTACTGGAGTTGTTTGAATCATTCTTCAAGGTAATGGGAATTATGTTGGGGAACAGAGCCAGGATCACAAGAGCCAGAGTAGCTGAAAGAGCAACAGCTCTTCTTGCCTCCCCCTCTTCATGCCCAGGGCTTCCTTGCTGCAGCCTGGGATATGTGCCATGGATTGGAATCCCAGCAGTCTGCACTAACTCACCCACCAACATGTCAAGAGGTTAAAGGCTCACCCTCCCTCCCGTTTATACCTATGGAAGAGTTTGGCTGGGAATACAGTTATTTTCACTTACTGAAACGGGGCTGTGCTTGGGGCAGGCCAGGCTGCTGCCGTTCAGTCTCCTTTCTTCAGAGCCTGGAGAGAGCTATGAGCATTCCCTAAACAGAAGCAGGCGTCGAAAGGCCCTGCCTTCAATCTGGCAGGAAACACCAGCATGCCTTTGATGTGAACTGGTGCTGTGGCAGGAAAACTCGTCTCGCTCTGTGGAGCCTGAGTTCTGTCACTCTCTCCAGAAAAGAGAGGGCAGAGCATTTTTGTTTTTGCTGATAGAGCCCATTACCCCAGAGCTGAATGTACTGGTGCCAGGCACAAATGATCGATAATCCAACAGCAATTACAGAAACAATGTGTATGAAATCCTCTGTGAAGAGACCGTATTTGTTCCTCCAAAATGAGTTGCTCTTTGCAAGAGCGCTTTTAGCTTGTAAAGAATTTCTTCTTTTATGAGTATTTCTCCAGYAGCTTACCCAGAGTCAGGTTTATGAGGGAATGCAGCGGTTTATATGTCAAACCTCACAGCAGAATCTCCTGTTGGGGCTATCCTGTATTTCAGATCATTTGACCTTCCTCCCATGTGCTCCCATTTCAGAGATGAAGGCTCTTTTGAACTTCCAGATTTCAGTGACTGGATCTGATAACCAATRTAGGGAAGGTAAGCTTTTATTAGGTGAATGTCTTAAGGGAAAACTTACATCATTTTAAGCAACTGCAACTCAGTGAKCTGCTAAAAGAACTGGGGGTTCTGTTGCTCTCGTTTTTCTCCAGAARAGGCCAGGGCACAGCTGAGAGTTTCAAAACTCTTTGCTCGTTCTACTCACCACGTAAAAGAAAAACTTTCACCTTTTGTCCTTACCCCTCTAATGAAATCCCAGCACTCTTGGTCAGGTGGTCTACTTTGATTCGCTTGCAAAATGAAATCAATAATCTCATTTGAAAAACTTGCTGAAGGCAGGGAATCTCCCTCATATTGGACATGCTATCAGAGGAGAATCTTCCATTCTGGGTGCAACCTGACCTCCAGCCTGTGAGGATAACTAGCCTGAGAGWGCATGAGGGATTTACTGGCAAAATCAAATGTGTGAAGAGACTGTGATAAGAGCTCTGTGCTGTTACTGAGGAGTTATTAGGATTATACCACATTTCAGTTTCTCGGTCACACAATTTTTCCACAGATTTTCTAAATTATTGTGTTTGAGCCAACATATACAGGATGATGTAAGGTACAGSCAGGTGAATGTGTTGACACACTGAAAACATAAGTAACAAAAGACATGGTGTTTCTGTTGCTTGCCTCATTGCACACGGATGACGGCTGAAGTCACAGTGTTTCTGTGAAATCATGAGTTTCTTTGATTATGGCTGAAAAAAATGTCTATTTCCCTTTTTCAGAAAGCTGTTTCAGGCACTGCTGCAGAAGAAAACCAAACTGGCTGAAGCCTGAATGCAGTATTTTGGGTTCCTAGWGCAGAAACTCATGTCATTGTCCTGCACCCCCACCCCTCCCATTTTGTTGGTAAGTGCAGATACACACAGTGAGTGTCGTGGTAGAGGAGGCCTGTTTTGAGAATGGGAAACCACACTGTACATGGTTTCTAGTCTATATGGGGTTCCTTTCTTTTAGGGAAGGAATAYGAGAGTTTTCCAAGGCTAGATTTGGGATCAGACATGTATATTTTATAACAATCTTCTGCAATATATCAAATGCCCTTTTGGATTTAATAAGTATAGGATTTCACAGAGTGACTTCCTCTCCTGAGGCCCTCAGAARAGCTCATTGATAGCCTTGGAGTAAGCTGCACCGCTGCTGAGGGAAATACGACACTCGTAGATAAAGAAGAGTGCAATTAAGAGCAAAAAACCAATTCTGCTCTATGAATCTGTAAGTGACTGGATTTGCTGAGGTGCCAATTATGATCCGGGGGGAGGGTGCATGGGCTCCCCATGCCACAATTGCCACCCAGTCCCAGTGGCCCCAGTCTCTACATTTGTCAGCTACCAGATCTGAGGAGCCTTGTGATGATCCTGAGGGCTCCTATGAAGCCTCGTAGCACCTGATACAGCAAAGAGCATTTGAACTCAGTGGTCCTCATTGTCCAGCCCCCACTGGCTGTAGTGGAGCTGGGTACCTCCCTGTTTGCTGTGACTTAGAAGTCCTTCATAAATGACATCAGTTCCTGAGGCAAGGGGTCAAGCTGGCAGCTGATGTGGACCAGAGGAGCCACTGATGGGCAATGAAAGCAAATTCCTCAGCACGGAGCCATGGTTACATGTTCTCTATATGTTCTGCAAACACTCTGCCTTCACTTTGCCTGYTTGTAGGGGATTCCTCTGTTTTTTACTGAGCTGATGTTGACTTCATTGTTTAAGGCAATGTTTAAGGCATTGTTTAAGCAAGAGTCGTGAATACATGGGGATCTCAGGGGAGCTCAGGTTGTGAATGTCTGGAGCTTTCTTAAAAACAGAAGGTAAGGGCTAGGGGATCACACGTACAGCTACACAACAGGGAGGCAATGGAGAGTTTGGGAGTGACAGGGTCTGTTCAGTTTTTTCCTCCTGGATCTTTGGCCTGATGTGTTTCTACACAACAGCCTCCCTTTTGGAGGTCCCATGTGGCTTCTGATCCCAGGTGGAGCAGGCTGTGACACCTCCCMGGAGCAGCCAAAATGCAGATTGCCTTAGACAGATGTGACACAAGCACCTTCACTGTGCATAAAGGTAAACCAATTTTTGTTTTAAGAATGAAAAAGYAGTGACATGACTCATTAATTCCAGAAATCCAGTTTGTTCCTGGAGATATATCTCCTTTCTCAACAAGTGATTTCTGCTGCTTGAAGCGGCAGACAGCTGGSGTAATGATGGTCTTTAAATGGGTGTTGTCTCAGTGTTTTCTCTGTTTGGGCCAGAGCCCTGGACAGCCAGGCCTGGGAGGGGAAATTGGATTAAACTGAGCAGGAGGTGGGGAGACCATCCTGCAGGCCAGAGCCACTGCCATCCCCACCATATATTCTGCTCCAAGCCTGAACCTTGGGGCTGTTTCTTGACCCTGGAGAAGCCCTGAGCCAGATTTGGGTTGGTCTGTCATTGAACCTCAACCTGTTAKCAGGTTCAATGACACTTAGATATGAGTTGGAGCCAGGGAAATGTGATGTTGAAATCTGTGTATTTCTTTTCCATGATGATAAAAGATGAACAATGCATACAGCTTTGTTCCCTCTCTAGTGCAGGAGGCGAACAACAAACTCAATTTCACCCAAGATCAGCCAAGAAGAAGGAGCTGAGTTTTGCCTTTGAAGCCTAAGCATTGATCATAAAATACATAATACTATTAGTTTCTTCAGGTGCATGGAGGGAGTCTTTGTAGCCATAGTATAAGAGATATGCTATTGTTTCTTGGTTATTTCATGTTGTACAAAGCAACTACTCCTGTTCATAACACGTGAAATGTTACAGCCACTGGGGTTTTCTGCCTGGCTGATTCTGCACTAATTTACAGTGAACATTAGTCTTGTGATTTATGGGCTGCCAGATTCCCTGAGTGGAATAACTTCCTTAAAGAAAGCTTCTCACCCACAGGATGGCTCAAACAGAGAGTTTCACTTGTCTTTTCCAGCTCCAGCCTGGGATCTTGAAAGAAGAAAAAGGCAGGCAGGTGAAATAGCAGATTTGGCACAGCAGACAGCATTTGCTTTGAGTCAAAAGTTTAGCATAGGCTCACTTTTCTCTYTTGTTTCTTCCAGGTACCTCCCTTGGACACATGGGACCTGTCCAGCCCCAAAGGGAAACTGCAGGTCTGTATTTTTGTCTTCTGAAACTTTTGTACGGGAAAAATCATCAAATGGTTTGCACTATTATAGCTTAAGGGCTTGTGACTGTTCTTCTAAGGAGCCAAGGTGGAATGTCTCCACTTGGGAGCTGGGTCTAAGGTCACTCGGTTACTGCTGTTGATTTACAAAAGGATATAAAAGCAGAGTCAGATCCCACAGCCTGCAAATCCTTGGGAACTAGTCCTCTTATTTGGTTACTTGGTGTGGTCAGCACTATGCTTTGAGGAGAAAGTAGCTTCAAAGGAGCATCACMCAAAGGAACTGCATCTCCAGTGAACAATTTGGCAGGCACACCACCTTGGTTGGCTTCATCTTGTGCTCAGAAAGACAGTGACTACTTCTGGCTTGAGAATAAAGGACAGGGAAAGAGGAGGATTCAGGTGTTTGGTTGTACCTTACGTGTTTAGAGCAAAAGTCTTCCCTCCTCCTCCCTGCCCCACTCCCTGCACTCCTCCCTAAGCTGCAGGGAGCAAAGAAAGCGGCAGGATTTTTGGTAGCCTAGCTATGATGAGGCAATATGTTGTCTGGAAATGCTTGTAAATGCCTCTACACGGCATCAATATCACAACTGATGCCAGTGGTACTGATGTTTCCAATCTTGATGGAGAGGCTAAAAGCTGAGCTGCAGACAGAACACAACCYAAATGTGTTTGTCCAGTTCAGACATGAAGTGTGATCGTTGCRTGGAGTGAGAGAATTCCTACTCTGGAATTCTGCTCAAGCTGCACGTGTCTCCTGTGACTGTGCACAGTGCTGCTGTGTCAGGGCTGGCACTGGGGAGGCTCTCACAATCTCTGGGTCCATTTCAGTGAAACAAAACAAAGTGAAGGCTGCTCGTGAGTTTACCAGCCTGAATTCCCACAGCAGCGGGAACTGGAGGCTCTGATCAGATGTTTATTGTTCATTGTAAGTGCATGGACAGAGGCAAACATCACATGTGGTGGGAGAGATTATCTGGGCTATCTTCCTTACTAATCCCACTGCACACAATCAGCTCATGAAAGCCAAGCAAATTGCAAATAAAATTGCCAGGGTTCACAGGATTACTTTGGGGATAAAAAGGCCTTTCCATTTAAACACTTCCTCGTGGAAATTTTCAAAGACTGAAGAGCATTTATATTTTTTTGGTGATTTAWATGTCCACCATTTCCAGGTGTTTGAACATTGCACAAGACTCAGCTATACGGCCTGTCCAGCTCCTTCTTGGGAAAAAATTGTTCGTGATGGTCTTTTTTTGCCAAGTTCTTAAGAACTTGAGGTTTGAGAAAACATGGTTATAGACCTGGATGCTGATCAGGTGAGGGGTTAAAATGGAAGGACGCCAAAACTGGAAGCAGAGAAACAGAGAATATTCTTACTGTTGTGTTATTGAAATCAAAAAAAAAAAAAAAAAAAAAAAAAAAAAAAAAAAAAAAAGAAAAAAAGCTGTGTATCTTGGAGGAAACTTTATTTACAGCAGGTGGGCATACCTTGAAAGAATTTAATGGCCAAATTCCTAATCACCTCTAGGAATTACACCCATTGCTTTAGCTTGTGCTTTAACTGTGTTTTCATTGTCTGGTCAAGTTTTCATGCCCYAGAAACTAGGACTTATGAGAGTAACTGACTCATCCATATGAATCATCTCTTGTCCATGGATTGGGCTTTGATGGACATAAKAAATACATCATTTTACAGGAGAAGCCCAAGGACACTTCTTGCATTGCCTACTGCTAGGATAATTCTTTTCCAAGTACCAATTATGAATTKGTTTTCATTAGTGTAAGAATGTCTTGATTGAAAAAGAGTTTTCAGCCTGGGCTGTTCTCCTGGCTGAGGCAGCATCAAATGAGCAGGTCTGTGCAAAGTGACCTTTTTTGAGCCTGTTTGTATAAAGTATCCAGAGGTTTGAAGCAAAGCAATCAGTCACGCCCATAAGCTTGTTCTGGTGGACTTCAGCCAGGCCATTAACATAACAAAGAAAATATGTTCTTATTCAGATTATATTTATTATCCATATTTCATAACTTTTAAAGAGGGAATTGCTTGAGTAATAGCAATAATAATGTATTATTAAAGTTTCTTGTAATCTTCGATGCCATCTGACACCAGAAAAAATACTGTGCAGTGTCTTAGAGTGTGTGTTTGTATGTGTTTGGGGGGAAATGAAGAAAGGTATATCTGTCCCAAAAGCCATAGGAACCCTTACTAAAAATRTTGTTAAGTGCTCAGTGATGCAGAATTCAGAAGAATATTTTCTTCTTTTGCTTCTCYTCTCTTTTTTTGGCCTTCTTCACTCCCAGCCTGAAGAGCTCTCCTCTCCARTTTCTGGTTCAGCACTAGAAAAGGTCTCTGTCCTCAGACATCTCTGCAGCAGTGAAAACCCTGTAGAACACTTGAAGATTTTGCCAGCCCCTACATAGGAGTACTGCCTTTATAGAATTTGTGGAGATTGCTGCCCAGCAGTTCATGCACAGGCATGGAGGTAACTCAGAAAAAGGCTATTGAAAAAACCTAGTGGGTTGCAGTAAGGAAAGTTCAAATCTACATGATAATGCCCTGGAATAATGCCTGTATGCCAGCAAAGACAACACCTTYATTAGCTTGATTTACATTTCTTTAAAAATAAACATCCAGGTAACTTTTCACTGACAAGTTTTCATATCATTCTTCTCGCGGTACTGGAAATACAGGAACTCAAGTAAAGCAAGAGTTCTGTGAGGTGCTTTCCTCTTCATTTTCTAAAGTTTTCTATAAATAGTACAGCTTGGGGATTCCTGATATCTAACTTTATAGTTGGGCTTCTGCATTTTGGGCTGCTTGCATTTTCTCTGACAAGAGATGATGTTTTCTTAAGGATTTCTTTTTCTGTAACTGCCTATAGCAGATGGTTAGAGTTTGGCATCTGGAGAGATGTTGATCTACAGATATACTTTGTCTTCACTCACAACAGTCTGTTCTAGAATTAGCTCACTTATAAACTGCTACAGATGTTATTTTCCTTCATTAACCTTCTCCAAAGCTGGCAGCATCCCAGAAGAATCAGGGAACACRGCCATTGTGAGATGCAGGTTTCAACACCTGCAGGTACAAGGGGTGGTGAAGGATGGAGAGAGAGCCAAAGCCTGCCCACACCTCTCAAACCTTCCATGGCTGTGGTTTGGCCATCTGGGCAGACTTCCAAGGCAGCAGCCCTTGGTGCAGTGGGGCATGGCTGTCTGTGGGCTGGTCTGGAGAGCACCACTGTGTCTCTCATCACAGGATCCAGGCCCCACAGAGGCACATGGGGGGTGGGAGAGAAGGCTCACTGCTCTCTAGTTGAAAAAATGGTTTCAACACTCTTCTGCTTGAAAATGTTGGCTCTGCCCTGCTGAAGCTGGGGGTACATCACAGTCTGGTCACACACCCAGCTGGCAGCCAGTCACCAGTGGTGTCCCTCAGGGGTCTGTACTGGGACCAGCTCTGTTTAATATTTTTATTGATGACATGGAYGAGGGTATTGAGTCTTTCATTAGTAAATTTGCAGAYRACACTAAACTGGGAGCGTGTGTCGATCTKTTGGAGGGTAGGAGGGCTCTGCAGAGAGACCTGGAATGGTTGGATACATGGGCTRAGTCCAATAGRATGAAGTTTAACCAGTCCAGGTGCCGAGTTCTGCATTTTGGCCGCAACAACCCCCTGCAACGCTATAGGCTGGGAACAGAGTGGCTGGAGAGTGCCCAGGCAGAAAGAGACTTGGGGGTACTGATCAACAGCYGACTCARCATGAGTCAGCAGTGTGCCCAGGTGGCCAAAAAGGCCAATGGTATCCTGGCCTGTATCAGGAATAGTGTGGCCAGCAGGAGCAGGGAAGTCATCCTTCCCCTATACTCGGCACTGGTGAGGCCGCACCTTGAGTACTGTGTCCAGTTCTGGGCCCCTCAGTTCAGGAAGGACGTGGAGACACTTGAGCGTGTCCAGAGGAGGGTAACAAGGCTGGTGAAGGGCTTGGAACACAAGCCCTATGAGGAACGGCTGAGGGAGCTGGGGTTGTTTAGCCTGGAGAAAAGGAGAMKCAGAGGTGACCTCATCACTCTCTACAACTTCCTGAAGGGTGGTTGTAGTGAGGTGGGGGTTGGTCTCTTTTTCTGGGCAACAACTGACAGAACGAGAGGACACAATCTTAAGTTGTGCCAAGGAAAATACCGGTTAGATATTAGGAGAAACTTTTTTACAGAAAGGGTGATAAAATATTGGAATGGCCTGCCTGGGGAGGTGGTGGAGTCACCATCCCTGGACGTGTTTAAAAAGAGATTGGATGTGGCGCTCGGTGCCATGATTTAGTTTAGTTGAGGTGTTAGGACAGAGGYTGGGCTCGATGATCTTGAAGGTCTCTTCCAACCTGGTAATTCTGTGATTCCGTGATTCTGTGATTCTGCATGGTTGTGTCCCAGGACCTTTGCCTCCTGCAGTGCAGTGGCTGACCAGATAAAAGTGCAGAAATGACATAGCTAAAGACAGGCTCTGTATTTTTGTTTGATTTTTAATGACTTTGTGGTACAACACAAACATTTTTTTTTCAACATGACAGATGCAGTATGGTAAAGTGTATGGAACTAGCAGAACAGCTTCAGAAATAATTATCTCTCAACTTCCTGTGCAATACATGAAGAGATACCAGTGAGATTATAGCTATAATCAGTGTGAGTACCTCACAGGTACAATTTATCATATACTTAATTAGTTTAAAGGCTTTATTTTTGTTCTTTCACTGATTCAGAACATCATTTTCTTAATCCTTGGGGAGTTATTCACCCTCTCACACTGTGCTTCTTCTCAGATTGGCCAGGATCCAGGGACTTGGTCTTTTGCTGTTCTAGKAATGCTTCCCCAGGAAGCTCTATGCGTTTTAGCTTCAGGATCTTTCTCAATTGTCCCTTTAAAAGAGAGGGAAGGGGAGAGTGTTGCATTTGGGGTAACGTTTGAAACAGGGGTCCAAGTAGGCATTATTATGTATGAAGATCAGACTAAATTAAAGATACTAGCTTAGAACCTGAGACACCCCAAAATAAAAAGCAAGAGACTGTTTTCAGGGCACTGGTGGCAATGCTGCTTTGCTACCTGATGTAATGGACACACAAAAATGGGCATATGGGAAAAGGTGTGCCTGGCTARGGGATCCTTGCTTTATTTTCAGGAGGGAAGTGGTGAGCACAACATAAATAGGTATAAGATCAGTTGTGCTAGACTTTGGCTCTGATTCAATCCTACCTGGATTACTGAAGCAGAGAACACTGTAGCTATAGATGCACTGTAAGGTCTGGCATGTCTTT
This sequence comes from Malurus melanocephalus, assembly GCF_030028575.1. Taxonomy (NCBI): domain Eukaryota; kingdom Metazoa; phylum Chordata; class Aves; order Passeriformes; family Maluridae; genus Malurus; species Malurus melanocephalus. The sequence continues at coordinate 1,104,203 of NW_026623324.1, read as the reverse complement.
TTAGGAGCATCCAGACGACAACCTCTGATGAACGAAGGGCTTTGCACAGTACAGCACTTGCAGCATCTCCATCAGGACATCTGTATTCTCAGCAGGAGTGAATCATCTCTTATGAGTCACTTGTGTTGCTCTTCCTCTGCAGACTGACCAGGTCTGGCTCTCTTTAGGGAGAGCGAGCTGATTCATAAATGGCTCAGATGGRGCTCAGCAGCTGCCACGTTTGACCTCAGGTGTCAAACAAGGCCAAAGAGTTTCTCCTGCCTCGGGTCCAATGGCCTGTGGTCTGTTCAAGCCTCTTCCGTGCTTACAGGCTGAGATGATGTGGCCAGGTCTTTTCCAAATTGGTGCAGGCATTTTCCATTTCTGGTGTGTGGTGTGACAAAGCATGTTTATGATGAGGCTTGAAAAGCAGGCAGAAGTTCTCCAAGCACGTTGCTTGAAGGCATGGTTCATCCACATCAATCACTGGATGTAAGAGTACCAAGTCCATGTAACACACACTGAAAACTGGCTGGATTYGAGCCATAAATAATGTAATCATGTCCATTTGTGAGACAGAAACAAAGTAATAGAAAAAAAAAGTAATATATTAAAAATGCTACCTTGGATGTAATAAATTCATCCAAAAACACAGAGTACCCATGACAACTATTGCTGCTCTGAAAAGACAAACTTCTGTTCACTCAGGGTGTTGACAAGGGCCACTCAAAACCCACCCAGCAGTGGGCTGGCTATTTTGCAGCAAGCCAAGAATTGCTTTTTGATCCCACCTGAATTTAATGAAGAACAGGTTCAGAAACACAAGTTGGATTACTCTTCCACTACATAGWTTGTACTAGGGTTGTACATTGCTGCTATTACTCAGTTCTCTGAACATTGCAGTTGAGTGAGCACATTAGAGCATGAGAAGCATTGCATTCCAGGAGCATGTTGTTCCTATGCAAATTAAAATGGATTAGGGAATATTACAACATTCTTCGAGGCAGAGATAATAGGAAGGATTAAAAGGTTTAGTCACTGTAGCCCCAGTTGTGAGGCACCAGGACACAAAAGTAACCAGATTTTCCTATCTTCTAGGAAGCTCCTAGAGCTATCAGCTGTGGAGCTGACACTCCTGTGCAGGTGGGAAAGGGAGCAGTGGGCACATGAGTGATCACCTCCACTTTGCTAAACTCCTGCTGATGGAGAATGAAGAAGATCTGGCATCCCTTTGTCAACATGACAAGAAATTAAGGGCTGGGCCAGACTTTTCCAGAAGGAAAAGGTATCCAGTTTGCATAAGAAAAATGAACCTCTGTCTAAACCAAGTATCTCCCCAAAGTGAAGGCTTGGATTGGGTCAACCATTCCCAAAAGGCAGAACAACTGGTCACACAGGTATGCAGCAGTCCATAAACTTGATCTCTGTTGAGGTTAGCAGTCAACAGCATGGGGTCAGGGCTTTTTGGTGGTGTCTTTCTAGTGGTATTGGGTAAATAGATCTCCATATGATGACTAGTGATCAACAGGCAATAACCAAGTGTGTATTTTATTGATTAATTAATTAATTACATGCCTCTCACTCAGAGGAGAGCTCTCAGGGTGAGTATGTGAGCAGACTGGCATGTGCATTTGAGCTGGCTGAGTATGCACTGTGGCAGCTGCAGCAGCATGCTGATGCCTGTGTTACTTTCCTCACATCCCTGCACGTACCTTCTCCTGATCCATGTACTTTGGCATTCCAGTGCGCTGCCTCAAAGCCAACCAAGCTGACACCATTGGTGAGATGGCTGTGTTTGACCCCTCTGGCTGCAGAATGTGCACCATCCCAGGCATGGGGAGGCTTTCATTCCCATCCTCCTGCATTCCTCCTTGCATGCCCAGGGTGAAGGCCTGGCATAAGAAGCCTTGGCTCAATCAAAACTAATTCAGAATAATGTGGACTGAAAATTAATTCCTTGATGTCTCTGATTTCAGCCCAGTATAAATCAGGTATATTTTTAATAAGAAGATTATGGAAATAACAAAATGCTTGTGATTAATACCTGTGTGCTTTGCACTTCATAAACTCAGGCACAGTAACTGTATAYAGTAAAGAGCTGCCATACACAAATATATCGGCCCATGGTCATGTTTCATCTCTCTGTTAACCCACTGGATTTACCATGATGCTGTCCTTGTCCCTTTTTGCTGACAGAAAGGGTCAAAGGTATAGTTTTAGAGCCATCAGCTCTGGCTGTGGCTGTACATCTGACAGCAGACAGCTCAGATTGCCATCAGCCCCATCAGTGCACCCAGCAAGACATGCGCTGTGCAAATGGGTRAAACAATCAAATTTTTAAAGAGGCAAGCAGGAATGGAGCCCCAGTCCCTGTAATGATGGGCAGGAGCTTGTATCCCACCCAGCACCAGTTGGCACTTTTCATCTTACATTGTCTCTCTTCAGCCGGCCCCACATCACCCTGAGAGTGAAACACTTATCTCAGTTGAAGTGTGGGACCCTATGTGATGTGGAGCTGAATGCTTTAGAGACCCCCTGGGTTTCTGAGCTGAGGCATGCTGAAGGTGGTTTTCTGCTGCCCTTGGACCACTGATAAACAAAAACGTTGTTCTTTGAGTCTCTTGAGTGGGACGTCTGTGCATAGATATGCAAATAAGTTGATAAGAAGTAATTATCAGCCACTTTTTGGCTTTAGCAATAAAGGAGAGTATGTGCATTGCATGTGAGKTTGGTACCTGCTGAGACAACTGTCTTGATTTTTGTGTTGCTCAGGAATTTTTTCTGTCTCCTGCTGATAGTGTTAACAAATCAGAAGGGAATTGCACAGGCAGTGCTGCCAGACATACAAATGGAGATGTTACTTTGCAGGAAATGTGTGTGATGCTGGGATACATTTGCACATTCTGTCAGTCACTTTGTCCACCTTCACATGCAATACTAACCAAGTAAAAGACTACACATGGAGGAAAATAGAAATTGGAAGAGATTGAATGATAGCAAGTTGTGGTGGTGGGGAGAGATCACCTCCTTGGATGTTGGGACTTTTGTTCACAGGGACTTCAACAATCCAAGAAAATGGGCTGAAAAAGCCTCATGAAGACCAACACAGACCTGCACATAGGACAGAACMAGTTCATACAACAGCACAAGATGGGAACCAGCGGCCTCAGAAACCTCTCTGCGAAAGGACTGGGGACCCTGTGAGCACAGGCTGCCCATGAGCCAGCAGGACCTCCCAGCAGAGATGAAGGGCAACCACACTGAGCAAGAGCATTCCAGCAGCTCAGGAGAACATTGTGCCTTTCTATTTGGCACTTTTGAGATCACATGAGGAGCAGTGCTCAGTTTTGGACAGAGTGAGACAAGGCCAGAGGATGACCATGAGGACAATTTGGGGGCTGGAGAACATAACAAGTGAGGAGAGGCTAAAAGAGATGGTCTTGTTGTAYCTCTCCTGGATAAGAGCAGTTAAGATGAAGAAATAACTACAGGGTCCCATGAGCTGGGGGGGTTATAGAGAAGGAAGAGCCAGACTCTTCCACAAGGTACAGAAAGGACAAGATGCAACCAGGGACATTTAAGTTAAGTGTCAGGAAAAAAAATTGCAGTGACTGTGGTTCATCACTGCAACATGCCACCTTGAGGTGGCTGGATTTCTTCTCTGTTGGAGTTCATGGAATGGCTTCATCTTCACGGCTCTGCCCTGAACCCATTCCACCAGGTCCATGCTCTTTTTTGTGCTGTGGACCCCAAAGCCGGATGCAGCACTGCATGTGGGGCCTCACCAGAGCAGAGAAGAGAGTCAGAATTCCCTCCCTTGACTGCTGCCCACACTGCTTTTGTTTCAGTCCACGATAAATTGAGAATGCACACTCTTGGCTCATGTCCAGTTTTTCATCTGCAAGAACCCCCAAGTCCTTCTGTATAGGGCTGCTCTCAAAGAGTTCTGCTCCCAGTCCATACCCACGTCTGGGCTGTGTCTACCCAGGTACAGTACCTTGCACTTGGACAGGTTCAGTCTCATTAGTGGGTCCACTTCCCAAGATTGTCCAGGTTCCCTTCCTTCTGTTGTGCCAATTGCACGTTGAACTGAGCTGTTCAGAGGTCAGCTTGTCAAGGTCTAAGCAACCTGCTCTTACTCTKAAGTTGGGTCTCTTTGAGAGGTGGGTGAGCTCCAGAAAATTCCACAAAATTGTTATTCCACAAAAAATAACTCYGTGGCTGTGTTGTTTGGACTGTCACTTCCCATCCCACCTGCAGGCTACACAACTCAGTGTTTTCTCCTTCCTCTAACTCACCCTTCCTGTACCAGGAGTACCTTCTGGTATGCCTTGACCTTGAGATGAAAAGTTCAGTTTAATCTGCAGTCACATCTCCATTTTCCCAAAGGTGCGCATCTGGTCAGACATTTGTGTGGAGTGTTCATGAAGRTCTGTCCACTTGCCATATTATTGCAAGGATAACTTGAATTGAGAAGCTGTTTCTGACCACTGGATTTCCCCCATTGATGGGGCAGCTGGATCTCCAGGTTGCTTACAGAAACTGCTGTGAATTATAAAATATGATTGACTTCAATCACTTCACTCCTTCGAAAGTGTCAGTGGCTGCTSTCAAAGCTCAGGTTCTCATTTCAAGTAGATTAATAATTCTTTTCTGTCATCTTCAAGATAGTATCAGTAAATCAGGACTGGGCCATTCTGGCAGAAAAGACAACAAATAATTCCTGCTGTCTTTCCAAACAGAATGTAAGCTACTGTTAAAACTGTTACTGTTTTTCTTCAAAATTGCTATTGCCTGTCCTTCTTCAGTCTAACAGCACTTTCTTCTCTYGCAGCATCTGTACAAACCCTCACCCTCTCTTGGTTGCCAAAGACACCTCAGTGATATCCACTATGGGGTGAAGATGCACATAAATATACATATAAAAGCATGCACAAAGAGGGGAATATCATCAGCTAGCTACTGCTGCTGGGCAAGCTTTGAGCCTCAGTAGAGGTGAGAACTGCTGGGTTCTGGGAGAGGAAAGCAGTGGCACTTAGAGCAGCWTTAAGTGCATCCCAGGCCTCCTCTGAGCAAGCTTTGAGTCTCTCCCAAAGAAAGGAGAGGTATCAGTGCAGGAGGATCAGGGATGGCAAAGCTGAACTTTGCCCCTCTGCTCTGTCACGGTGTCACCACACAGGTGTTCCACCTCCTGGGGCCCAGGAAGCCAACACAGCTCTGCTCCCTTCTGTCCTGGGGCCCTGCACTCGCAAAGGTGCTGGTTCAGCTGTAGAGGAAAGCTGCAATAACCAACAGTGTAAGACTCATTAACAGAGCACAAAGATATTAACAGTAGCAGAGATCTGAATATTTTCAAATGCAGACCTACAGAGCCACCAAATACCATTTAAACAATGTGAGAAAATGTCTGCTTTTCCCAAGCTCTTCTCAGGCCATTCTGCTCTCTCCTTGCCACCCTGCAGAGGTGCCAGGCACCTTCTGGATCAGTGCTTCTGCTCTCCACTTGGGGTTTTCTCAGCTGTTTCTCTGAAGTGTGACCCAGAGGGTCTCCTCAGGCCTGATGGCTGGGCTGTCACTCACAGCTTTGCTTTTTGTCTGCCTCTCCTCTCTGAAACAAGAGCCTTGTCCCCTGAGAGCTTTCAGGCACAGCTTGTTGCTCTCCCCTGGAGAGCACAGCAGCTGTTTGTACTCACAAGGAAACAGCACTTCTAAATGTAGCAAAGATAGTCCTCGGGAAAGGGGTGAGGCAGAGTGCTAATTCAGCAGTTTGGGGACATGGGTAAGCTCTCTGCTTTAACCTCTGCACCAGAGACAAGGAGGGGGTGAGCACAACTGGGGCTCTTCAGGGGATCCTTGAAATGTTTGAAGGAGATGCTRTCATCCAGAGCTGGAGGTACAGGCAGAGTTAACTGTCCTTGGGCAGAGTCAACACCACCATGGCAAGTCAGGCTCTGGCAAAACAAAAGAATAAAGCTTTCCCCAGTTTTCTTTGAAATAATTTTTAACAGACGACTCCACCCAAGAAGGTGTTTACTCAGTTTTTTTTCCTACTCATCCCGAGGACGAGGGAGTCCTGCTGGAGTCAGAGGCTGCTCACAGCTGCAGCTCGCCTGCGCCTTCCTGCATGGGGCAATTGGGGAAACACCTGCCTGCCAGAATGCTGCCCCTGCCCTGCTGTGCTCTTGTCCAGGGACATTCCCACAGCCAGCACTTACCCCAAGCTCTGTTGTGGTGAGCTAGTCTTTCATTTATGGTTTAAAAGCTTTCTAAATCTGGGTGGGTTTTTTTTTTTTTTTTTTTTTTTTTTTTTTTTTTTTTTTTTTTTTTTTTTTTTTTTTTTTTCTCGGTGTGCCACCTGTTCTGACACGCTGAGGTAAGTGCTGTGTAGTACCTGGCTCTGGCTGGATGCTGCAGCCCAACATCCCACAAGTGTGAGAGCTGTCAAAGTGACATAACAGCTCCRGAGCTAAAGATACCCAGTATTTTAAAGAGTGAGATATAGATAACAGCTCATCATCAGAGAAGAGAAGGCTCTAGGGAGAACTTACTTCAGCCTTTCCCAAAGAAAGATGGGCACAAACTTCTCAGCAAGGTTCTTATGATAGGAAAGGGGTAATGGTTTTAAACTGAAGKAAGGTTGATTGAGATTCAATATACRGAGGAAGTTTTTTACAGTGAGGGTTGTAAAACACAGTTTTCTGAAACCAGCTTCTATGAGAAGTTCTGGATGCCTCATGCCTGGAAACATTCAAGGTCGGGCTAGATGAGGCTCTTAGCAGCCTGATCTAGCTGAAGATGTCCCTGCTCATTGCAGTGGGATTGGACCTCTAAAGGTCCCTTCCAATCCAAACCGTTCTCTGATTACCATTGCAGTGATGGAGAAATGCCACAGTGGTTTCCATAATGCCACAGGGCAAGGRCAGCTCTTTCTGCCTGACAGTGGGGACAACACTCACAGGGTTTCCTTTTTTTTTCAGTGCTATCTGCTGTAGCTGCTTTAAGGGGATATTGGCAGCCCACACTAGGTTATAGCAGCCTTCAGGTCATTGTGACTTCTGCCAGGGTATTGCTTTGGTCTTGACAGCACAGGATTGAGGGTGCACAAGTCACATGGCCTCTGTCTGTGGCATAAACTTTTCTTGCTCATCCCTAATTCACTGGGATTTTTTTTTTTTTTCCTACCATCAGCTCTCCCTTCCTTTTTCCCCCTTGTTTCAGGCTATCTGTCTYAGTCAAAAAACTGTTCCCTGCAAAACCACCCTATAACTGCATTGCAYTTTCAAGGAGTGCCTGAGATTCAGGAAGTGCCCTGAGTGCAGTCCCACCGTGGATTGAGACACAGCACCCGTTCCTCCCACTGAAGGAAAAGCCCAAGTGGGTAAGTCCCACACCACTTACCCTTAGGAGGGTGCAGAAGGGGGAAACTCCCAGTGAGAACAAAGCAAAGGGAAGGGAAGGCCATGTCACCACCAAGAAAAGCAGGTGGCCTTTTGTGCGTAGATGTCTCCACTCAGCGAAGGTTCAGTGAGAGAAAAACTTGATCCAACTGAYCTGTGCTGTAAAGTGAATATTAGGAGTCCAAATTCAGAGAGGAGCCTTAAAGACAATCTTTTTCTCCTTTGCTACCTCCCAGGTGATAAGAATTTACTTCATCTGTGAACTCAAAGCCTTGATTTTCTCATTTCTGGTTCCAGAGTCAGCTCTTCCCAGGAGCACCTTGGTGGTGTGCAGACCAGGAGCTGGTCCACGCTCTGCCTTGTGACAGCTGTGGGCTCACATCAGCGATTTCCAGTCCCCTGCACAGCCATCCCTGGCTATAGGCTCAGGAGCAACAATGGCATTACATAAGATCAGTATCACAGAGATTAACTCTATTCCAAAGGTATTATTTAAAGAAGGATTGAGAACCTGGCTTATTTCTTGTGGCTGATCCTTCACAGCCTGGAGTTTCTCTTGATTTCTTCGCTTTCCTTGTGCAGCTGGCAGGTTTCTAAGCTGCCTCAGAAGCTAATTGGCCTGGATTTTGCCTTTCTTCCCTTAAGCAGACTTTCTTCTCCTGTGCATGCCAGTGTCACTGCAGAGGTGACACTGAGCCCACACATGTTGCTTTTTTATGTCTGTCTCTGTGTGATGCCATTTTCCCAAGGCAAATAGAAAACACTGTGGACTGTCACTAATGCAACAGGTGTCCCTGAGGTTTCTAGTGAGCAGAACAAATGGAAACCTCTTTTCTATTTTCCTTGCTAGTTACTTTTTTTCAGTAATTTAATTGTTCTTCCTTAATTTAGAGGAGGTGAAGAAGAGAGTCCAATATACAGAGCTTATTTTGTTACTGTATACTCTCTTTTCCATAATACTGCTGGTGGTCAGTGACAAACTGAAGGTCTGAAAGACATAGCTCATGTTTGATCTTTTATCTACAGAGGCACTTTAGCTTCTTGGATTTATTTTCTGAAGCTTATTCTCTCACCAACCCACCCAGGGTCATCTTCATAATATAGGTTGTCAAAATAGGTGGCACACACTGACTTTTACAAGTCATTGTGTGTTGTTCTCCTGTGCAGGCAGAACCTTAAACCCCTGAAATGAAAGAGGTGAATTCCAGCCTCAAGTGCTGAAACGTGAATGTTACTCCTGACTTAAGGAGAAGTGGCTGTGCTACCTCCAAGGCATTGGGAGCAATACAGAAACAGGCAGAGCTGGTTGGGGACTGATGTTTTCCCCCCTCTCACTGTTTTGTCCCCATTTGGTGAGCCTCCCACTCCTTCCTTTGCTCTGCTACTGAATAKGTAACCTCAGGGGAGCTGTAGCCTTGAAGCTGCAATACTTGGAAACCTTTCAGCCCAAGGGGCCTGCTTTCCTGTCAGGAGTCACATGGCAGGAATCCTAAATAACTGCTAATTTAAGGAGTTACAGGCTTCAGTGCCATGTCCTTCCAGCCCTCCAGCAATCTCAGATATTTTTGTATCTGGGCACTAGAAAAATTAGATAGTAATTTGATTCTGTGAGAGTTCAGCGGTGTTTTGTCTGAGACCATAAGGAGGRGCATCATTATCCAAACAGCAGATTCACAGCCTGTTTATTGACTTATGCACATCAGGCACTTGCTGAGCCACTATTTGGCTATTAAACACTTGGCCTTGGTCTTGTCCTGGGCCACTACCTGAATCGGTTCCCACACCCCCAGTGGGAAACTTGGTGGCCCCATAGGGTGCTTGGTGGCTAGCAGTGTATCCCAGGAGCCCTGTGCAACTGTGGGGACATGGAGGTGGGTTGTGGGTGCTGGAAGCCTGATCCCTTCAGCAGGAAAGCCACTGCTRGGGCCACACAACAGGTGTAAAATAAAAATAAAACCTGGATAGTGAAAAATAAATAAAGAAAATGAAACAAAAAGCTCATCTTAAGAAGGTGYCCTGACAGCGCTGATTTTACTCATAATTTTTCCTCTTACACTTTTCTATGTAAGAATTCAATTCCTTTGTCCTTACCATGCCAGGACTGGAATAGATGCATTTTCCATGCAGTGGCTCCCATGGGAGTTGGAAGCATATCCTGTTTCTCTGCTCCCTCCCTGCCTCCCAACACTTCCCAGGGACCTGAACCTGCACCATGCTGTGCATCTGAGATGAAAGASAGAGTCCCTTCCTGAGTAGCAGCAAGACAGTGCAGGAGCATTGATGTGTACCTTTAATGAGACAGAAGCAGCATTTGCCAGGAATAGCCTTGTGATGCAGATTTCTGGTGTACATTTGGTTCATATTTGCTTCAATAATTCAATAGATATCTTGGTTCCTTGAGGGTCTATGTAATGACTGTATCTGTAAGTGTAATGCTGACTGGATCTTGCCATTTCCCTAGCAAAACTGAAAAGAAGGAAAAGAGGTGCAGGATCTCATTACATTGCAYTGTGCGAGGCCAACCTTGCTGCAAAGATGAAGGAAGGCAAAACACCCTTTTCTCCCTTCACTCTGGTGTTAAGGGATCTCCCTTTCCCTGCCTAACTTCCATGTCTGCCTGTCTCTCTGTTGSCCCAAAGACACACAGTTTTCCTGGTTAAAAACCATGCTCTAATATTACCTCTTGAAGGATCAGTGAGCACAGCTGGGTCCTGACAGTGTCCTGTGCACAGCAGATACACACACRTGTTTGCCTGCCTGTGTTTGGGGATGTGGTCTCCTCTTGAGACTCTTTTTGCYATGTTCCGCTTCTCACCACCCTCTCACATGAGACGTGACACATGAGAGCACCACCACTTAATTACATGATGAAAACCCCCTCACTTCACCTCCCCCTCTGCTGTTTTAACTTCARAACTCCTGTAATACTCAGCTGGGCAAAGGAGGAGCAGTGATGTCGATTTTGTATGAGATACATAAATTCCAGTCTGTAACTAAAAGAGCAATGACACATGTGCCATTTGCACATGACCTAACCCAGGGTTTTTCTATGTTGCCAAAACAGGCTTTGCTGTGACTGATGTTCTCAGCTGCTGTTTTGTTTCCTTAAAAATCTGAGTCCAGGCAATGCATTTCAGTCCATTTGGGAGCTGCCAAGGGTCAGTTTGAGAAATGTGTGGAAGCTAGCTGGAATAGCAGGGTTGGAATAGTTGGAATAGTAGGGGGGTTTGATGATGTTRTTAAAACATCTCTGGGCCAGTATTTCCAAAAGCATTTAGAAACCTAAGTGTTTAGAGTGGGTAGATGCCTATTGGATTTTCAAGAACACCTATAATTTTTATCTGCAAATTGCAATATTGAGGTTATTGCTGAAAATCCATTCTGAAGCCATGAGCCGGGTGAAAGCAGCACCCTTTATATGAGGCATAGTCAGAGCTCTTGGTGATGCCTGGGTGCAGCATCGGGAGACACGCCAGAAAACTTTTTCCCTGTGGAGTCGCCCAGCTGACTGTGCTTTGGCTTTCCAGGACAAAACACCACAGCAGGGCAGGCAGAGAGCAAGGAGCTGCGAGGGAAGGGCTTTTTGTTGACAGTCTCTGGGTCAGGTCAGAACTGCTGTGCTCTTTGACATCAGGCTGCACAGGAAGGGCAATTGTGTGTTTTTAAGGATAAACAGCCATGTCACCAATTAAGCTGGTGCCTCAGCAGAACAAGCACAGCTGTCTGTAGGTGGTTGCTTGAGAGTGTTGAGATCCCTGCCAGGGGAGGGAGAGTCCTGCCTCCCACTGCTGCTTTCCTGGTCTCACTGTGGAGGGAAGGCAGGTCTCTCATTCCTCCCAAATCTGCAATAAAACACTGTATGCAACCCAAAAATAGGGGAGCCTCTCTCGCTGCTGGGTTCATGCATTGCTGCTGAAGCTGCAACGCTTGGCAGGCTCTCTCCCTTTCTGCTTAGTACCTTGCCTGTATTGCAATATTCCCTGCTGTGTCTGACTAAGGTGTAGCTCCTGGTGGTGTCTTTCCTTCCTGTTCTTTGTGGGAAGGGCCAGCAGCCCCTTGTGTGTTCCAGCTTACTCTCTCCAGTGCAGTAGCTCTCACACACTGAATCTCTGGGAACTGCAGATGAAATGTAGTCTCCACTTTAGAATGTGCTCAGGCTCGTGAAAAGCTTCCCTGGCTGTTTGTATGGGGCTTTGTTTGGAGGAGGCTCTTGGGATAAGCATGGGAGAAAATAATGGCCTCAGGTGTTACGTGAGGAGCCCTGAGCTGGGCTGCACGCTCAGGATGCACTCCTCAAAATGGAAAATTATTTGGCTATTATTATCATTCCCAAAAGCCAAAATCCTGGATTTGGTCTCTCCTCACCTCTCCACAAGCTGGAGAGGGGTTGCAAAGCACTTGCTGCCCTGGCTTGGATCTTTCTGGCACGGATATGCTCCTGTTGCCGGGGTTCTGCTGGCTGGACAGGGGGAGGGGGCTGCCCCCACAGCCCGAGCTGTGCCCYATGGGGGCAGAGAGCCTGCAGGAAATGGGGGGAAACAATGAGGTTTCAGCAGCCTGAGAGTGGTGCAGAGGAAATGCTTCCATGACAAGGGCAGGGTGAGCCAGAGGCCAGAAGGCACGTTTTTCATGYTGTGAGGGCTTTTTGGTGTCAGCACTGCTCTTTCATAATAAAGCTCAGCACAGGGCAGTGCTTGCAGGGGGGTCAGTGCCCCTCAGTGAGGGGGGAGCCAGGAGGGCTCCCAGTTGAAGACTGCAGGGAAAAGAAGCCTTAGTAGCTGTCCCTGAGAAAGGACAAGCAGTCCTTGTGAGAGGTGGCAATGCTGCCTCCTTGTGCAAATCTGAGCTGGAGACAAAGTCCCAGACGATTTTCCAGCAGAGGGAAGGAGGCACTGCTGGAGCCCTGCTGCAGGTCTGCAGCTGCATTCAGCGCCCGTCTCAAAATCTGGTGAGGCCCTTCTGAGGAACTGAATTCTTTAGAAACCCTTGCAATCAATTACAAGCACCCAGCCCCTTCAGCTCTGCCCTTACTGAGCCTTGAACTTCCTCACTCTGCTCAGAGTAGTATTATGAGGGTGAAATGGCTGATGTTTATGAAGTGCTTTGAAGATAAAAAGTGATGTTACGTTTTACTGGGCCAATATCTGTGGCTCTCGTTTAATCTTCCTCAAGATATCAGACTCAAATCTCTCTCCAGGGGTTTCCAGCATGCTGCTTGTAAGCACTGCTTGTAAGAAATGCTTGGAGCTCCCCCATTCCCATGCCCACCCTGCCCTGCTGCAGCCTCATGCCCTGCCAGCTCTCCCATCACAACTCTTTCTCTGTCTGGCTGTGAGGCAGAGTGCTAAGATGATCCAAGTGATAAGATTGCAGGACTACAGACTCACTGAAACAAAGAGGGAAAACAGGAGGCAAAGAGGAAACTAAATGAGGGAGAAGATTGGCATGAGGTTTGGGTACATGYTTACATTATCCCAGTTATTTGAGATATGCGTAGAATCACAGCCATAGAATATTCCGAGCTGGAAGAAACCCACAAGGATCACTGAAGACAAACTCCTGGCCCTGCACAGGACAGACCCATGAATCACACCAGAAACAGACTTTGAAACTGGTTTTTAGCTGGGGCTTCTGTTGTGCTCAGAGCCAACCCCTGCTCCATCCCTGCCCCAAAGTAATAGACAAAGCAAAYGATGGATCTGAATATGAGAGGGAGAGGAAAAGGAGGAAAACTTGGCAAGCAACCCAGGAGCTTAGAGAACCAGTCTCCTCACAATTGTCAAATTTCCTGCAGGCATTGCAAGGAAGAGAAATTTTAAATTGCTTTTACACACCCCTGCCTGCTTCAGTGCACAGAAAAGACAGAAGTGGTCTCAGAAGGAAGATGCTGCTTTGTGCAGTGCATGGCCCAGYGCCTTATTTGCAGTTTGCTGTGTAAGCACTGTTGTCAAATGGGAGCTATTTGCTTCCTCCAGGCTTTTCTATGAGACTCATCAGTATGACATGGGAGGACTTCAGAAATCAATTAAGTTCTTTCCAGAGCAACTCTGTGAAACTAAGGAACAGGAAGTAAAAAGAAATCTTTATGGCTCTGAGGACTCATCTCTGCCGCAAACTGGGCCCAAATTTCAAGTTAGGTACACGGAAAACCAGAAAGTGTGATGGGCTTTGCTTTGTGTGGGCACCTTGTGGCAAAGGCAGTGTCGATGTCTGGTGCTCCTGGGCAGTATCCAGAGCAGTAACCACCATGAAATTGCTCCTTCTCCTCCTGCAGTCCCTTCCCTCACTCATTCACTGCACAACTTCCTCATCGAAGGAGACTCCCTCCCTACCCAGGCACGATGCATCCACTAGGAGTCCTTATACTGTGTGCTACAGGGGCCRAACCAATGCATATGGTGTATGCTATCATTGAGTGAGCGAAAAGCCCCAAAACTGGGTTTACTCAGGCATTTTCTGAGTACCTGGAATTTATGCTCTGAGTCCCCTTTTCTGCACTGAGGGATATACGTGGGTTGTATGGTGGGGAATAGGTATGGTGGATTGTCCAACCCTTTTCATTTTCCTGCCTTCCCTGCTTCTCCTTGCCCATTTTAGCTGGAGTTGGGCAGCACCCTCACATTGCCTCAGCAGTGACACCACTGAAGTTTCAGCCATGCAACCTGTGGTCATTCCCCTGTGCCTGAGGCTGAGAGATGCAGCACAGCTTCCATCGCCCACCAAAGGTTTTCCCACTGCTACCAGGAATGTTGGAAAGGGTCGTCTGGCACAGCCCAGCTATCTGTTTCCCCTCACAGCACCGAGGATATGTTGAGGTCTGGAGGCACCACAGGCTCTTGCAAGCTCTTTCAGAGTCTGAGAGGTGCAGGAGTCTATCCCATCTGCACCTCTGAGCCAACATGGAGCAGGGCAGGGGGCTTGGCATGGGGCAGGATGCCAGCCTAATGCATCCCAGATGTGCTGGGGGAGGGCAGGGCATGCTGCTGCTGCTGCCAAAGCTTCTGTAAGCACAGAACAACTGCTGTGGAAATGTCAGACTCTCCCTGGGCCAGGCAYTCCCGCAGCTAACCAAGATCCAGCAGTCTTTAATGAGCTTCATCCAGCTGACATTGTGGTCAAATTGAGGGAGATTTGGATGGGAATGATAAAATGGAAATTGTCTCTAACAAAACGCAACTTCTGCTGCAGGTTTTGGGCTTTGACTTTGAACTATGATGCTGTGGGTTCCTTAAACCAAACCCAAAATAGGCAAGTTTTTAGAGGAAGATAGTTGCTTGGCTATGCTCTTTTGGGTTTTGGAGGTTTTTTAAAAAACAGAGGAGACTTTTTAGCCTAATCTCTCCTTCACTGTGGAAAGGGCACTGAGGCATGGAAAATTTCAAGACCCGAAGCATTTGTTGAATCAGCAGACAAAAAGGGCTTATACCATGAAGCGCAAGGTGGTCTCAACAATAAATAATTCTACCAGTTCAGCTTGAAATACATCTCCAATATATTTTATAAGGCCTCCCATACTCTGCAAGATTAAGTTGCTATAGTACAAATGTACTTTACCTCTCAGAGATGTGTGTGGGCTCCTGGCAGCAGAGGAAGCAAGAGTTAGCAGGAGAGGAYGTGAAAGAAGAGCTCAACGCCTTCTTGCTTTTCAGTCAGCCAGCTCTCCCCAGTCCCCACAGCTGCCAAGAACTTTTGTATGACAATAGCAATAGCACAAAACCTGTTAAATATAGATTCAACTGAATCTAAATTGAGGAGAAGCATCTATAATAATCAAGGTTTGGTGGATGTGTCTTGAATATGTTGTTGATCCTAATTATCAAGCTCTGCGCACTGGCGGCAAATATACTAAAAAAAAAAAGTTTTCAGCCTGCTGCTGCTTGCTAAGGGAAATGAAGGCATGACAGTGCGGCTTTGCCTTTAAAAATTCAAGACAGTGAAGTTTTACCAATTCTGTCTCTAGCCTTTTGCATTCCAAGTGCACAGGTCTTCAACATATTCCAGACTTTTGTGGTTTTTCTTTAAAAAACCTTTATAAGAAGGGGCACCATGGCTTATCAAGATGCTCATGAGCTGCCACTGTACAGCCTAGAAACTAGCACTGAATAGATCTGAGAAAAGCCAGACCCTTTGTGGGATTTGGCAAACAGTAACTACAGACAGTACTCCTAGCAGGGCTGTGTGCATTTTTGAAACCCTTWCCTGGGGCTTTTCAAAGACCCCCACAATGCATGGAGTAGCTCTGGCAGTGGCGTTGGGTCTCCACACAAGGGGCAGCTCATGGAGGAGCTGGAGGATAGAGTGATGGAAATCCRCATTATGGTGAGCATCTTCCACTTGTCTCACAGCTGCTCTTCCTCCCCTAGGGAGGGGGAAGGTGAACACACCTGGCCWCCATGGCCACATCTACTAGAGATAACCCTGCTCTCACCTTTGGTATCAGGAGTCTGGTGTGGGATACTCCCAGTGCACTCCTGCAATATCTGGCTGGGCCAGGCAGCACAGTTTAGTGTACAAATTTCTGAGCCAGGACTCAGTAGCTAGTCTAAGTAGCTTAYTGCAGTGGTAATTGTGTAGAATTTTGGCAGAGTGCTCGGTGCTGCTCAGATCAGACCATGGGGACCATGGGGACATCTGTTGCATGACAGCAATGCAGATAGACTCCTCAGGAGCAACCCATAAATACGCGTCAGGAAGAAAACCCCAGAAGYAGAATATGCTAAAAAGCAAAGGTTTACAGCATGCTTTTTTCTCCACGAGGTCTCGGAAAGAGCTCAAGGTAGAAGGACAGGAACATGGCCTTGTCACTCCTTCCATTGCCAGGGTCATTGTCCAAAAAATGCAGAGTAAAAATGGAGAAGTGCTGTAAGTAAAAACACTGCTCTGAGAACACCCAGGCCTGAAGCCATATTTGAATGCTTGACTTGTTTCACTGGATGGGATGGCATGGGAAGGCTTGGCTTTTTTTCTCCCTGCCCACCCCCCTCACCATATTTTTCCCCCCCAGTCTTTGTAGCTGACAATAACCACATTGTCTGAATATTTACAGAAGGAAGCACACCTCGGCGTACGGACACTTTCCTGTGTTCCCTTTCCCTGCTCTGCAATGGGTGTGAATCTGGTTTCAGCCACCATACAAACTGCCAGGCACCGTGGCTGCTTCTGCAGCACCAWCATGTGATGGGACAGGGGCATGAGCCTTTACCGTGCTGACATGTAGAAAAAAGAAGGTGATAGTGCTGAGGGTGCCTGCCTTTCTGATCCCTGGCTCTTGAGCTTCCCACACAAGTGGGCCAGGGGAGCAGTGGGGAGGGGATGGAGAAGTGCTGAACACTGTTTTGACTCTGCCTACTCTCGGTAGCAGGGCTGAGCAAAGGGCAGAGCCTTCACCATTGGGCCAAGGACAGCTGCAGAGTGGGTCCTCCAAGGAGTAGAGGCAGCTATGGAGAAGACTGTGCCTTGAGGCMCTTCCTCATTCAGAATGACACCTTATTTGCCCCACAGCTCAGGGCATATCAGAAGTGATGCCAGTGCCTTGCAGCAGGAAGGGAAAATAGGCAAGGACAATGTCGTCAGTGACCACTTTCAGCTCAGCATCCTATTTCTATTTTACCCATACAGCAGACTTTTCACCTGTGATTGCTTCTTTTATTTCCATCTGTATGCCAGATCATTTTTTGGTTTATATCCATATGGTGCTAACAATGTGGGATTCATGGGCAGAGCTGACGGGCAATGCAGAGATACAATAACCGCATACAAATATATCATTGTGGCAATATGAGAAACTGCAAAGGTCTCTGCCGAGTGAGGAATGAGTACAGCAGGGCAATTTGGTAGTTCCAGGTTATTTACAGGTAGTGCTGGAAACCTTGTGCTGGGCTGTGTTGTTAACGTGCTTGGATGCACTTAGGGAGAAGAAATATGAAGCCAGAGGCTGACACAGCTGTTGTTTGTCTGATTTTTGTGTGTGGTTCCTGGAAATGGGGGAAATGAAATTTGTGTTCATGAGCACCCAGTTCATGTGCACTGTACCTGTGCACCTCCAGTGCTGCTGAACTTCATATATTTACTTTCATCATGGACACTGAAGGGCAATGAAGTGTGCAATGTACAGACTTTTCCACAAGTTAAAGAGAAAGGTGGTGACTTCTATGTTCTTCTTTATGATGATCCAGTTCTCTAAGTCCCATAGGAAAAAAATGCATGGGAGAAAAATTATTTGCCATTGCCAACACTGAACACAGCAGCAAGCTCTCAAAGACAGTGGACCAGACAGAAGTCACCCAAGACAAAATGTCATTGCAGCCACCAGTGGTGGCGCTGAACACTCAGCTTTTGTTTCTCATCCTGAACTCAGGAATAAAAATATCAGAAGGAAGTAAGGAATAAAAATACCAGAAGGAAGTTCCCGGGGTGGGTCTCAGCTGACAGAGCCTCTGAAGCCCAAACCATTGAATGACAGTATCAAACTTGTCCATTATCCATTTCAGAGCAGGTTAAATGCTGGAAAAGGTGTGGCAGGTTCAGATCCTGTACGAACTATGACCTCTTCACGCCTTCCTTATCCTCCTTCCTGTTGTTCTCTCCATCCACCCACATTTCCTGCAGAGCAGAAGAAGGGGTGGAGGGCAGTGTCACTCCTTTGAAACCTGGCTACCAAAGGCCATGATTAATCCACTACCCTGTCCTAGCAGAATCACCTTGTTGATTAGTAACAATTATTGCTTGTTTTGCAAGGCATAAAATCCTGCCTCCCAGGACCAAGCTGCCTATAAAAGAGTGCAGACAGTGAGGGTGTCTCACTGTATCAGCATGACTTGGCTGACCCATGGATATTTCTGACATGAAGCTGGATGTTGAGCCAGCCAAACAGTGAGGGTTACCATCCTTTTGTTTTGCTTCATTTCACAAAGAAAGATTTGCAGAKACATACAAAGAATGTGGAGCTGTTGTTGCACTGACATTTTATTACACAAAGCGACACAAAATGAAGGGCTCCTCCCAGTGCCAGGCTTTTAAAAACCTTGAGATTTGGAATTCATGTGACTCGTAACCCCTCATGTTGTTGCATTTTGTGACTCTGGATAGTTTAATAAGGTTTTTAAGTAGTGGCTCCCCTCTCCACTCCATCAGCAGGCTTCTCAAGGGAGATAGGGAGGCAGGATTCAGTCTCAAGCCTCATATTTGCTGCCAGCAGCAGCAGCAGGCAGCTGGAGCCACTGCCCTGGGCTGCCAGGGAAGTAATGCTCAACTCTGCTCTGCTCTTGCCTGCCTCCCAGCTTGGGTCTGGCCAGTGCATCCATTGGTGCCCTTGGCACTGGCTGTGGATGAGCCTCTGGGGAGCTTGTTTCGGAGAATTGCTGGGAACTCTCTGCTTTTGGCTCAGGGGATGCTACTGGACCATGCTGGGCATCAGTAGAGGTTTCATCTGCTGTAGACTCCCTGGTGAGCTGGGGCAGGCAGTGCTGCCCTACTCAGCATGTGTGAGCTGCTAAGGGAGCTGGCAGCTCACAGCTAACCCAGCTCTTCCAGGGCTTACGTGGGTTTGGCCATTCTCCAGTAGAACCTTGCTTTACAGGACCATCCTGGGCTGATTTTACTTCAGCACCTTTTTTGTGGCACTAAATAATTGTGTAAGTTTATCAAGCTTTTCAAAGTTATCTTTGCAGACAAGAGGACTAGAAATGTACTGTTGTTTGTCTCATGTATATCTTTCAGTGAAAGTCAGGTGCTTTTTTTTTTTTTTTGTACTTGATATTAAACACATTTAACAAGGCTTTCTCTGCCCCACAAGATGCTCTTTGCAGCACATCCCTTATGCCCTCCTGCCAGCTCACAGGCTGACAAGCAGTCACCCAGCAGCATCACCCAAATGGCACATGAGGAGAAACTGTGCTGTTAACCATGCTTGTGTTTTGCATTGCAAAGCCTGAGACTTTGGTATTACTGTTCCTTTCCTCCTCTCCTGGTCTGAACATTTCCCTCCCTCCCTCCCCAGCTTCAGCACAAACCAGCATTGCTTCCCATGATGGAAATCAGCCTCACTTGAATCACAGCTCATCCCACCTTGAACAGCCATCCCAAGGCTGAGCTGTGGGAAATTGTGGCTGAGCTCTGCAGGAGGCGAATCTGAGTGCATTACTGTGGCAGAAGAGTACCAAATACAATGATTTAAGGAGAAAAGATGGAATCTGACAGGTGATCTGAATTCAGGCAGTGAGTCAGACTTTGCTGTCACTGTGGAGGCTCAGCACCATATGACCAAAATCAATGTTTGGATTTTGTGATACAGTTATTTGGATTATTAAGATGACTGTATTTGCCCATCGGAGTGTACAGGATRAAACATATGGTACTAAACAAGCCAGCAAAGCAGTCAAGGGGCTGCTACATGAAGGGATTTGTACATAAACATAACGGGGCAAGGCAAAAGCCATGCTCCTGTAAGYTAATTTAGCTGCATTTGCGGTAATGACAATATAATTATAGGAGTGCAATTCAGGAGATTTATCTTTTTAATTAGTAAACTCCCATGTCCTTCAAAAATCTCCTTTCAYAGCTACAGAGCCACCTGCGTCAAAGTGCAGCAGGGAGCCCCTGCTTACTCACAATTCCAGAGCTCCAGCTCACCCCATGCTGCAGAACTACCACAGCTCCAAGCAGATGGTCCCACATCAAACGTTCCTTCCTGTGTCACTTACAATTAATAAATTGGATCATTGTTAGAATGCATTGTAATTTCCTTAGACATTTTCCTCATGTCAGTATCTTTGCTTTCAGTGGTACTTTAAATACATGTATGTATCAACCTATACAGCCTGGCAGCAGAAGTTTCCCAATGGTAATTTCAGCCAAAAACATAAAATATTTTTTCCCCTGGAAAAAACTTAGTGTGTTGCCAGTGCTCCTTGAGCTTGCGGTGCAGAAGCAAACCAAACCCTAGGAGCTTTGCCAAGAACCAGAGCCCACTCCTACAAAGCTGTGCCCAGGCAGTACATACCCGCTCTCACAGAGAAATGGATGCTCTCAGACCAGCATGGTCACACAGAGGAAGCCAAGAGTCATGTAGCTTATATGAACCCTAACCTGGCCATCTTTTGTCACCCTGAGCTTTCTTGCTTTGCTGATGTTGGTTTCACTGCATTATGTRGAACCTGCCTGAAGAAAAGCCTAACAAAGCCCTCAGAAGTAGCACAATGCATTTCATTTTCAAAGAGAGGCTATAAACTTTCCTTACCTTGGAGTTACAAAAGAAAAAAAGGTTTGTGACTGCATCCTCACTGTGTTTCTGGCAGGGCACCAGCCAGGGCTCCAGTGAAGCCAGTGTTGACTGTGCATGCAGCGAAGGATCCAGCTCAGAGGCTGTACCRTAAGAAGCTAACAACAGGGATGACAACAAAATTTGATGCCAATGCAGATTTGCCGCAGTAAAAAACATGATGCTGTAGTTTTCCTTCTTTTAAAGTGCTGGGAAGGAGGAAGGAGCTCCACCCCTCACCAAGGTCCAAGGAAACTTTATGAAGGGTCTGTGCTGGGGCAAAGCATCACCTGCCCTTGAGGAGCAAGCGACCCAGACAGTTCACATAAGGCACATGCTGTCCTCATGCTCARCCCCCTCAGGAGACCTCAGGTTCAGGTTTGGACCTGGGACATCTCAGCTGGCCTGCAGGGTGTCTCGGAATTCAGGCAGTCACTGGCATCCCACATCTTCCTGTGTGGCTGCTTAAGCCCCATTTCCCATGTTTGAAGCTAAAACACCTGGACTGGAAGGTAGGGAAAGGCAAATGAACAGGAGCGAGCGAAGCAAGTGTGTCGCCTGGCTTCACGAGTTGCCAGTGTGCCTGTGTGTCCCTGCCACGAGTCACAGCCAAAAAATAAACATTCCAAATGCTTCCTGACAGTAACACTTTCTCTGGGGCATTGCTGGGGGTGTCCTACCACTGCCAGCCTGCTGACAGCACCGGGCCCTTGGAGGCTGTTAGAACAAAAGCGTTGCTGAGGTGTTGCCGGCACTCAGGCAGTCCCAGGGCTGGCAGGGAGAGCACAGCAAGTGGTAAAAAGGAAGGCAGAGAAGGAAAAAGGACACTTCTCAGACCAAATCAACTTTCAGGGGAAACCTCTACACCTCAACACACACAAAGTGGAACACTAAGAATGCAAATAACAGTTCAGCCCAGAAAGCTCTTCTGTTTTCCTTCTTGCAGWGGTTTTACTTACGGCTGAGATCTCAAGACAAGCAGAAGTGATAACAGGAACACTTATGAGGAATAAATATATTAGAGTATGCCAAAAGAGAAATATTACTTTTTGASCAATGTGAGATTTTCACTCCTGCTGAGTTTAACCCTGGTTTGAGCACAGTATTTCCTCTAAAACTTGATCACAAAGAGCCACGTCATAACAAAGGGTAGGTGAGCTAACAGGACCTTACATATACCTGCCAATTACTCTTCAGGAATCTCAAAGCCATTTACAAGAGGAGTGAGCAGAGGAGTGTATGAATTAAGTCTTGCAATACCTTTGGGAGATGGAGAGAGACAACAGTATTTTCCCATTTTGAAGGTGGCAATTCAAGCAGTAGCCTGTCCCTAATGTTTTGTTTCAAAGGTGTCAACACAGAAGCAGTGGAAGTTTAGCTAACCTARCATGGATCCTTCTCTCACTGGGCCATAAAGTGAGTTAAGGGCAACTGACTCAGAGGTATACAATTCCAACCTTTTTTTGGTTGATTTTGTATCATGGCCCAAAACAGCAGCAACATGAGAAAAGGTTGATTTTA
This sequence comes from Malurus melanocephalus, assembly GCF_030028575.1. NCBI lineage: Eukaryota > Metazoa > Chordata > Aves > Passeriformes > Maluridae > Malurus > Malurus melanocephalus. Next base: position 1,082,048 of record NW_026623324.1, on the reverse strand, counting down.
TAAATGCCCATTTCAGTTTTGATTAGAAAAATACACTTCCAGGCCTGACTGGGTGATAACAGCTATGCATGAAATAACCATGAGTGCTTCCTGCCTGTAATTAAATAGATCTGCTCCTTCAGGGTCAACAGCTTACCAGCCAGGTGGGAGCTGTGGGACATGGATATACCTTTCATCAGAAGCATGGCCAATTTCAGTGTTATGCCCCAATTAGACATAAGCATCTCTTATTGACCACCATGTATTTGAAATTATGTTTGAGCTATCACCTATGATATGGCACATTCTCAAAAATGTTTTCAAACTAAGTGATGCTTAAATTTAGTCTGTTTTTGATCTGGACAGAAATTCAAATTTTTTATGGTTTTGGGGTTTTTTGGGTTTTTTTTTTATATCTACCTAAATAGGACTTGTGTAACAATGTTCTGTTTTGGAGCAGTGCCCTGCTTTGTGGCTAGCTCTAAGCAAGACACAGTGAGCAAATATTTATCTTAAATGTGAAATTCCTGAGGTCTGTACATCTTTAGTAGMTACAGTGATTTCCAGTAGACAGGATCACTGCATGACACTGAGAAAGATCTTATTCATTGCTTCCAAAAAGCTATTAARAATATCCCATAAGAAGATAAGTTGCTTAGAAGGTGTCTGTAGCAGAAGATTAAACATACCTCAGTCAGACAATGTTTCATCCTTAGACCACCAGGCACTGCTCTTCTCTTCGTAAACCGAATTCCACTATATCATTTCTTTTTTTAATGTACTCTCCCATGCTTCCTGCTGAGGATGATCTATGTGCTTTGTGAAAGCAGAAACTAATATTATTCTGGGGAAGGGAATAGGAAATAGAACTTAAGCTGATTATTTCATTTTTGTCCAGGAAATTTTGAAGACTGAGCAGCTTTGTTTTTTCCTGAAGAAATTGTGGCTTTTTCTCTTTACTTTTACTGAGAACATGATAAATACATATTTTYTAAGCTATATTTTGCATAAGGGGATATATCAAAGGATAAAACCCAATGAACCAAATTTCCTCCTGGGAAGGCCATGTGTAACTCCAGGAAAGTATGTGGAGATAAAATACACCTGTGGTTAAATTATCTGTGGAGAGGATTGGAGTGCTCATGGAAATGAATGAAGCAGCCTTTTACAGCTGGAGAGGCAATGGTCTGCAGGCTGCTAAGTGAATCACACAGCTGCCTGTGAGCAGAGGAGCTCCATTTCCAGGGCATTGTGGCTGCTTCTGCCTTTGCACCACACTGGTGTGAGCTGGAGCAATGTGGAGGTCAATCTGTCCTCCGTGGCCGGGACCAGATGGGGTCCAGTAAAACATCCATCAGGAGAGGCACTGGGAACATTCCAGGGATTTGGCCAAGGTGACACASGGAAGCAATGGCATCAGCCCTGGAGGCACCAGCCCAGCAGTGTCCTATAGCTCATGGCAGGCAGATTACAGGACTGAGATTCAGGCCTGCAGACCTCTCTACAAGGAGTTAAATTTCTCAGTGGCTGCAATTGCAGAAAATCAAAAGAGCCAAACTCTTCCCTCAGTCTTTTTCATCCATGTTATTTTTAAAACAAACAAATTTTTAAAAAGCCAAGCAAAATACCGAAAAAAACCCCAAACAAACAGAAAAATCTCATATAATGAAAATAAATAATTTCTCTAAAAACAAGTTCAGACATGTGGGAAAGAACAATGAGGTTTGGAAGCGTAAATGCTCACAGGCTTTCATTTATTTGCCAAGGCTAGAGACCTGTTCCTAGACTCTGTTTATGGTCAGAGAGGTGAGAGAATTTCCTCAAAAAAAAGTCTCCCTGCCAGCAGTGTGATCATCCTGCAGCAGGTCAATTCCCAGTTCTGTACCACACCCATGGGCCACATCAGTGGTACCAACTGCATATTCCCTTC